>NC_090926.1:1244875040-1245226706 GCF_040938575.1 Ambystoma mexicanum
CTGGCACGCAATAACACACAGGGGAGCAGGGAGAGGGGGCACTAAACTAATACATTCTCACACGCACACAAACACATAGGAGCAGTGAGAGGGGCCACTAAACTAATAAACATTTGCACGCACGCACGCACACACACACACACACACACAGGAGCAGGGAGAGGGACCACTAAACTAAGCACAGACACAGGAGCACGGAGAGGGGCCACTAAACTTTGCACCGACATAGGAGCAGGGAGAGGGGCCACTAAATTAAGCACAGACACGGGAGCAGGGAGAGGGGCCACTAAACTAATGAACACTTGCACGCATACACACACACACACACAGGAGCAGGGAGAGGGACCACTAAACTAAGCACAAACACAGAAGCAGGGAGAAGAGCCATTAAACTAAGCACACACACAGGAGCAGGGAGAGAGGCCACTAAACTAAGCACACACACAGGAGCAGGGAGCGGGGTCACTAAACAAAGCACACACACACAGGAGCAGGGAGAGGGACCACCAAACTAATGAACACTGGCACGCACGCACACACACAGGAGCAGGGAGAGGGGCCACTAAACTAATAAACACTTGCACGCACGCACGCACCCACACACACACACACACACACACACACACACAGAGGAGCAGGTAGAGCGGCCACTAAATTAAGCACAGACACAGGAGCAGGGACATGGGCCACTAAACTTTGCACAGACATAGGAGCAGGGAGAGGGGGCATAATCTAATGAACACTGGCATGCATGCACACACACGGGAGCAGGGAGAGGGGGCATAATCTAATGAACACTGGCACGCACACACACACACACACAGGAGCAGTGAGAGGGGGCACTAATCTAATGAAAACACACACACACAGGGAGAGGGGAGAAGCACCACTAAACTAAGCATACACACAGGAGCAGGGAGAGGGGCCACTAAACTAAACATACACACACAGGAGCAGGGAGAGGGGCCACTAAGCTAATGAATACTGGCAGCACACACACATATACACACACACACACACACAGAGGAGCAGGGAGAGGGGGCACTAATATAATGAACACTTGCACACACACACACATACACACAGGAGCAGGGAGAGGGGCCACTAATCTAAGCACACACACGGGAGCTGGGAGAGGTGCCACTAAACTAAGCTCAGACACAGGAGCAGGGAGAGGGGCCCACTAAACTAAGCACACATACAGGAGCAGGGAGAGGGGCCACCAAACTAAGTGCACACACACAAGAGCAGGGAGAGGGGCCACTAAACTAAGCACACACACACATGAGAAGGGAGAGGTGCCACTAAACTAAGCACACACACAGGAGCTGGGGAGGGGCCTCTAAACTAAGCACACACATAGGACAATGGAGAGGGGCACTAAACTAAGCACACCCAAAGGAGCAGGGAGAGGTGCCACTAAACTAATGAACACTGGCATGCACACATGCACCCACACACAAAGGAGCCGGGAGAGAGTACACTAAACAAATGCACACTCTCACACGCACAAACACAGGAGCAGGGAGAGGGGCCACTAAACTAATGCACACTCTAACACGCACACACACGAAAAGGGAGATGGGTCACTAAACTAAGCACACACACAGGAGCAGGGAGAGGGGCCACTAAACTAAGCACACACACAGGAGCAGGGGAAGGGGCCACTAAACTAAGCACACACACAGAAGCAGGGAGATTAACTATTAAACTAAGCAGACACACAGGAGCAGGGATAGAGGCCACTAAACTAAGCACACACACAGGAGCAGGGAGAGTGGCCACTAAACGAAGCACACACACACAGGAGCAGGGAGAGGTGCCACTAAACTAAGCACACACACACATGAGCAGGGAGAGGTGCCTCTAAACAAAGCACAGACACAAGAGCAGGGAGAGGGGCCACTAAACTAAGCACACACACACAGGAGCAGGGAGAGGTGCCACTAAACTAAGCACTCACATAGGCACAGCGAGGTGGGCACTAAAATAATGCACACTGGCACGCAAACACACACACAGGAGCAGTAAGAGGGGGCACGAATCTTATAAAAACATACACACACAGGGAGAGGATAGAGGGGCTACTAAACTAAGCACACACCCAAGAGCAGGGAGAGGGGCCACTAAACTAAGCACACACACACACACACAGGAGCATGGAGATGTGCCACTAAACTAAGCACAGGCACAAGAGCAGGGAGAGGGGCCACTAAACTCATGAACACCGGCACGCACATACGCACAGTAGCCGGGAGAGGGGCCACTAAACCAATCACACACACAGAAGTGGGGAGAGGTGCCCCTAAACTAAGTACACACAAGAGCAGGGAGCGTGGCCACTAAACCAAGCACAGACACAGGAGCAGGGAGAGGGGCCACTAAACTTATGAACACTGGCACGCACGCACACACACAGTAGGGAGAGGGGCCACCAAACTAAGCACACACACAGGAGAAGGGAGAGGGGCCACTTAACTAAGCACACACACACAGGAGCAGGGAGAGGTGCCACAAGACTAATGTACACTGGCACGCAATAACACACAGGGGAGCAGGGAGAGGGGGCACTAAACTAATACATTCTCACACGCACACAAACACATAGGAGCAGTGAGAGGGGCCACTAAACTAATAAACATTTGCACGCACGCACGCACACACACACACACACACAGGAGCAGGGAGAGGGACCACTAAACTAAGCACAGACACAGGAGCACGGAGAGGGGCCACTAAACTTTGCACCGACATAGGAGCAGGGAGAGGGGCCACTAAATTAAGCACAGACACGGGAGCAGGGAGAGGGGCCACTAAACTAATGAACACTTGCACGCATACACACACACACACACAGGAGCAGGGAGAGGGACCACTAAACTAAGCACAGACACAGGAGCACGGGGAGGGGCCACTAAACTTTGCACCGACATAGGAGCAGGGAGAGGGGCCACTAAACTAAGCACACACACACACACACAGGAGCAGGGAGAGGTGCCACTAAACTAAGCACACACACATGGGAGCAGGGAGAGAGGGCACTAATCTAATGAACACTGGCATGCACACACACACACACACACAGGAACAGTGGGAGGGGACAGGAATCTAATGAAAACACACACACACACACACACAGAGGGGAGAGGGGCCACTAAATTAAGCACACACCCAGGAGCAGGGAGAGGGGCCACTAAACTAAGCACGGACACACACACACACACACACACACAGGAGCAGGGAGAGGTGGCACTAAACTAAGCACAGACACAAGAGCAGGCAGAGGCGCCACCAAACTCATTAACACTGGCAAGCACGTATGCACACGCACAGGAGCCAGGAGAGGGGCCACTAAACTAAGCACACACACAGGAGTGGGGTGAGATGCCACTAAACTAAGCACACATGGGAGCAGGGAGAGGTGCCACTAAACTAAGCACTCACATAGGCACAGCGAGGTGGGCACTAAAATAATGCACACTGGCACGCAAACACACACACAGGAGCAGTAAGAGGGGGCACGAATCTTATAAAAACATACACACACAGGGAGAGGATAGAGGGGCTACTAAACTAAGCACACACCCAAGAGCAGGGAGAGGGGCCACTAAACTAAGCACACACACACACACACAGGAGCATGGAGATGTGCCACTAAACTAAGCACAGGCACAAGAGCAGGGAGAGGGGCCACTAAACTCATGAACACCGGCACGCACATACGCACAGTAGCCGGGAGAGGGGCCACTAAACCAATCACACACACAGGAGTGGGGAGAGGTGCCCCTAAACTAAGTACACACAAGAGCAGGGAGCGTGGCCACTAAACCAAGCACAGACACAGGAGCAGGGAGAGGGGCCACTAAACTTATGAACACTGGCACGCACGCACACACACAGTAGGGAGAGGGGCCACCAAACTAAGCACACACACAGGAGAAGGGAGAGGGGCCACTTAACTAAGCACACACACACAGGAGCAGGGAGAGGTGCCACAAGACTAATGTACACTGGCACGCAATAACACACAGGGGAGCAGGGAGAGGGGGCACTAAACTAATACATTCTCACACGCACACAAACACATAGGAGCAGTGAGAGGGGCCACTAAACTAATAAACATTTGCACGCACGCACGCACACACACACACACACACAGGAGCAGGGAGAGGGACCACTAAACTAAGCACAGACACAGGAGCACAGAGAGGGGCCACTAAACTTTGCACCGACATAGGAGCAGGGAGAGGGGCCACTAAATTAAGCACAGACACGGGAGCAGGGAGAGGGGCCACTAAACTAATGAACACTTGCACGCATACACACACACACACACAGGAGCAGGGAGAGGGACCACTAAACTAAGCACAGACACAGGAGCACGGGGAGGGGCCACTAAACTTTGCACCGACATAGGAGCAGGGAGAGGGGCCACTAAACTAAGCACACACACACACACACAGGAGCAGGGAGAGGTGCCACTAAACTAAGCACACACACATGGGAGCAGGGAGAGAGGGCACTAATCTAATGAACACTGGCATGCACACACACACACACACACACACACAGGAACAGTGGGAGGGGACAGGAATCTAATGAAAACACACACACACACACACACACAGAGGGGAGAGGGGCCACTAAATTAAGCACACACCCAGGAGCAGGGAGAGGGGCCACTAAACTAAGCACGGACACACACACACACACACACACACAGGAGCAGGGAGAGGTGGCACTAAACTAAGCACAGACACAAGAGCAGGCAGAGGCGCCACCAAACTCATTAACACTGGCAAGCACGTATGCACACGCACAGGAGCCAGGAGAGGGGCCACTAAACTAAGCACACACACAGGAGTGGGGTGAGATGCCACTAAACTAAGCACACATGGGAGCAGGGAGAGGGGCCACTAACATATTGAACACTGGCATACATGCATGCACACACACAGTAGGGAGAGTGGCCACTAAAGTAAGCACACACACAGGAGCAGGGAGAGGGGCCAATAAACTAAATAACACTGGCACGCACACGCACACACACACAGGAGCAGGGAGAGGGGCCACTAAACTAAGCACACACACAGGAGCAGGGAGAGGGGTCACTAAACTAAGCACACACACACAGGAGTAGGGAGAGGTGCCACCAAACTAATGAACACTGGCACGCACGCACACACACAGGAGTAGGGAGAGGGGCCACTAAACTAATAAACACTTGCACGCACGCACGCACACACAGCCACAGGAGCAGGTAGAGGGGCCACTTAATTAAGCACAGACACAGGAACAGGGAGAGGGGACACTAAACTTTGCACAGACATAGGAGCAGGGAGATGGTGCAAAATCTAATGAACACTGGCATGCACGCACACACGGGAGCAGGGAGTGGGGGCATAATCTAATGAACACTGACACGCACGCTCACACACACAGGAGCAGTGAGAGGGGGCACTAATCTAATGAAAGCACACACACACAGGGAGAGGGGAGAAGCGCCACAAAACCAAGCACACACACAGGAGCAGGGAGAGGTGCCACTAAACTAAGCACACACACACATGAGCAGGGAGAGGTGCAACTAAACTAAGCACAGACACAAGAGCAGGGAGAGGGGCCACTAAACTAAGCACACACACACAGGAGCAGGGAGAGGTGCCACTAAACTAAGCACACACATAGGCGCAGGGAGGTGGGCACGAAAATAATGCACACTGGCACGCAAACACACACACAGGAGCAGTAACAGGGGTCACGAATCTAACAAAAACACACACAGGGAGAGGGTTGAGGGGCTACTAAACTAAGCACACACCCAGGAGCAGGGAGAGGGGCCACTAAACTAAGCACACACACACACACACAGCAGCATGGAGAGGTGCCACTAAACTAAGCACAGACACAGGAGCAGGGAGAGGGGCCACTTAACTCATGAACACTGGCATGCACGTACGCACAGGAGCCGGGAGAGGGGCCACTAAACTAATCACACACACAGGAGTGGGAGAGGTGCCCCTAAGCTAAGCACACACAGGAGCAGGGAGCGTGGCCACTAAACCAAGCACAGACACAGGAGCAGGGAGAGGTGCCACCAAACTAATGAACACTGGCACACACGCACACACACAGGAGTAGGGAGAGGGGCCACTAAACTAATAAACACTTGCACGCACGCACGCACACACAGCCACAGGAGCAGGTAGAGGGGCCACTAAATTAAGCACAGACCCAGGAACAGGGAGAGGGGCCACTAAACTTTGCACAGACATAGGAGCAGGGAGAGGGTGCAAAATCTAATGAACACTGGCATGCACGCACACACGGGAGCAGGGAGTGGGGGCATAATCTAATGAACACTGGCACGCACGCACACACACACAGGAGCAGTGAGAGGGGGCACTAATCTAATGAAAGCACACACACACAGGGAGAGGGGAGAAGCGCCACTAAACCAAGCACACACACAGGAGCAGGGAGAGGTGCCACTAAACTAAGCACACACACACATGAGCAGGGAGAGGTGCAACTAAACTAAGCACAGACACAAGAGCAGGGAGAGGGGCCACTAAACTAAGCACACACACACAGGAGCAGGGAGAGGTGCCACTAAACTAAGCACACACATAGTGGCAGGGAGGTGGGCACGAAAATAATGCACACTGGCACGCAAACACACACACAGGAGCAGTAACAGGGGTCACGAATCTCATAAAAATATACACACAGGGAGAGGGTAGAGGGGCTACTAAACTAAGCACACACCCAGGAGCAGGGAGAGGGGCCACTAAACTAAGCACACACACACACACAGGAGCATGGAGAGGTGCCACTAAACTAAGCACAGACACAGGAGCAGGGAGAGGGGCCACTTAACTCATGAACACTGGCACGCACGTACGCACAGGAGCCGGGAGAGGGGCCACTAAACTAATCACACACACAGGAGTGGGAGAGGTGCCCCTAAACTAAGCACACACAGGAGCAGGGAGCGTGGCCACTAAACCAAGCATAGACAAAGGAGCAGGGAGAGGGGCCACTAAACTTATGAACACTGGCATGCACGCACACACACAGTAGGGAGAGGGGCCACTAAACTAAGCACACACACAGGAGAAGGGAGAGGGGCCACTTAACTAAGCACACACACACAGGAGCAGGGAGAGGTGCCACCAGACTAATGTACACTGGCCCGCAATAACAGACAGAGGAGCAGGGAGGGGGGGCACTAAACGAATACATTCTCACACGCACACAAACACACAGGAGCAGGTAGAGGGGCCACTAAACTAATAAACACTTGCACGCACGCACACACACAGAGGAGCAGGTAGAGGGGCCACTAAATTAAGCACAGACAAAGGAGCAGGGAGAGGGGCCACTAAACTAATGAACACTTGCACGCACACACACACACACACACACACACACATAGGAGCAGGGAGAGGGACCACTAAACCAAGCACAGACACAGGAGCAGGGAGAGGGGCCACTAAACTTTGCACACACACACACAGGAGCAGGGAGAGGTGCCACTAAACTAAGCACACACACATGGGAGCAGGGATAGGGGGCACTAATCTAATGAACACTGGCATGCGCACACACACACACACACACAGGAACAGTGAGAGGGGGCACAAATCTAATGAAAGCACACACACAGGGAGAGGGGCGAGGGGCTACTAAATTAAGCACACACCCAGGAGCAGGGAGAGGTGCCACTAAACTAAGCACAGACACAAGAGCAAGCAGAGGGGCCACTAAACTCATTAACACTGGCACGCACGTATGCACACGCACAGGAGCTGGGAGAGGGGCCACTAAACTAAGCACACACACAGGAGTGGGGAGAGGTGCCACTAAACTAATCACACACGGGCGCAGGGAGAGGTGCCACTAAACTAAGCACACACACAGGAGCAGGGAGAGTGGCCACTAACCTATTGAATACTGGCATGCATGCACGCACACACACAGTAGGGAGAGGGGCCACTAGAGTAGGCACACACACAGGAGCAGGGAGAGGGGCCACTAAACAAATACATTCTCAAACACACACAAACACACACACAGGAGCAGGGAGAGGGGCCAATAAAATAAAGAACACTGGCATGCACGCACACACACACACACACAGGAGCAGGGAGAGGGGCCACTAAACTAAGCACACACACAGGAGCAGGGAGAGGGCTCACTAAACTAAGCACACACACACAGGAGCAGGGAGAGGTGCTACCAAACTAATGAACACTGGCACGCCCGCACACACACAGGAGTAGGGAGAGGGGCCACTAAAATAATAAAAACTTGCACGCACGCACGCACACACACACACAGGAGCAGGTAGAGGGGCCACTAAAGTAAGCACAGACACAGGAGCAGGGAGAGGGGACACTAAACTTTGCACAGACATAGGAGCAGGGAGAGGGGGCATAATCTAATGAACACTGGCACGCACGCACACACACAGGATCAGTGAGAGGGGGCACTAATCTAATGAAAACACACACACACACAGGGAGAGGGGAGAAGCGCCACTAAACTAAGCACACACATACAGGAGCAGGGAGAGGGGCCACTAAACAAATACATTCTCAAACGCACACAAACACACACAAAGGAGCAGGGAGGGGGGCCAATAAAATAAAGAACACTGGCACACACGCACACACACACACAGGAGCAGGGAGAAGCGCCACTAAACTAAGCACACACACAGGAGCAGGGAGAGGGGCCACTAAACTAAGCATAAACACAGAGGAGCAGGGAGAGGGGCCACTAAGCTAATGAACACTGGCAGCACACACACACACACACACACACACAGAGGAGCAGGGAGAGGGGCCACTAAAATAATGCGCACTCGCACACACGCACACAAACAGGAGCAGGGAGAGGGGCACTAATCTAATGAACACTGGCACGCACGCACACACACACACACACAGGAGCAGGGAGAGGGGCCGCTAATCTAAGCACAGACACAGGAGCAGGGAGAGGTGCCACTAAACTAAGCACAGACAGAGGAGCAGGGAGAGGGGCCACTAAACTAAGCACACACACAGGAGCAGGGAGAGGGGCCACTAAACTAAGCTCACACACACATACACACAAGAGCAGGGAGAGGGGCCACTAAACTAAGCACACACACATGAGAAGGGAGAGGTGCCACTAAACTAAGCACACACACAGGAGCTGGGGAGGGACCTCTAAACTGAGCACACACACAGGAGCATGGAGAGGGGCCACTAAACTAAGCACATACAAAGGAGGAGGGAGAGGTGCCACTTAACTAATGAACACTGGCATGCACACATGCACACAGAGCAGGGGGGGCACTAATCTAATAAACACTGGCACGCACACATACACCCACATACACAGGAGCAGGGAGAGGTGCCACTAAACTAATGCACTCTCTAACACGCACACACACATGAGAAGGGAGAGGGGTCACTAAACTAAGCACACGGACAGGAGCAGGGAGAGGGGCCACTAAACTAAGCACACACACAGGAGCAGGGGGAGGGGACACTAAACTAAGCACACACACAGAAGCAGGGAGTAGAGCCATTAAACTAAGCACACACACTGGAGCAGAGAGAGAGGCCACTAAACTAAGCACGCACACATGAGCAGGGAGAGTGGCCACTAAACTAAGCACACACACACACAGGAGCAGAGAGAGGTGCCACTAAACTAAGTACACACACATGAGCAGGGAGAGGTGCCACTAAATTAAGCACAGACACAAGAGCAGGGAGAGGGGCCACTAAACTAAGCACACACATAGGCGCAGGGAGGTGGGCACTAAAATAATGCACAATCTCCCGAGCACACGCACAGAGCCCAGATAAAGGAATTAACACACACTCACTGATTGAAACAAGAAAGCCACAGCACTTGCAACAGCAATGCAAGCTCCCCTCATACACATAGAGATGGTACAGCACAGGCATCGGCAGTGCAAGCTTCCCTCATACACACAGAGATGGTACAGCACAGGCACCAGCAGTGCAAGCTTCCCTCATACACACAGAGATGGTACAGCACAGGCATCAGCAGTGCAAGCTTCCCTCACACACACAGAGATGGTACAGTGCAGTTATGAGCAGTGCAAGCTTCCCTCATATACTTGCTAATGGTACAGGGCAGTCATCAGAACTGCAAGTTCCTTCATACACATGGAGATTGAACAGGACAGTCATCAGAAGTGCAAGCTTCCCTCATACATGCAGAGATGGTACAGTGGATTTACGAGACGTGCAAGCTTCCCTCATACACACAGAGATGGAACAAGGCAGGCACTAGCAGTGCAAGCTTCCCTCATCACAAACAGATCAAACAGTGCAGGCATCGGCAGTGCAATCTTCCCTCATACACACAGAGATGGTACAGCACAGGCATTGGCAGTGCAAGCTTCCCCCATACACACAGAGCTGGTGCAGCACAGACATCGGCAGTACAAGCTTCCCTCATACACACAGAGCTGGTACAGCACAGACATCGGCAGTACAAGCGTCCCTCATACACACAGAGATGGTACAGCACAGACATCGGCAGTACAAGCTTCCCTCATACACACAGAGATGGTACAGCGCAGGCATCGGCAGTGCAAGCTTCCATCATACACACAGAGATGGTACAGCGCAGGCATCAGCAGTGCAAGCTTCCCTCATACACAGAGACATGGTACAGTGCAGGCATCAGCAGTGCAAGCTTCCCTCATACACACAGACATGGTACAGTGCAGGCATCAGCAGTGCAATCTTCCCTCACAGAGATGGTACAGTGCAGGCTTCGGCAGTGCAATCTTCCCTCATACACACAGAGATGGTACAGTACAGACATCGCCAGTACAAGCTTCCCTCATACACACAGAGATGGTACAGCACAGACATCGGCAGTACAAGCTTCCCTCATACACACAGAGATGGTACAGCGCAGACATCAGCATTACAAGCTTCCCTCATACACACAGAGATGGTACAGCGCAGGCATCAGCAGTGCAAGCTTCCCTCATACACACAGAGATAGTACAGCACAGGCATCAGCAGTGCAAGCTACTCTCATACACACAGACATGGTACAGCGCAGGCATCGGCAGTGCAATCTTCCCTCATACACACAGAGATGGTACAGCGCAGGCATCGGCAGTGCAAGCTTCCCTCATACACACAGAGATGGTACAGCGCAGGCATCAGCAGTGCAAGCTTCCCTCATACACACAGAGATGGTACAGCGCAGGCATCAGCAGTGCAAGCTTCCCTCATACACACAGACATGGTACAGTGCAGGCATCAGCAGTGCAATCTTCCCTCATACACACTGAGATGGTACAACGCAGGCATAGCAGTGCAGTCTTCCCTCAGAGAGATGATATAGTGCAGGCATCGGCAGTGCAATCTTCCCTCATACACACAGATATGGTACTGCGCAGGCATCAGCAGTGCAATCTTCCCTCACAGAGATGGGACAGTGCAGGCATCGGCAGTGCAAGCTTCCCTCACACACACAAAGATGGGACAGTGCAGGCATCAGCAGTGCAATCTTCCCTCATACACACAGAGATGGGACAGTGCAGGCATCAGCAGTCCAATCTTCCCTCATACACACAGAGATGGGACAGTGCAGGCATCGGCAGTGCAAGCTTCCCTCATACACACAGAGATGGTACAGCGCAGGCATCAGCAGTGCAAGCTTCCCTCATACACACAGAGATGGGACAGTGCAGGCATCAGCAGTGCAAGGTTGCCTCATACACACAGAGATGGTACAGCACAGGCATCGGCAGTGCAAGCTTCCCTCATACACACAGAGATGGTACAGCACAGGCATCGGCAGTGCAAGCTTCCCTCATACACACAGAGATGGTACAGCGCAGGCATCGGCAGTGCAAGCTTCCCTCATACACACAGAGATGGTACAGCGCAGGCATCGGCAGTGCAAGCTTCCCTCTTACACACAGAGATGGTACAGCGTAAGCATCGGCAGTGCAAGCTTCCCTCATACACACAGAGATGGTACAGCTCAGGCATCGGCAGTGCAATCTTCCCTCATACACACAGAGATGGTACAGCGCAGGCATCGGAAGTGCAAGCTTCCCTCATACACACAGAGATGGTACAGCACAGGTATCAGCAGTGCAAGCTTCCCTCATACACACAGAGATGGTACAGCGCAGGCATCGGCAGTGCAATCTTTCCTCACAGAGATGGTACAGTGCAGGCATCAGCAGTGCAATCTTCCCTCATACACACAGAGATTGTACAGTGCAGGCATCGGCAGTGCAATCTTCCCTCATACACACAGAGATGGGACAGCGCAGGCATCAGCAGTGCCATCTTCCCTCATACACACAGAGATGGGACAGCACAGGCATCAGCAGTGCCATCTTCCCTCATGCACACAGAGATGGTACAACACAGGCATCGGCAGTGCAAGCTTCCCTCATATACACAGAGATGGTACAGCGCAGGCATCGGCAGTGCAAGCTTGCCTCATACACACAGAGATGGTACAGTGCAGGCATCAGCAGTGCAAGCTTCCCTCATACACACAGAGATGGTACAGTGCAGGCATCAGCAGTGCAAGCTTCCCTCATACACACAGACATGGTACAGTGCAGGCATCAGCAGTGCAATCTTTCCTCACAGAGATGGTACAGTGCAGGCATCGGCAGTGCAATCTTCCCTCATACACACACAGATGGTACAGTGCAGGCATCGGCAGTGCAATCTTCCCTCATACACACAGAGATGGGACAGCGCAGGCATCAGCAGTGCCATCTTCCCTCATATACACAGAGATGGGACAGCGCAGGCATCAGCAGTGCAATCTTCCCTCACAGAGATGGTACAGCGCAGGCCTCAGCAGTGCAATCTTCCCTCATGCACACAGATATGGTACAACACAGGCATCGGCAGTGCAAGCTTCCCTCATACACACAGAGATGGTACAGCGCAGGCATCAGCAGTGCAATCTTCCCTCACAGAGATGGTACAGCGCAGGCATCAGCAGTGTAATCTTCCCTCATGCACACAGAGATGGTACAACACAGGCATCAGCAGTGCAATCTTTCCTCACAGAGATAGTACAGTGCAGGCATCGGCAGTGCAATCTTCCCTCATACACACAGAGATTGTACAGTGTAGGCATCGGCAGTGCAATCTTCCCTCATACACACAGAGATGGGACAGCGCAGGCATCAGCAGTGCCATCTTCCCTCATACACACAGAGATGGGACAGCACAGGCATCAGCAGTGCAATCTTCCCTCATGCACACAGAGATGGTACAACACAGGCATCGGCAGTGCAAGCTTCCCTCATACACACAGAGATGGTACAGCCTAGGCATCGGCAGTGCAAGCTTCTCTCATACACACAGAGATGGTACAGCGCAGGCATCAGCAGTGCAAGCTTCCCTCATACACACAGACATGGTACAGCGCAGGTATCAGCAGTGCAAGCTTCAATCATACACACAGACATGGTACAGTGCAGGCATCAGCAGTGCAATCTTCCCTCACAGAGATGGTACAGTGCAGGCATCGGCAGTGCAATCTTCCCTCATACACACAGAGATGGTACAGCACATACATCGGCAGTACAAGCTTCCCTCATAAACACAGAGATGGTACAGCACAGACATCGGCAGTACAAGCTTCCCTCATACACACAGTGATGGTACAGCACAGACATCGGCAGTACAAGCTTCCCTCATACACACAGAGATGGTACAGCACAGGCATCGGCAGTGCAAGCTTCCCTCATACACACAGACATGGTACAGCGCAGGCATCAGCAGTGCAATCTTCCTTCATACACACAGAGATGGTACACACAGAGATGGTACAGTGCAGGCATCGGCAGTGCAATCTTCCCTCATACACACAGAGATTGTACAGTGCAGGCATCGGCAGTGCAATCTTCCCTCATACACATAGAGATGGGACAGTGCAGGCATCAGCAGTGCCATCTTCCCTCATACACACAGAGATGGGACAGCACAGGCATCAGCAGTGCAATCTTCCCTCATGCACACAGAGATGGTACAACACAGGCATCGGCAGTGCAAGCTTCCCTCATACACACAGAGATGGTACAGCGTAGGCATCGGCAGTACAAGCTTCTCTCATACACACAGAGATGGTACAGCGCAGGCATCAGCAGTGCAAGCTTCCCTCATACACACAGAGATGGTACAGCGCAGGTATCAGCAGTGCAAGCTTCAATCATACACACAGACATGGTATAGTGCAGGCATCAGCAGTGCAATCTTCCCTCACAGAGATGGTACAGTGCAGGCATCGGCAGTGCAATCTTCCCTCATACACACAGAGATGGTACAGCACATACATCGGCAGTACAAGCTTCCCTCATACACACAGATATGGTACAGAACAGACATCGGCAGTACAAGCTTCCCTCATACACACAGTGATGGTACAGCACAGACATCGGCAGTACAAGCTTCCCTCATACACACAGAGATGGTACAGCACAGGCATCGGCAGTGCAAGCTTCCCTCATACACACAGACATGGTACAGCGCAGGCATCAGCAGTGCAATCTTCCTTCATACACACAGAGATGGTACAGCGCAGGCATCGGCAGTGCAAGCTTCCCTCATACACATAGAGATGGTACAGCGCAGGCATCAGCAGTGCAAGCTTCCCTCAAACACACAGAGATGGTACAGCACAGGCATCAGCAGTGCAAGCTTCCCTCATACACACAGACATGGTACAGTGCAGGCATCAGCAGTGCAATCTTCCCTCATACACACTGAGATGGTACAACACAGGCATCAGCAGTGCAGTCTTCCCTCAGAGAGATGATATAGTGCAGGCATCGTCAATGCAATCTTCCCTCATACACACAGAGATGGTACAGCACAGGTACCATAAGTGCAAACTTGCCTCATACACACACAGGTGGTACAGTGCAGGCATCGGCAGTGCAAGCTTCCCTCATACACACAGAGATGGTACAACACAGGCATCGGCAGTGCAAGCTTCCCTCATACACACAGAGATGGTACAGTGCAGGCATCAGCAGTGCAAGCTTCCCTCATACACACAGAGATGGTACAGCGCAGGCATCAGCAGTGCAAGCTTCCCTCATACACACAGACATGGTACATTGCAGGCATCAGCAGTGCAATCTTTCCTCACAGAGATGGTACAGTGCAGGCATCGGCAGTGCAATCTTCCCTCATACACACAGAGATGGTACAGTGCAGGCATCGGCAGTGCAATCTTCCCTCATACACACAGAGATGGGACAGCGCAGGTATCAGCAGTGCCATCTTCCCTCATACACACAGAGATGGGACAGCGCAGGCATCAGCAGTGCAATCTTCCCTCACAGATATGGTACAGCGCAGGCATCAGCAGTGCAATCTTCCCTCATGCACACAGAGATGGTACAACACAGGCATCGGCAGTGCAAGCTTCCCTCATACACACAGAGATAGTACAGTGCAGGCATCAGCAGTGCAATCTTCCCTCACAGAGATGGTACAGCGCAGGCATCAGCAGTGCAATCTTCCCTCATGCACACAGAGATGGTACAACACAGGCATCAGCAGTGCAATCTTTCCTCACAGAGATGGTACAGTGCAGGCATCGGCAGTGCAATCTTCCCTTATATACACAGAGATTGTACAGTGCAGGCATCGGCAGTGCAATCTTCCCTCATACACACAGAGATGGGACAGCGCAGGCATCAGCAGTGCCATCTTCCCTCATAAACACAGAGATGGGACAGCACAGGCATCAGCAGTGCAATCTTCCCTCATGCACACAGAGATGGTACAACACAGGCATCGGCAGTGCAAGCTTCCCTCATACACACAGAGATGTTACAGCGCAGGCATCGGCAGTGCAAGCTTCCCTCATACACACAGAGATGGTACAGCGCAGGCATCAGCAGTGCAAGCTTCCCTCATACACACAGAGATGGTACAGCGCAGGTATCAGCAGTGCAAGCTTCAATCATACACACAGACATGGTACAGTGCAGGCATCAGCAGTGCAATCTTCCCTCACAGAGATGGTACAGTGAAGGCATCGGCAGTGCAATCTTCCCTCATACACACAGAGATGGTACAGCACAGACATCGGCAGTACAAGCTTCCCTCATACACACAGAGATGGTACAGCACAGACATCGGCAGTACAAGCTTCCCTCATACACACAGCGATGGTACAGCACAGACATCGGCAGTGCAAGCTTCCCTCATACACACACAGATGGTACAGCACAGGCATCGGCAGTGCAAGCTTCCCTCATATACACAGAGATCGTACAGCGCAGGCATCAGCAGTGCAAGCTTCCCTCATACACACAGAGATGGTACAACGCAGGCATCAGCAGTGCAATCTTCCCTCATACACACAGAGATGGTACAACGCAGGCATCAGCAGTGCAGTCTTCCCTCAAAGAGATGATATAGTGCAGGCATCGTCAATGCAATCTTCCCTCATAAACACAGGGATGGTACAGCACAGCTACCATAAGTGCAAATTTGCCTCATACACACACAGGTGGTACAGCGCAGGCATCAGCAGTGCAAGCTTCCCTCATACACACAGAGATGGGACAGTGCAGGCATCAGCAGTGCAATCTTCCCTCATACACACAGAGATGGGACAGCGCAGGCATCAGCAGTGCAATCTTCCCTCATACACACAGAGATGGGACAGTGCAGGCATCAGCAGTGCAAGCTTCCTCATACACACAGAGATGGGACAGTGCAGGCATCAGCAGTGCAAGCTTCCCTCATACACACAGAGATGGGACAGTGCAGGCATCAGCAGTGCAATCTTCCCTCATACACACAGAGATGGGACAGTGCAGGCATCGGCAGTGCAAGCTTCCCTCATACACACAGAGATGGGACAGTGCAGGCATCAGCAGTGCAAGCTTCCCTCATACACACAGAGATGGGACAGTGCAGGCATCAGCAGTGCAAGCTTGCCTCATACACACAGAGATGGTACAGCGCAGGCATCGGCAGTGCAATCTTCCCTCATACACACAGAGATGGTACAGCGCAGGCATCGGCAGTGCAAGCTTCCCTCATACACACAGAGATGGTACAGCGCAGGCATCAGCAGTGCAATCTTCCCTCACAGAGATGGTACAGTGCACGCATCAGCAGTGCAATCTTCCCTCATACACATAGAGATGGGACAGTGCAGGCATCGGCAGTGCAAGCTTCCCTCATACACACAGAGATGGTACAGCGCAGGCATCGGCAGTGCAAGCTTCCCTCATACACACACAGATGGTACAGCGCATGCATCGGCAGTGCAAGCTTCCCTCATACACACAGAGATGGTACAGCGCAGGCATCGGCAGTGCAAGCTTCCCTCATACACACAGAGATGGTACAGCGCAGGCATCGGCAGTGCAAGCTTCCCTCATACACACAGAGATGGTACAGCGCAGGCATCGGCAGTGCAAGCTTCCCTCATATACACAGAGATGGTACAGCGCAGGCATCGGCAGTGCAAGCTTCCCTCATACACACAGAGATGGTACAGCGCAGGCATCGGCAGTGCAAGCTTCCCTCATACACACAGAGATGGTACAGCACAGGCATCGGCAGTGCAAGCTTCCCTCATACACACAGAGATGGTACAGTGCAGGCATCGGCAGTGCAAGCTTCCCTCATACACACAGAGATGGTACAGCGCAGGCATCGGCAGTGCAAGCTTCCCTCATACACACAGAGATGGGACAGCGCAGGCATCGGCAGTGCAATCTTCCCTCATACACACAGAGATGGACAGCGCAGGCATCGGCAGTGCAAGCTTCCCTCATACACACAGAGATGGACAGCGCAGGCATCGGCAGTGCAAGCTTCCCTCATACACACAGAGATGGGACAGCACAGGCATCAGCAGTGCAAGCTTCCCTCATACACACAGAGATGGTACAGCGCAGGAATCAGCAGTGCAAGCTTCCCTCATACACACAGAGATGGTACAGAGCAGGCATCAGCAGTGCAAGCTTCCCTCATACACACAGACATGGTACAGCGCAGGCATCAGCAGTGCAATCTTCCCTCATACACACAGAGAAGGGACAGCGCAGGCATCAGCAGTGCCATCTTCCCTCATACACACAGAGATGGGACAGCGCAGGCATCAGCAGTGCAATCTTCCCTCACAGAGATGGTACAGCGCAGGCATCAGCAGTGCAATCATCCCTCATGCACACAGAGATGGTACAACACAGGCATCGGCAGTGCAAGCTTCCCTCATACACACAGAGATGGTACAACACAGGCATCTGCAGTGCAATCTTTCCTCACAGAGATGGTACAGTGCAGGCATCGGCAGTGCAATCTTCCCTCATACACACAGAGATGGTACAGTGCAGGCATCGGCAGTGCAATCTTCCCTCATACACACAGAGATGGGACAGCGCAGGCATCAGCAGTGCCATCTTCCCTCATACACACAGAGATGGGACAGCGCAGGCATCAGCAGTGCAATCTTCCCTCACAGAGATGGTACAGTGCAGGCATCAGCAGTGCAATCTTCCCTCATGCACACAGAGATGGCACAACACAGGCATCGGCAGTGCAAGCTTCCCTCATACAAACAGAGATGGTACAGCGCAGGCATCGTCAGTGTAATCTTCCCTCATGCACACAGAGATGGTACAGTGCAGGCATCGTCAGTGCAATCTTCCCTCATGCACACAGAGATGGTACAGTGCAGGCATCGTCAGTGCAAGCTTCCCTCATACACACAGAGATGGTACAGCACAGGCATCAGCAGTGCAAGCTTCCCTCATACACACAGAGATGGGACAGTGCAGGCGTCAGCAGTGCAAGCTTCCCTCATACACACAGAGATGGTACAGCACAGGCATCGGCAGTGCAAGCTTCCCTCATACACACAGAGATGGTACAACGCAGGCACCATCAGTGCAAGCTTCCCTCATACACACAGAGATGGTACAGCACAGGCATCAGCAGTGCAAGCTTCCCTCATACACACAGAGATGGTACAGTGCAGTTATAAGCAGTGCAAGCTTCCCTCATACACACAGAGTTGGAACAGGGCAGGCACTAGCAGTGCAAGCGTCCCTCATCACAAACAGATCGAACAGTGCAGGCATCAGCAGTGCAATCTTCCCTCATACACACAGAGATGGTACAGCACAGGCATCGGCAGTGCAAGCTTCCCTCATACACACAGAGATGGTACAGCACAGGCATCGGCAGTGCAAGCTTCCCTCATTCACACAGAGATGGTACAGCGCAGGCATCGGCAGTGCAATCTTCCCTCATACACACAGAGATGGTACAGCGCAGGCATCGGCAGTGCAAGCTTCCCTCATACACATAGAGATGGTACAGCGCAGGCATCAGCAGTGCAAGCTTCCCTCAAACACACAGAGATGGTACAGCACAGGCATCAGCAGTGCAAGCTTCCCTCATACACACAGACATGGTACAGTGCAGGCATCAGCAATGCAATCTTCCCTCATACACACTGAGATGGTACAACACAGGCATCAGCAGTGCAGTCTTCCCTCAGAGAGATGATATAGTGCAGGCATCGTCAATGCAATCTTCCCTCATACACACAGAGATGGTACAGCACAGGTACCATAAGTGCAAACTTGCCTCATACACACACAGGTGGTACAGTGCAGGCATCGGCAGTGCAAGCTTCCCTCATACACACAGAGATGGTACAACACAGGCATCGGCAGTGCAAGCTTCCCTCATACACACAGAGATGGTACAGTGCAGGCATCAGCAGTGCAAGCTTCCCTCATACACACAGAGATGGTACAGCGCAGGCATCAGCAGTGCAAGCTTCCCTCATACACACAGACATGGTACATTGCAGGCATCAGCAGTGCAATCTTTCCTCACAGAGATGGTACAGTGCAGACATCGGCAGTGCAATCTTCCCTCATACACACAGAGATGGTACAGTGCAGGCATCGGCAGTGCAATCTTCCCTCATACACACAGAGATGGGACAGCGCAGGTATCAGCAGTGCCATCTTCCCTCATACACACAGAGATGGGACAGCGCAGGCATCAGCAGTGCAATCTTCCCTCACAGATATGGTACAGCGCAGGCATCAGCAGTGCAATCTTCCCTCATGCACACAGAGATGGTACAACACAGGCATCGGCAGTGCAAGCTTCCCTCATACACACAGAGATAGTACAGTGCAGGCATCAGCAGTGCAATCTTCCCTCACAGAGATGGTACAGCGCAGGCATCAGCAGTGCAATCTTCCCTCATGCACACAGAGATGGTACAACACAGGCATCAGCAGTGCAATCTTTCCTCACAGAGATGGTACAGTGCAGGCATCGGCAGTGCAATCTTCCCTTATATACACAGAGATTGTACAGTGCAGGCATCGGCAGTGCAATCTTCCCTCATACACACAGAGATGGGACAGCGCAGGCATCAGCAGTGCCATCTTCCCTCATAAACACAGAGATGGGACAGCACAGGCATCAGCAGTGCAATCTTCCCTCATGCACACAGAGATGGTACAACACAGGCATCGGCAGTGCAAGCTTCCCTCATACACACAGAGATGTTACAGCGCAGGCATCGGCGTGCAAGCTTCCCTCATACACACAGAGATGGTACAGCGCAGGCATCAGCAGTGCAAGCTTCCCTCATACACACAGAGATGGTACAGCGCAGGTATCAGCAGTGCAAGCTTCAATCATACACACAGACATGGTACAGTGCAGGCATCAGCAGTGCAATCTTCCCTCACAGAGATGGTACAGTGAAGGCATCGGCAGTGCAATCTTCCCTCATACACACAGAGATGGTACAGCACAGACATCGGCAGTACAAGCTTCCCTCATACACACAGAGATGGTACAGCACAGACATCGGCAGTACAAGCTTCCCTCATACACACAGCGATGGTACAGCACAGACATCGGCAGTGCAAGCTTCCCTCATACACACACAGATGGTACAGCACAGGCATCGGCAGTGCAAGCTTCCCTCATATACACAGAGATCGTACAGCGCAGGCATCAGCAGTGCAAGCTTCCCTCATACACACAGAGATGGTACAACGCAGGCATCAGCAGTGCAATCTTCCCTCATACACACAGAGATGGTACAACGCAGGCATCAGCAGTGCAGTCTTCCCTCAAAGAGATGATATAGTGCAGGCATCGTCAATGCAATCTTCCCTCATAAACACAGGGATGGTACAGCACAGCTACCATAAGTGCAAATTTGCCTCATACACACACAGGTGGTACAGCGCAGGCATCAGCAGTGCAAGCTTCCCTCATACACACAGAGATGGGACAGTGCAGGCATCAGCAGTGCAATCTTCCCTCATACACACAGAGATGGGACAGCGCAGGCATCAGCAGTGCAATCTTCCCTCATACACACAGAGATGGGACAGTGCAGGCATCAGCAGTGCAAGCTTCCTCATACACACAGAGATGGGACAGTGCAGGCATCAGCAGTGCAAGCTTCCCTCATACACACAGAGATGGGACAGTGCAGGCATCAGCAGTGCAATCTTCCCTCATACACACAGAGATGGGACAGTGCAGGCATCGGCAGTGCAAGCTTCCCTCATACACACAGAGATGGGACAGTGCAGGCATCAGCAGTGCAAGCTTCCCTCATACACACAGAGATGGGACAGTGCAGGCATCAGCAGTGCAAGCTTGCCTCATACACACAGAGATGGTACAGCGCAGGCATCGGCAGTGCAATCTTCCCTCATACACACAGAGATGGTACAGCGCAGGCATCGGCAGTGCAAGCTTCCCTCATACACACAGAGATGGTACAGCGCAGGCATCAACAGTGCAATCTTCCCTCACAGAGATGGTACAGTGCACGCATCAGCAGTGCAATCTTCCCTCATACACATAGAGATGGGACAGTGCAGGCATCGGCAGTGCAAGCTTCCCTCATACACACAGAGATGGTACAGCGCAGGCATCGGCAGTGCAAGCTTCCCTCATACACACACAGATGGTACAGCGCATGCATCGGCAGTGCAAGCTTCCCTCATACACACAGAGATGGTACAGCGCAGGCATCGGCAGTGCAAGCTTCCCTCATACACACAGAGATGGTACAGCGCAGGCATCGGCAGTGCAAGCTTCCCTCATACACACAGAGATGGTACAGCGCAGGCATCGGCAGTGCAAGCTTCCCTCATATACACAGAGATGGTACAGCGCAGGCATCGGCAGTGCAAGCTTCCCTCATACACACAGAGATGGTACAGCGCAGGCATCGGCAGTGCAAGCTTCCCTCATACACACAGAGATGGTACAGCACAGGCATCGGCAGTGCAAGCTTCCCTCATACACACAGAGATGGTACAGCGCAGGCATCGGCAGTGCAAGCTTCCCTCATACACACAGAGATGGTACAGCGCAGGCATCGGCAGTGCAAGCTTCCCTCATACACACAGAGATGGGACAGCGCAGGCATCGGCAGTGCAATCTTCCCTCATACACACAGAGATGGACAGCGCAGGCATCGGCAGTGCAAGCTTCCCTCATACACACAGAGATGGACAGCGCAGGCATCGGCAGTGCAAGCTTCCCTCATACACACAGAGATGGGACAGCACAGGCATCAGCAGTGCAAGCTTCCCTCATACACACAGAGATGGTACAGCGCAGGAATCAGCAGTGCAAGCTTCCCTCATACACACAGAGATGGTACAGAGCAGGCATCAGCAGTGCAAGCTTCCCTCATACACACAGACATGGTACAGCGCAGGCATCAGCAGTGCAATCTTCCCTCATACACACAGAGAAGGGACAGCGCAGGCATCAGCAGTGCCATCTTCCCTCATACACACAGAGATGGGACAGCGCAGGCATCAGCAGTGCAATCTTCCCTCACAGAGATGGTACAGCGCAGGCATCAGCAGTGCAATCATCCCTCATGCACACAGAGATGGTACAACACAGGCATCGGCAGTGCAAGCTTCCCTCATACACACAGAGATGGTACAACACAGGCATCTGCAGTGCAATCTTTCCTCACAGAGATGGTACAGTGCAGGCATCGGCAGTGCAATCTTCCCTCATACACACAGAGATGGTACAGTGCAGGCATCGGCAGTGCAATCTTCCCTCATACACACAGAGATGGGACAGCGCAGGCATCAGCAGTGCCATCTTCCCTCATACACACAGAGATGGGACAGCGCAGGCATCAGCAGTGCAATCTTCCCTCACAGAGATGGTACAGTGCAGGCATCAGCAGTGCAATCTTCCCTCATGCACACAGAGATGGTACAACACAGGCATCGGCAGTGCAAGCTTCCCTCATACAAACAGAGATGGTACAGCGCAGGCATCGTCAGTGTAATCTTCCCTCATGCACACAGAGATGGTACAGTGCAGGCATCGTCAGTGCAATCTTCCCTCATGCACACAGAGATGGTACAGTGCAGGCATCGTCAGTGCAAGCTTCCCTCATACACACAGAGATGGTACAGCACAGGCATCAGCAGTGCAAGCTTCCCTCATACACACAGAGATGGGACAGTGCAGGCGTCAGCAGTGCAAGCTTCCCTCATACACACAGAGATGGTACAGCACAGGCATCGGCAGTGCAAGCTTCCCTCATACACACAGAGATGGTACAACGCAGGCACCATCAGTGCAAGCTTCCCTCATACACACAGAGATGGTACAGCACAGGCATCAGCAGTGCAAGCTTCCCTCATACACACAGAGATGGTACAGTGCAGTTATAAGCAGTGCAAGCTTCCCTCATACACACAGAGATGGAACAGGGCAGGCACTAGCAGTGCAAGCGTCCCTCATCACAAACAGATCGAACAGTGCAGGCATCAGCAGTGCAATCTTCCCTCATACACACAGAGATGGTACAGCACAGGCATCGGCAGTGCAAGCTTCCCTCATACACACAGAGATGGTACAGCACAGGCATCGGCAGTGCAAGCTTCCCTCATTCACACAGAGATGGTACAGCGCAGGCATCGGCAGTGCAATCTTCCCTCATACACACAGAGATGGTACAGCACAGGCATCATCAGTGCAAGCTTCCCTCATACACACAGAGATGGTACAGCGCAGGCATCGGCAGTGCAATCCTCCCTCATACACACAGAGATGGTACAGCACAGGCATCGTCAGTGCAATCTTCCCTCATGCACACAGAGATGGTACAGTGTAGGCATCGTCAGTGCAAGCTTCCCTCATACACACAGAGATGGTACAGTGCAGGCATCAGCAGTGCAAGCTTCCCTCATACACATAGAGATGGCACAGCGCAGGTATCAGCAGTGCAAGCTTCAATCATACACACAGACATGGTACAGTGCAGGCATCAGCAGTGCAATCTTCCCTCACAGAGATGGTACAGTGCAGGCATCAGTAGTGCAATCTTCCCTCATGCACACAGATATGGTACAACACAGGCATCGGCAGTGCAAGCTTCCCTCATACACACAGAGATGGTACAGCGCAGGCATCAGCAGTGCAATCTTCCCTCACAGAGATGGTACAGTGCAGGCATCAGCAGTGTAATCTTCCCTCATGCACACAGAGATGGTACAACACAGGCATCAGCAGTGCAATCTTTCCTCACAGAGATAGTACAGTGCAGGCATCGGCAGTGCAATCTTCCCTCATACACACAGAGATTGTACAGTGTAGGCATCGGCAGTGCAATCTTCCCTCATACACACAGAGATGGGACAGCGCAGGCATCAGCAGTGCCATCTTCCCTCATACACACAGAGATGGGACAGCACAGGCATCAGCAGTGCAATCTTCCCTCATGCACACAGAGATGGTACAACACAGGCATCGGCAGTGCAAGCTTCCCTCATACACACAGAGATGGTACAGCCTAGGCATCGGCAGTGCAAGCTTCTCTCATACACACAGAGATGGTACAGCGCAGGCATCAGCAGTGCAAGCTTCCCTCATACACACAGACATGGTACAGCGCAGGTATCAGCAGTGCAAGCTTCAATCATACACACAGACATGGTACAGTGCAGGCATCAGCAGTGCAATCTTCCCTCACAGAGATGGTACAGTGCAGGCATCGGCAGTGCAATCTTCCCTCATACACACAGAGATGGTACAGCACATACATCGGCAGTACAAGCTTCCCTCATAAACACAGAGATGGTACAGCACAGACATCGGCAGTACAAGCTTCCCTCATACACACAGTGATGGTACAGCACAGACATCGGCAGTACAAGCTTCCCTCATACACACAGAGATGGTACAGCACAGGCATCGGCAGTGCAAGCTTCCCTCATACACACAGACATGGTACAGCGCAGGCATCAGCAGTGCAATCTTCCTTCATACACACAGAGATGGTACACACAGAGATGGTACAGTGCAGGCATCGGCAGTGCAATCTTCCCTCATACACACAGAGATTGTACAGTGCAGGCATCGGCAGTGCAATCTTCCCTCATACACATAGAGATGGGACAGTGCAGGCATCAGCAGTGCCATCTTCCCTCATACACACAGAGATGGGACAGCACAGGCATCAGCAGTGCAATCTTCCCTCATGCACACAGAGATGGTACAACACAGGCATCGGCAGTGCAAGCTTCCCTCATACACACAGAGATGGTACAGCGTAGGCATCGGCAGTACAAGCTTCTCTCATACACACAGAGATGGTACAGCGCAGGCATCAGCAGTGCAAGCTTCCCTCATACACACAGAGATGGTACAGCGCAGGTATCAGCAGTGCAAGCTTCAATCATACACACAGACATGGTATAGTGCAGGCATCAGCAGTGCAATCTTCCCTCACAGAGATGGTACAGTGCAGGCATCGGCAGTGCAATCTTCCCTCATACACACAGAGATGGTACAGCACATACATCGGCAGTACAAGCTTCCCTCATACACACAGATATGGTACAGAACAGACATCGGCAGTACAAGCTTCCCTCATACACACAGTGATGGTACAGCACAGACATCGGCAGTACAAGCTTCCCTCATACACACAGAGATGGTACAGCACAGGCATCGGCAGTGCAAGCTTCCCTCATACACACAGACATGGTACAGCGCAGGCATCAGCAGTGCAATCTTCCTTCATACACACAGAGATGGTACAGCGCAGGCATCGGCAGTGCAAGCTTCCCTCATACACATAGAGATGGTACAGCGCAGGCATCAGCAGTGCAAGCTTCCCTCAAACACACAGAGATGGTACAGCACAGGCATCAGCAGTGCAAGCTTCCCTCATACACACAGACATGGTACAGTGCAGGCATCAGCAGTGCAATCTTCCCTCATACACACTGAGATGGTACAACACAGGCATCAGCAGTGCAGTCTTCCCTCAGAGAGATGATATAGTGCAGGCATCGTCAATGCAATCTTCCCTCATACACACAGAGATGGTACAGCACAGGTACCATAAGTGCAAACTTGCCTCATACACACACAGGTGGTACAGTGCAGGCATCGGCAGTGCAAGCTTCCCTCATACACACAGAGATGGTACAACACAGGCATCGGCAGTGCAAGCTTCCCTCATACACACAGAGATGGTACAGTGCAGGCATCAGCAGTGCAAGCTTCCCTCATACACACAGAGATGGTACAGCGCAGGCATCAGCAGTGCAAGCTTCCCTCATACACACAGACATGGTACATTGCAGGCATCAGCAGTGCAATCTTTCCTCACAGAGATGGTACAGTGCAGGCATCGGCAGTGCAATCTTCCCTCATACACACAGAGATGGTACAGTGCAGGCATCGGCAGTGCAATCTTCCCTCATACACACAGAGATGGGACAGCGCAGGTATCAGCAGTGCCATCTTCCCTCATACACACAGAGATGGGACAGCGCAGGCATCAGCAGTGCAATCTTCCCTCACAGATATGGTACAGCGCAGGCATCAGCAGTGCAATCTTCCCTCATGCACACAGAGATGGTACAACACAGGCATCGGCAGTGCAAGCTTCCCTCATACACACAGAGATAGTACAGTGCAGGCATCAGCAGTGCAATCTTCCCTCACAGAGATGGTACAGCGCAGGCATCAGCAGTGCAATCTTCCCTCATGCACACAGAGATGGTACAACACAGGCATCAGCAGTGCAATCTTTCCTCACAGAGATGGTACAGTGCAGGCATCGGCAGTGCAATCTTCCCTTATATACACAGAGATTGTACAGTGCAGGCATCGGCAGTGCAATCTTCCCTCATACACACAGAGATGGGACAGCGCAGGCATCAGCAGTGCCATCTTCCCTCATAAACACAGAGATGGGACAGCACAGGCATCAGCAGTGCAATCTTCCCTCATGCACACAGAGATGGTACAACACAGGCATCGGCAGTGCAAGCTTCCCTCATACACACAGAGATGTTACAGCGCAGGCATCGGCAGTGCAAGCTTCCCTCATACACACAGAGATGGTACAGCGCAGGCATCAGCAGTGCAAGCTTCCCTCATACACACAGAGATGGTACAGCGCAGGTATCAGCAGTGCAAGCTTCCCTCATACACACAGACATGGTACAGTGCAGGCATCAGCAGTGCAATCTTCCCTCATACACACAGAGAAGGGACAGCGCAGGCATCAGCAGTGCCATCTTCCCACATACACACAGAGATGGGACAGCGCAGGCATCAGCAGTGAAATCTGCCCTCACAGGGATGGTACAGCGCAGGCATCAGCAGTGCAATCTTCCCTCATGCACACAGAGATGGTACAACACAGGCATCGGCAGTGCAAGCTTCCCTCATACACACAGAGATGGTACAGCGCAGGCATCAGCAGTGCAGTCTTCCCTCACAGAGATGGTACAGCGCAGGCATCAGCAGTGCAATCTTCCCTCACAGAGATGGTACAGCGCAGGCATCAGCAGTGCAATCTTCCCTCATGCACACAGAGATGGTACAACACAGGCATCAGCAGTGCAATCTTTCCTCACAGAGATGGTACAGCGCAGGCATCAGCAGTGCAATCTTCCCTCACAGAGATGGTACAGCGCAGGCATCAGCAGTGCAATCTTCCCTCACAGAGATGGTACAGCGCAGGCATCAGCAGTGCAATCTTCCCTCACAGAGATGGTACAGCGCAGGCATCAGCAGTGCAATCTTCCCTCATGCACACAGAGATGGTACAACACAGGCATCAGCAGTGCAATCTTTCCTCACAGAGATGGTACAGTGCAGGCATCGGCAGTGCAATCTTCCCTCATACACAGAGATGGTACAGTGCAGGCATCGGCAGTGCAATCTTCCCTCATACACACAGAGATGGAACAGCGCAGGCATCAGCAGTGCAATCTTCCTTCACAGAGATGGTACAGTGCAGGCATCAGCAGTGCAATCTTCCCTCATGCACACAGAGATGGTACAACACAGGCATCTGCAGTGCAAGCTTCCCTCATACACACAGAGATGGTACAGCGCAGGAATCGTCAATGCAATCTTCCCTCATGCACACAGAGATGGTACAGTGCAGGCATCGTCAGTGCAATCTTCCCTCATGCACACAGAGATGGTACAGCGCAGGCATCGTCAGTGCAAGCTTCCCTCATACACACAGAGATGGTGCAGCACAGGCATCAGCAGTACAAGCTTCCCTCATACACACAGAGATGGTACAGCACAGGCATCGACAGTGCAAGCTTCCCTCATACACACAGAGATGGTACAACGCAGGCACCATCAGTGCAAGCTTCCCTCATACACACAGAGATGGTACAGCACAGGCATCAGCAGTGCAAGCTTCCCTCATACACACAGAGAGGGTACAGTGCAGTTATAAGCAGTGCAAGCTTCCCTCATACACATGCTAATGGTACAGGGCAGTCATCAGAACTGCAAGTTCCTTCATACACATGGAGATTGAACAGGACAGTCATCAGAAGTGCAAGCTTCCCTCATACATGCAGAGATGGTACAGTGGATTTACGAGACTTGCAAGCTTCCCTCATACACACAGAGATGGAACAGGGCAGGCACTAGCAGTGCAAGTGTCCCTCATCACAAACAGATTGAACAGTGCAGGCATCGGCAGTGCAATCTTCCCTCATACACACAGAGATGGTACAGCACAGGCATCGGCAGTGCAAGCTTCCCTCATACACACAGAGATGGTACAGCACAGGCATCGGCAGTGCATGCTTCCCTCATACACACAGAGATGGTACAGAGCAGGCATTGGCAGTGCAATCTTCCCTCATTCACACAGAGATGGTACAGCACAGGCATCGTCAGTGCAAGCTTCCCTCATACACACAGAGATGGTACAGCGCAGGCATCGGCAGTTCAATCTTCCCTCATACACACAGAGATGGTACAGCGCAGGCATCAGCAGTGCAAGCTTCCCTCATACACACAGAGATGGTACAGCGCAGGCATCGTCAGTGCAAGCTTCCCTCATACACACAGAGATGGTACAGCGCAGGCATCGGCAGTGCAAGCTTCCCTCATACACACAGAGATGGTACAGCGCAGGCATCGGCAGTGCAAGCTTCCCTCATACACACAGAGATGGTACAGTGCAGGGACCATCAGTGCAATCTTCCCTCATACACAGAGAGATGGTACAGCGCAGGCATCGGCAGTGCAAGCTTCCCTCATACACACAGAGATGGTTCAGTGTAGGCATCAGCAGAGACGTTTTTATTGGAGGGCAAAAGGGGCACTTGCCCAGGGCCCCCACCTTGGAGGGGGCCCCACAAAGCTGCCTAATCAAAAGAGGTAAGATTCCTTTGTTCACCAGACTTAAATAGCACACATCAGGATATTGTATTGCATGGTGTCTGTCTGTTTTAGCAAGTAGATTCTGCCTTGATCAATTCATCATGTAATGCGTTCTGTGTTCACTGTGGTATATATAGTTTGTGTGTTCCTTACGGCACAACTCCCGAAGCATGCTTTCCTTCCCATGGGAATTATGTTGATCGTGTGCAATAGCCAAAGTTGAAATGTATATTGTTAAATTGAGTGCCACAATGGTTCAGAAGCTAGCTCAGTGTGTTAAGCACTCATTGCAGAGATATGTGTGCCTGTGAAAGATTAGAATAGTACATTCCTGAAGGCTGGCTGAGCCTTTCCTATGTCTGAAGTTTATAAACCTGCCTTTGTATGTACTTGGTCTTGCAGCAAAACAGGTGCTATTATCAGCAATGTACCTGCACCAGATAAGGGTTGCTATTAAAACTAACATGTCATCCTTATGGTGAAGCTCTAGAAATTGGTTTGTGCAGATGAGGTGTTCTAAAACCTAGGCAATCCCCTCCAAAGATGAGCATAAACTATTAGTCCAAGAGGTGAATAAGTATCCAAATTCAAGACGAAAGCGTTCATGCTTGTATCCTGGCTTTGCCAGCAGACGATACAATGATCCTGGTCAAATCATCATGAAAAATGAAGGCTGGCTGAGCCTTTCCTATGTCTGAAGTTTATAAACCTGCCTTTGTATGTACTTGGTCTTGCAGCAAAACAGGTGCTATTATCAGCAATGTACCTGCACCAGATAAGGGTTGCTATTAAAACTAACATGTCATCCTTATGGTGAAGCTCTAGAAATTGGTTTGTGCAGATGAGGTGTTCTAAAACCTAGGCAATCCCCTCCAAAGATGAGCATAAACTATTAGTCCAAGAGGTGAATAAGTATCCAAATTCAAGACGAAAGCGTTCATGCTTGTATCCTGGCTTTGCCAGCAGACGATACAATGATCCTGGTCAAATCATCTAATATATCTTACATTACTGTGCTGTCTTCTGTGAAGTTTGCCTCCTCGCATGCTGGTGGCATCGTTTATCCCATTACTTGATCTTTCTTCTTCTGTAGGCCATTTGAGTGGAAGGGATGGTAGACAGAAGGGAGCGTACCAGATGGTGCAGGACTCGGGCAAGCATATTTTAAAGTCTGCTCGTTTGACACAAAAAACACTTCGCGTTTTTTTAAAAGTCAAAGATTTTTCTGCACGTTTATAAATGACAATTTCACAAGCCAGTGTTTTGGAACTATGTAAAGATCTAAAATACAAAAGACCAATCCAGATTAAATCTGTTAAATCACACAGATTAGTATGCTGTTACTTATATACTTTTGTTGATGATGGAGAGAACGAAGCTAGAATCATCTTGTGTTACACCCTTCTATAATATTTTGTTTTAAAAAATGGTCCTGTTTGGTCATGTGATTGGTGTACTTTCCAAGTCAGTTTAATAAAATGAGATTATTTTAGTTCATGGTAAGAACTGGTAATGAAGTGTTCAAATGCATAAATTGCAGAGTTGGCACACATCACAGATTCACCCCTTAATCAGTGTGTGATCCTGGGCATCTAATTTAATCTTGTATGCCTAGCCTCTCGTAATTTCCAGTCCCTTCCAGTCCAGTCCCTTACAAAATTGTGAGCCCTGCAGAGTGATTTCCATTTCAGGATATGATCTTCAAAAAAGCCTCACTCGTGATTTCACTGGCTACAGTGTTGCTTACACTATAGTAGTGAGCATTGATAAATTGCACACTACAGGCACATGTTCCTTTGATCTCTAATGACAACACTATTTGAAAACAATATCCCACTTCTAATCTCAGCGTCTAATCTGCATCCACTATCCTTGCTATGGCATGTGTAGCTTTCTTCTTCCTTCCAATTGGTCTCCTCTATCCATGCTTCCGCACCTTTGCATTCTGTGAGGCAACAAATGTGAGTTCTCTGCCTATTCTGGGTTATGTACAGTCCTGCATTAAAAAGTCTCTTGAATCTATGCTAGAACAGAAGTAACCTCTTCGAAGACGGATTATGTTGGCCTTCAAATGGTACTTGTTTATCATTCTGATTAGAGCAAGAATGAAGAGGGTAAGGGGACTATGGGTTGTGATTGCAGCGTGGCCAGGAGTGGGGGGGTTTGGGGGAGGTGCAGATATTCTTGATCACTTAATTCCTTTGATTTGGTGGAGGGGGGCCCCTAAGATGTCCATGCCCCAGGCCCCAAAAGTGCTTAAAATGGCCCTGGGCATCAGTAGTGCAAGCTTTCCTTATACAGACAGAGTTGGTAAAGCACAGACAGCAGCAGTGCAAGCTTTCCTTATGCACACAAAGCTGGTAAAGCACAGACAGCAGCAGTGCAAGCTTTCCTTATGCACACAGAGCTGGTAAAGCACAGACAGCAGCTGTGCAAGCTTTCCTTATGCAAACAGAGCTGGTAAATCATGGGGAGCAGTTGTGCAAGCTTCCTTATAGGCATAGAGCTGGTAAGGCACCTACCACATCAGTGCAAGCTTTCCTTATACACACAGAGCTGGTAAAGCACAGACAGCAGCAGTGCAAGCTTTCCTTATACACACAGAGCTGGTAAAGCACAGACGGTAGCAGTGCAAGCTTCCCTCATACACACAGAGCTGGTAAAGCACAGACAGCATCAGTGCATGCTTTCCTTATGCACACAGAGATGGTACAGCACAGACATCGGCAGTACAAGCTTCCCTCATACACACAGCGATGGTACAGCACAGACATCGGCAGTGCAAGCTTCCCTCATACACACACAGATGGTACAGCACAGGCATCGGCAGTGCAAGCTTCCCTCATACACACAGAGTTCGTACAGCGCAGGCATCAGCAGTGCAAGCTTCTCTCATACACACAGAGATGGTACAGCACAGACATCGGCAGTACAAGCTTCCCTCATACACACAGAGATGGTACAGCACAGACATCGACAGTACAAGCTTCCCTCATACACACAGCGATGGTACAGCACAGACATCGGCAGTGCAAGCTTCCCTCATACACACACAGATGGTACAGCACAGGCATCGGCAGTGCAAGCTTCCCTCATACACACAGAGATCGTACAGCGCAGGCATCAGCAGTGCAAGCTTCCCTCATACATACAGAGATGGTACAGTGCAGCCATCAGCAGTGCTGTCTTCCCTCAGAGAGATGATATAGTGCAGGCATCATCAATGCGATCTTCCCTCATACACACAGGGATGGTACAGCACAGCTACCATAAGTGCAAACTTGCCTCATACACACACAGGTGGTACAGTGCAGGCATCGGCAGTGCAATCTTCCCTCATACACACAGATATGGGACAGTGCAGGCATCAGCAGTGCAATCTTCCCTCATACACACAGAGATGGGACAGTGCAGGCATCAGCAGTGCAATCTTCCCTCATACACACAGAGATGGTACAACGCAGACATCAGCAGTGCAGTCTTCCCTCAAAGAGATGATATAGTGCAGGCATCGTCAATGCAATCTTCCCTCATAAACACAGAGATGGTACAGCGCAGGCATCAGCAGTGCAATCTTCCCTTACAGAGATGGAACAGTCCAGGCATCGGCAGTGCAATCTTACCTCATACACACAGAGATGGGACAGTGCAGGCATCAGCAGTGCAATCTTCCCTCATACACACAGAGATGGGACAGTGCAGGCATCAGCAGTGCAAGCTTCCTCATACACACAGAGATGGGACAGTGCAGGCATCAGCAGTGCAAGCTTCCCTCATACACACAGAGATGGGACAGTGCAGGCATCAGCAGTGCAATCTTCCCTCATACACACAGAGATGGGACAGTGCAGGCATCGGCAGTGCAAGCTTCCCTCATACACACAGAGATGGGACAGTGCAGGCATCAGCAGTGCAAGCTTCCCTCATACACACAGAGATGGTACAGCGCAGGCATCAGCAGTGCAATCTTCCCTCACAGAGATGGTACAGTGCACGCATCAGCAGTGCAATCTTCCCTCATACACACAGAGATGGGACAGTGCAGGCATCGGCAGTGCAAGCTTCCCTCATACACACAGAGATGGTACAGCGCAGGCATCGGCAGTGCAAGCTTCCCTCATACACACACAGATGGTACAGCGTATGCATCGGCAGTGCAAGCTTCCCTCATACACACAGGGATGGTACAGCGCAGGCATCGGCAGTGCAAGCATCCCTCATACACACAGAGATGGTACAGCGCAGGCATCGGCAGTGCAAGCTTCCCTCATACACACAGAGATGGTACAGCGCAGGCATCGGCAGTGCAAGCTTCCCTCATACACACAGAGATGGTACAGCGCAGGCATCGGCAGTGCAAGCTTCCCTCATACACACAGAGATGGTACAGCGCAGGCATCGGCAGTGCAAGCTTCCCTCATACACACAGAGATGGTACAGCGCAGGCATCGGCAGTGCAAGCTTCCCTCATACACACAGAGATGGTACAGCGCAGGCATCGGCAGTGCAAGCTTCCCTCATACACACAGAGATGGTACAGCGCAGGCATCGGCAGTGCAAGCTTCCCTCATACACACAGAGATGGGACAGCGCAGGCATCGGCAGTGCAAGCTTCCCTCATACACACAGAGATGGACAGCGCAGGCATCGGCAGTGCAAGCTTCCCTCATACACACAGAGATGGGACAGCGCAGGCATCGGCAGTGCAAGCTTCCCTCATACACACAGAGATGGGACAGCGCAGGCATCAGCAGTGCAATCTTTCCTCATTCACACAGAGATGGGACAGCGCAGGCATCGGCAGTGCAAGCTTCCCTCATACACACAGAGATGGTACAGCGCAGGAATCAGCAGTGCAAGCTTCCCTCATACACACAGAGATGGTACAGAGCAGGCATCAGCAGTGCAAGCTTCCCTCATACACACAGACATGGTACAGCGCAGGCATCAGCAGTGCAATCTTCCCTCATACACACAGAGAAGGGACAGCGCAGGCATCAGCAGTGCCATCTTCCCTCATACACACAGAGATGGGACAGCGCAGGCATCAGCAGTGCAATCTTCCCTCACAGAGATGGTACAGCGCAGGCATCAGCAGTGCAATCATCCCTCATGCACACAGAGATGGTACAACACAGGCATCGGCAGAGCAAGCTTCCCTCATACACACAGAGATGGTACAACACAGGCATCAGCAGTGCAATCTTTCCTCACAGAGATGGTACAGTGCAGGCATCGGCAGTGCAATCTTCCCTCATACACACAGAGATGGTACAGTGCAGGCATCGGCAGTGCAATCTTCCCTCATACACACAGAGATGGGACAGCGCAGGCATCAGCAGTGCCATCTTCCCTCATACACACAGAGATGGGACAGCGCAGGCATCAGCAGTGCAATCTTCCCTCACAGAGATGGTACAGTGCAGGCATCAGCAGTGCAATCTTCCCTCATGCACACAGAGATGGTACAACACAGGCATCGGCAGTGCAAGCTTCCCTCATACAAACAGAGATGGTACAGCGCAGGCATCGTCAGTGCAATCTTCCCTCATGCACACAGAGATGGTACAGTGCAGGCATCGTCAGTGCAAGCTTCCCTCATACACACAGAGATGGTACAGCACAGGCATCAGCAGTGCAAGCTTCCCTCATACACACAGAGATGGGACAGCGCAGGCGTCAGCAGTGCAAGCTTCCCTCATACACACAGAGATGGTACAGCACAGGCATCGGCAGTGCAAGCTTCCCTCATACACACAGAGATGGTACAGCGCAGGCATCGGCAGTGCAATCCTCCCTCATACACACAGAGATGGTACAGCACAGGCATCGTCAGTGCAATCTTCCCTCATGCACACAGAGATGGTACAGTGTAGGCATCGTCAGTGCAAGCTTCCCTCATACACACAGAGATGGTACAGTGCAGGCATCAGCAGTGCAAGCTTCCCTCATACACACAGAGATGGCACAGCGCAGGTATCAGCAGTGCAAGCTTCAATCATACACACAGACATGGTACAGTGCAGGCATCAGCAGTGCAATCTTCCCTCACAGAGATGGTACAGTGCAGGCATCAGTAGTGCAAGCTTCCCTCATACACACAGAGATGGTACAGCACAGGCATTGGCAGTGCAAGCTTCCCTCATACACACAGAGATGGGACAGCGCAGGCATCAGCAGTCCAATCCTCCCTCATACACACAGAGATGGGACAGCGCAGGCATCAGCAGTGCAATCTTCCCTCATACACACAGAGATGGGACAGCGCAGGCATCAGCAGTGCAAGATTGCCTCATACACACAGAGATGGTACAGTGCAGGCATCAGCAGTGCAATCTTCCCTCATACACACAGAGAAGGGACAGCGCAGGCATCAGCAGTGCCATCTTCCCACATACACACAGAGATGGGACAGCGCAGGCATCAGCAGTGAAATCTGCCCTCACAGGGATGGTACAGCGCAGGCATCAGCAGTGCAATCTTCCCTCATGCACACAGAGATGGTACAACACAGGCATCGGCAGTGCAAGCTTCCCTCATACACACAGAGATGGTACAGCGCAGGCATCAGCAGTGCAGTCTTCCCTCACAGAGATGGTACAGCGCAGGCATCAGCAGTGCAATCTTCCCTCACAGAGATGGTACAGCGCAGGCATCAGCAGTGCAATCTTCCCTCATGCACACAGAGATGGTACAACACAGGCATCAGCAGTGCAATCTTTCCTCACAGATATGGTACAGCGCAGGCATCAGCAGTGCAATCTTCCCTCACAGAGATGGTACAGCGCAGGCATCAGCAGTGCAATCTTCCCTCACAGAGATGGTACAGCGCAGGCATCAGCAGTGCAATCTTCCCTCACAGAGATGGTACTGCGCAGGCATCAGCAGTGCAATCTTCCCTCCTGCACACAGAGATGGTACAACACAGGCATCAGCAGTGCAATCTTTCCTCACAGAGATGGTACAGTGCAGGCATCGGCAGTGCAATCTTCCCTCATACACAGAGATGGTACAGTGCAGGCATCGGCAGTGCAATCTTCCCTCATACACACAGAGATGGAACAGCGCAGGCATCAGCAGTGCAATCTTCCTTCACAGAGATGATACAGTGCAGGCATCAGCAGTGCAATCTTCCCTCATGCACACAGAGATGGTACAACACAGGCATCTGCAGTGCAAGCTTCCCTCATACACACAGAGATGGTACAGCGCAGGAATCGTCAATGCAATCTTCCCTCATGCACACAGAGATGGTACAGTGCAGGCATCGTCAGTGCAATCTTCCCTCATGCACACAGAGATGGTACAGCGCAGGCATCGTCAGTGCAAGCTTCCCTCATACACACAGAGATGGTGCAGCACAGGCATCAGCAGTACAAGCTTCCCTCATACACACAGAGATGGAACAGCACAGGCATCGACAGTGCAAGCTTCCCTCATACACACAGAGATGGTACAATGCAGGCACCATCAGTGCAAGCTTCCCTCATACACACAGAGATGGTACAGCACAGGCATCAGCAGTGCAAGCTTCCCTCATACACACAGAGATGGTACAGTGCAGTTATAAGCAGTGCAAGCTTCCCTCATACACATGCTAATGGTACAGGGCAGTCATCAGAACTGCAAGTTCCTTCATACACATGGAGATTGAACAGGACAGTCATCAGAAGTGCAAGCTTCCCTCATACATGCAGAGATGGTACAGTGGATTTACGAGACTTGCAAGCTTCCCTCATACACACAGAGATGGAACAGGGCAGGCACTAGCAGTGCAAGCGTCCCTCATCACAAACAGATTGAACAGTGCAGGCATCGGCAGTGCAATCTTCCCTCATACACACAGAGATGGTACAGCACAGGCATCGGCAGTGCAAGCTTCCCTCATACACACAGAGATGGTACAGCACAGGCATCGGCAGTGCATGCTTCCCTCATACACACAGAGATGGTACAGAGCAGGCATTGGCAGTGCAATCTTCCCTCATTCACACAGAGATGGTACAGCACAGGCATCGTCAGTGCAAGCTTCCCTCATACACACAGAGATGGTACAGCGCAGGCATCGGCAGTTCAATCTTCCCTCATACACACAGAGATGGTACAGCGCAGGCATCAGCAGTGCAAGCTTCCCTCATACACACAGAGATGGTACAGCGCAGGCATCGTCAGTGCAAGCTTCCCTCATACACACAGAGATGGTACAGCGCAGGCATCGGCAGTGCAAGCTTCCCTCATACACACAGAGATGGTACAGCGCAGGCATCGGCAGTGCAAGCTTCCCTCATACACACAGAGATGGTACAGTGCAGGGACCATCAGTGCAATCTTCCCTCATACACACAGAGATGGTACAGCGCAGGCATCGGCAGTGCAAGCTTCCCTCATACACACAGAGATGGTTCAGTGTAGGCATCAGCAGAGACGTTTTTATTGGAGGGCAAAAGGGGCACTTGCCCAGGGCCCCCACCTTGGAGGGGGCCCCACAAAGCTGCCTAATCAAAAGAGGTAAGATTCCTTTGTTCACCAGACTTAAATAGCACACATCAGGATATTGTATTGCATGGTGTCTGTCTGTTTTAGCAAGTAGATTCTGCCTTGATCAATTCATCATGTAATGCGTTCTGTGTTCACTGTGGTATATATAGTTTGTGTGTTCCTTACGGCACAACTCCCGAAGCATGCTTTCCTTCCCATGGGAATTATGTTGATCGTGTGCAATAGCCAAAGTTGAAATGTATATTGTTAAATTGAGTGCCACAATGGTTCAGAAGCTAGCTCAGTGTGTTAAGCACTCATTGCAGAGATATGTGTGCCTGTGAAAGATTAGAATAGTACATTCCTGTAAGGCTGGCTGAGCCTTTCCTATGTCTGAAGTTTATAAACCTGCCTTTGTATGTACTTGGTCTTGCAGCAAAACAGGTGCTATTATCAGCAATGTACCTGCACCAGATAAGGGTTGCTATTAAAACTAACATGTCATCCTTATGGTGAAGCTCTAGAAATTGGTTTGTGCAGATGAGGTGTTCTAAAACCTAGGCAATCCCCTCCAAAGATGAGCATAAACTATTAGTCAAAGAGGTGAATAAGTATCCAAATTCAAGACGAAAGCGTTCATGCTTGTATCCTGGCTTTGCCAGCAGACGATACAATGATCCTGGTCAAATCATCTAATATATCTTACATTACTGTGCTGTCTTCTGTGAAGTTTGCCTCCTCGCATGCTGGTGGCATCGTTTATCCCATTACTTGATCTTTCTTCTTCTGTAGGCCATTTGAGTGGAAGGGATGGTAGACAGAAGGGAGCGTACCAGATGGTGCAGGACTCGGGCAAGCATATTTTAAAGTCTGCTCGTTTGACACAAAAAACACTTCGCGTTTTTTTAAAAGCCAAAGATTTTTCTGCACGTTTATAAATGACAATTTCACAAGCCAGTGTTTTGGAACTATGTAAAGATCTAAAATACAAAAGACCAATCCAGATTAAATCTGTTAAATCACACAGATTAGTATGCTGTTACTTATATACTTTTGTTGATGATGGAGAGAACGAAGCTAGAATCATCTTGTGTTACACCCTTCTATAATATTTTGTTTTAAAAAATGGTCCTTTTGGTCATGTGATTGGTGTACTTTCCAAGTCAGTTTAATAAAATGAGATTATTTTAGTTCATGGTAAGAACTGGTAATGAAGGGTTCAAATGCATAAATTGCAGAGTTGGCACACATCACAGATTCACCCCTTAACCAGTGTGTGATCCTGGGCATCTAATTTAATCTTGTATGCCTAGCCTCTCGTAATTTCCAGTCCCTTCCAGTCCAGTCCCTTACAAAATTGTGAGCCCTGCAGAGTGATTTCCATTTCAGGATATGATCTTCAAAAAAGCCTCACTCGTGATTTCACTGGCTACAGTGTTGCTTACACTATAATAGTGAGCATTGATAAATTGCACACTACAGGCACATGTTCCTTTGATCTCTAATGACAACACTATTTGAAAACAATATCCCACTTCTAATCTCAGCGTCTAATCTGCATCCACTATCCTTGCTATGGCATGTGTAGCTTTCTTCTTCCTTCCAATTGGTCTCCTCTATCCATGCTTCCGCACCTTTGCATTCTGTGAGGCAGCAAATGTGAGTTCTCTGCCTATTCTGGGTTGTGTACAGTCCTGCATTAAAAAGTCTCTTGAATCTATGCTAGAACAGAAGTAACCTCTTCGAAGACGGATTATGTTGGCCTTCAAATGGTACTTGTTTATCATTCTGATTAGAGCAAGAATGAAGAGGGTAAGGGGACTATGGGTTGTGATTGCAGCGTGGCCAGGAGTGGGGGGGTTTGGGGGAGGTGCAGATATTCTTGATCACTTAATTCCTTTGATTTGGTGGAGGGGGGCCCCTAAGATGTCCGTGCCCCAGGCCCCAAAAGTGCTTAAAATGGCCCTGGGCATCAGTAGTGCAAGCTTTCCTTATACAGACAGAGTTGGTAAAGCACAGACAGCAGCAGTGCAAGCTTTCCTTATGCACACAAAGCTGGTAAAGCACAGACAGCAGCAGTGCAAGCTTTCCTTATGCACACAGAGCTGGTAAAGCACAGACAGCAGCTGTGCAAGCTTTCCTTATGCAAACAGAGCTGGTAAATCATGGGGAGCAGTTGTGCAAGCTTCCTTATATGCATAGAGCTGGTAAGGCACCTACCACATCAGTGCAAGCTTTCCTTATACACACAGAGCTGGTAAAGCACAGACAGCAGCAGTGCAAGCTTTCCTTATACACACAGAGCTGGTAAAGCACAGACAGCAGCAGTGCAAGCTTCCCTCATACACACAGAGCTGGTAAAGCACAGACAGCAGCAGTGCAAGCTTCCCTCATACACACAGCGATGGTACAGCACAGACATCGGCAGTGCAAGCTTCCCTCAAACACACACAGATGGTACAGCACAGGCATCGGCAGTGCAAGCTTCCCTCATACACACAGAGATCGTACAGCGCAGGCATCAGCAGTGCAAGCTTCCCTCATACACACAGAGATGGTACAGCACAGACATCGGCAGTACAAGCTTCCCTCATACACACAGAGATGGTACAGCACAGACATCGGCAGTACAAGCTTCCCTCATACACACAGCGATGGTACAGCACAGACATCGGCAGTGCAAGCTTCCCTCATACACACACAGATGGTACAGCACAGGCATCGGCAGTGCAAGCTTCCCTCATACACACAGAGATCGTACAGCGCAGGCATCAGCAGTGCAAGCTTCCCTCATACACACAGAGATGGTACAGCACAGACATCGGCAGTACAAGCTTCCCTCATACACACAGAGATGGTACAGCACAGGCATCGGCAGTGCAAGCTTCCCTCATACACACAGAGATGGTACAGCACAGGCATCGGCAGTGCATGCTTCCCTCATACACACAGAGATGGTACAGAGCAGGCATCGGCAGTGCAATCTTCCCTCATTCACACAGAGATGGTACAGCGCAGGCATCGTCAGTGCAAGCTTCCCTCATACACACAGAGATGGTACAGCGCAGGCATCGGCAGTTCAATCTTCCCTCATACACACAGAGATGGTACAGCGCAGGCATCAGCAGTGCAAGCTTCCCTCATACACACAGAGATGGTACAGCGCAGGCATCGTCAGTGCAAGCTTCCCTCATACACACAGAGATGGTACAGCGCAGGCATCGGCAGTGCAAGCTTCCCTCATACACACAGAGATGGTACAGCGCAGGCATCGGCAGTGCAAGCTTCCCTCATACACACAGAGATGGTACAGTGCAGGGACCATCGGTGCAATCTTCCCTCATACACACAGAGATGGTACAGCGCAGGCATCGGCAGTGCAAGCTTCCCTCATACACACAGAGATGGTTCAGTGTAGGCATCAGCAGAGACGTTTTTATTGGAGGGCAAAAGGGGCACTTGCCCAGGGCCCCCACCTTGGAGGGGGCCCCACAAAGCTGCCTAATCAAAAGAGGTAAGATTCCTTTGTTCACCAGACTTAAATAGCACACATCAGGATATTGTATTGCATGGTGTCTGTCTGTTTTAGCAAGTAGATTCTGCCTTGATCAATTCATCATGTAATGCGTTCTGTGTTCACTGTGGTATATATAGTTTGTGTGTTCCTTACGGCACAACTCCCGAAGCATGCTTTCCTTCCCATGGGAATTATGTTGATCGTGTGCAATAGCCAAAGTTGAAATGTATATTGTTAAATTGAGTGCCACAATGGTTCAGAAGCTAGCTCAGTGTGTTAAGCACTCATTGCAGAGATATGTGTGCCTGTGAAAGATTAGAATAGTACATTCCTGTAAGGCTGGCTGAGCCTTTCCTATGTCTGAAGTTTATAAACCTGCCTTTGTATGTACTTGGTCTTGCAGCAAAACAGGTGCTATTATCAGCAATGTACCTGCACCAGATAAGGGTTGCTATTAAAACTAACATGTCATCCTTATGGTGAAGCTCTAGAAATTGGTTTGTGCAGATGAGGTGTTCTAAAACCTAGGCAATCCCCTCCAAAGATGAGCATAAACTATTAGTCCAAGAGGTGAATAAGTATCCAAATTCAAGACGAAAGCGTTCATGCTTGTATCCTGGCTTTTCCAGCAGACGATACAATGATCCTGGTCAAATCATCTAATATATCTTACATTACTGTGCTGTCTTCTGTGAAGTTTGCCTCCTCGCATGCTGGTGGCATCGTTTATCCCATTACTTGATCTTTCTTCTTCTGTAGGCCATTTGAGTGGAAGGGATGGTAGACAGAAGGGAGCGTACCAGATGGTGCAGGACTCGGGCAAGCATATTTTAAAGTCTGCTCGTTTGACACAAAAAACACTTCGCGTTTTTTTAAAAGCCAAAGATTTTTCTGCACGTTTATAAATGACAATTTCACAAGCCAGTGTTTTGGAACTATGTAAAGATCTAAAATACAAAAGACCAATCCAGATTAAATCTGTTAAATCACACAGATTAGTATGCTGTTACTTATATACTTTTGTTGATGATGGAGAGAACGAAGCTAGAATCATCTTGTGTTACACCCTTCTATAATATTTTGTTTTAAAAAATGGTCCTGTTTGGTCATGTGATTGGTGTACTTTCCAAGTCAGTTTAATAAAATGAGATTATTTTAGTTCATGGTAAGAACTGGTAATGAAGTGTTCAAATGCATAAATTGCAGAGTTGGCACACATCACATATTCACCCCTTAACCAGTGTGTGATCCTGGGCATCTAATTTAATCTTGTATGCCTAGCCTCTCGTAATTTCCAGTCCCTCCCAGTCCAGTCCCTTACAAAATTGTGAGCCCTGCAGAGTGATTTCCATTTCAGGATATGATCTTCAAAAAAGCCTCACTCGTGATTTCACTGGCTACAGTGTTGCTTACACTATAGTAGTGAGCATTGATAAATTGCACACTACAGGCACATGTTCCTTTGATCTCTAATGACAACACTATTTGAAAACAATATCCCACTTCTAATCTTAGCGTCTAATCTGCATCCACTATCCTTGCTATGGCATGTGTAGCTTTCTTCTTCCTTCCAATTGGTCTCCTCTATCCATGCTTCCGCACCTTTGCATTCTGTGAGGCAGCAAATGTGAGTTCTCTGCCTATTCTGGGTTATGTACAGTCCTGCATTAAAAAGTCTCTTGAATCTATGCTAGAACAGAAGTAACCTCTTCGAAGACGGATTATGTTGGCCTTCAAATGGTACTTGTTTATCATTCTGATTAGAGCAAGAATGAAGAGGGTAAGGGGACTATGGGTTGTGATTGCAGCGTGGCCAGGAGTGGGGGGGTTTGGGGGAGGTGCAGATATTCTTGATCACTTAATTCCTTTGATTTGGTGGAGGGGGGCCCCTAAGATGTCCGTGCCCCAGGCCCCAAAAGTGCTTAAAATGGCCCTGGGCATCAGTAGTGCAAGCTTTCCTTATACAGACAGAGTTGGTAAAGCACAGACAGCAGCAGTGCAAGCTTTCCTTATGCACACAAAGCTGGTAAAGCACAGACAGCAGCAGTGCAAGCTTTCCTTATGCACACAGAGCTGGTAAAGCACAGACAGCAGCTGTGCAAGCTTTCCTTATGCAAACAGAGCTGGTAAATCATGGGGAGCAGTTGTGCAAGCTTCCTTATATGCATAGAGCTGGTAAGGCACCTACCACATCAGTGCAAGCTTTCCTTATACACACAGAGCTGGTAAAGCACAGACAGCAGCAGTGCAAGCTTTCCTTATACACACAGAGCTGGTAAAGCACAGACAGCAGCAGTGCAAGCTTCCCTCATACACACAGAGCTGGTAAAGCACAGACAGCAGCAGTGCAAGCTTCCCTCATACACACAGGGATGGTACAGCACAGACATCGGCAGTGCAAGCTTCCCTCATACACACACAGATGGTACAGCACAGGCATCGGCAGTGCAAGCTTCCCTCATACACACAGAGATCGTACAGCGCAGGCATCAGCAGTGCAAGCTTCCCTCATACACACAGAGATGGTACAGCACAGACATCGGCAGTACAAGATTCCCTCATACACACAGAGATGGTACAGCACAGACATCGGCAGTACAAGCTTCCCTCATACACACAGCGATGGTACAGCACAGACATCGGCAGTGCAAGCTTCCCTCATACACACACAGATGGTACAGCACAGGCATCGGCAGTGCAAGCTTCCCTCATACACACAGAGATCGTACAGCGCAGGCATCAGCAGTGCAAGCTTCCCTCATACACAGAGAGATGGTACAGCACAGACATCGGCAGTACAAGCTTCCCTCATACACACAGAGATGGTACAGCACAGACATCGACAGTACAAGCTTCCCTCATACACACAGCGATGGTACAGCACAGACATCGGCAGTGCAAGCTTCCCTCATACACACACAGATGGTACAGCACAGGCATCGGCAGTGCAAGCTTCCCTCATACACACAGAGATCGTACAGCGCAGGCATCAGCAGTGCAAGCTTCCCTCATACATACAGAGATGGTACAGTGCAGGCATCAGCAGTGCTGTCTTCACTCAGAGAGATGATATAGTGCAGGCATCATCAATGCAATCTTCCCTCATACACACAGGGATGGTACAGCACAGCTACCATAAGTGCAAACTTGCCTCATACACACACAGGTGGTACAGTGCAGCCATCGGCAGTGCAATCTTCCCTCATACACACAGAGATGGCACAGTGCAGGCATCAGCAGTGCAATCTTCCCTCATACACACAGAGATGGTACAACGCAGGCATCAGCAGTGCAGTCTTCCCTCATACATACAGAGATGGTACAGTGCAGGCATCAGCAGTGCAGTCTTCCCTCAGAGAGATGATATAGTGCAGGCATCGTCAATGCAATCTTCCCTCATAAACACAGAGATGGTACAGCACAGCTACCATAAGTGCAAACTTGCCTCATACACACACAGGTGGTACAGTGCAGGCATCGGCAGTGCAATCTTCCCTCATACACACAGAGATGGGACAGTGCAGGCATCAGCAGTGCAATCTTCCCTCATACACACAGAGATGGTACAACGCAGGCATCAGCAGTGCAGTCTTCCCTCATACATACAGAGATGGTACAGTGCAGGCATCAGCAGTGCAGTCTTCCCTCAGAGAGATGATATAGTGCAGGCATCGTCAATGCAATCTTCCCTCATACACACAGAGATGGTACAGTGCAGGCATTGGCAGTGCAATCTTCCCTCATACACACAGAGATGGTACAGCGCAGGCATCAGCAGTGCAATCTTCCCTTACAGAGATGGAACAGTCCAGGCATCGGCAGTGCAATCTTCCCTCATACACACAGAGATGGGACAGTGCAGGCATCAGCAGTGCAATCTTCCCTCATACACACAGAGATGGGACAGTGCAGGCATCAGCAGTGCAATCTTCCCTCATACACACAGAGATGGGACAGTGCAGGCATCAGCAGTGCAAGCTTCCTCATACACACAGAGATGGGACAGTGCAGGCATCAGCAGTGCAAGCTTCCCTCATACACACAGAGATGGGACAGTGCAGGCATCAGCAGTGCAATCTTCCCTCATACACACAGAGATGGTACAGCGCAGGCATCAGCAGTGCAATCTTCCCTCACAGAGATGGTACAGTGCACGCATCAGCAGTGCAATCTTCCCTCATACACACAGAGATGGTACAACGCAGGCATCGGCAGTGCAGTCTTCCCTCATACACACAGAGATGGGACAGTGCAGGCATCGGCAGTGCAAGCTTCCCTCATACACACAGAGATGGTACAGCGCAGGCATCGGCAGTGCAAGCTTCCCTCATACACACACAGATGGTACAGCGCATGCATCGGCAGTGCAAGCTTCCCTCATACACACAGGGATGGTACAGCGCAGGCATCGGCAGTGCAAGCTTCCCTCATACACACAGAGATGGTACAGCGCAGGCATCGGCAGTGCAAGCTTCCCTCATACACACAGAGATGGTACAGCGCAGGCATCGGCAGTGCAAGCTTCCCTCATACACACAGAGATGGTACAGCACAGGCATCGGCAGTGCAAGCTTCCCTCATACACACAGAGATGGTACAGCACAGGCATCGGCAGTGCAAGCTTCCCTCATACACACAGAGATGGTACAGCACAGGCATCTGCAGTGCAAGCTTCCCTCATACACACAGAGATGGTACAGCGCAGGCATCCACAGTGCAAGCTTCCCTCATACACACAGAGATGGGACAGCGCAGGCATCAGCAGTGCAATCTTCCCTCATACACACAGAGATGGACAGCGCAGGCATCGGCAGTGCAAGCTTCCCTCATACACACAGAGATGGGACAGCGCAGGCATCGGCAGTGCAAGCTTCCCTCATACACACAGAGATGGGACAGCGCAGGCATCAGCAGTGCAATCTTTCCTCATACACACAGAGATGGGACAGCGCAGGCATCAGCAGTGCAAGCTTGCCTCATACACACAGAGATGGTACAGCGCAGGAATCAGCAGTGCAAGCTTCCCTCATACACACAGAGATGGTACAGAACAGGCATCAGCAGTGCAAGCTTCCCTCATACACACAGACATGGTACAGCGCAGGCATCAGCAGTGCAATCTTCCCTCATACACACAGAGAAGGGACAGCGCAGGCATCAGCAGTGCCATCTTCCCTCATACACACAGAGATGGGACAGCGCAGGCATCAGCAGTGCAATCTTCCCTCACAGAGATGGTACAGCGCAGGCATCAGCAGTGCAATCATCCCTCATGCACACAGAGATGGTACAACACAGGCATCGGCAGTGCAAGCTTCCCTCATACACACAGAGATGGTACAACACAGGCATAAGCAGTGCAATCTTTCCTCACAGAGATGGTACAGTGCAGGCATCGGCAGTGCAATCTTCCCTCATACACACAGAGATGGTACAGTGCAGGCATCGGCAGTGCAATCTTCCCTCATACACACAGAGATGGGACAGCGCAGGCATCAGCAGTGCCATCTTCCCTCATACACACAGAGATGGGACAGCGCAGGCATCAGCAGTGCAATCTTCCCTCACAGAGATGGTACAGTGCAGGCATCAGCAGTGCAATCTTCCCTCATGCACACAGAGATGGTACAACACAGGCATCGGCAGTGCAAGCTTCCCTCATACAAGCAGAGATGGTACAGCGCAGGCATCATCAGTGCAATCTTCCCTCATGCACACAGAGATGGTACAGTGCAGGCATCGTCAGTGCAATCTTCCCTCATGCACACAGAGATGGTACAGTGCAGGCATCGTCAGTGCAAGCTTCCCTCATACACACAGAGATGGTACAGCACAGGCATCAGCAGTGCAAGCTTCCCTCATACACACAGAGATGGGACAGTGCAGGCGTCAGCAGTGCAAGCTTCCCTCATACACACAGAGATGGTACAGCACAGGCATCGGCAGTGCAAGCTTCCCTCATACACACAGAGATGGTACAACGCAGGCACCATCAGTGCAAGCTTCCCTCATACACACAGAGATGGTACAGCACAGGCATCAGCAGTGCAAGCTTCCCTCATACACACAGAGATGGTACAGTGCAGTTATAAGCAGTGCAAGCTTCCCTCATACACACAGAGATGGAACAGGGCAGGCACTAGCAGTGCAAGCGTCCCTCATCACAAACAGATCGAACAGTGCAGGCATCAGCAGTGCAATCTTCCCTCATACACACAGAGATGGTACAGCACAGGCATCGGCAGAGCAAGCTTCCCTCATACACACAGAGATGGTACAGCACAGGCATCGGCAGTGCAAGCTTCCCTCATACACACAGAGATGGTACAGCGCAGGCATCGGCAGTGCAATCTTCCCTCATACACACAGAGATGGTACAGCACAGGCATCGGCAGTGCAAGCTTCCCTCATACACACAGAGATGGTACAGCGCAGGCATCGGCAGTGCAATCTTCCCTCATACACACAGAGATGGTACAGCACAGGCATCGTCAGTGCAAGCTTCCCTCATACACACAGAGATGGTACAGCGCAGGCATCGGCAGTGCAATCCTCCCTCATACACACAGAGATGGTACAGCACAGGCATCGTCAGTGCAATCTTCCCTCATGCACACAGAGATGGTGCAGTGTAGGCATCGTCAGTGCAAGCTTCCCTCATACACACAGAGATGGTACAGTGCAGGCATCAGCAGTGCAAGCTTCCCTCATACACACAGAGATGGCACAGCGCAGGTATCAGCAGTGCAAGCTTCAATCATACACACAGACATGGTACAGTGCAGGCATCAGCAGTGCAATCTTCCCTCACAGAGATGGTACAGTGCAGGCATCAGTAGTGCAAGCTTCCCTCATACACACAGAGATGGTACAGCACAGGCATTGGCAGTGCAAGCTTCCCTCATACACACAGAGATGGGACAGCGCAGGCATCAGCAGTCCAATCCTCCCTCATACACACAGAGACGGGACAGCGCAGGCATCAGCAGTGCAATCTTCCCTCATACACACAGAGATGGGACAGCGCAGGCATCAGCAGTGCAAGCTTCCCTCATACACACAGAGATGGTACAGCGCAGGCATCAGCAGTGCAATCTTCCCTCATACACACAGAGAAGGGACAGCGCAGGCATCAGCAGTGCCATCTTCCCTCATACACACAGAGATGGGACAGCGCAGGCATCAGCAGTGAAATCTGCCCTCACAGGGATGGTACAGCGCAGGCATCAGCAGTGCAATCTTCCCTCATGCACACAGAGATGGTACAACACAGGCATCGGCAGTGCAAGCTTCCCTCATACACACAGAGATGGTACAGCGCAGGCATCAGCAGTGCAGTCTTCCCTCACAGAGATGGTACAGCGCAGGCATCAGCAGTGCAATCTTCCCTCACAGAGATGGTACAGCGCAGGCATCAGCAGTGCAATCTTCCCTCATGCACACAGAGATGGTACAACACAGGCATCAGCAGTGCAATCTTTCCTCACAGAGATGGTACAGCGCAGGCATCAGCAGTGCAATCTTCCCTCACAGAGATGGTACAGCGCATGCATCAGCAGTGCAATCTTCCCTCACAGAGATGGTACAGCGCAGGCATCAGCAGTGCAATCTTCCCTCACAGAGATGGTACAGCGCAGGCATCGGCAGTGCAATCTTCCCTCATACACACAGAGATTGTACAGTGCAGGCATCGGCAGTGCAATCTTCCCTCATACACACAGAGATGGGACAGCGCAGGCATCAGCAGTGCAATCTTCCTTCACAGAGATGGTACAGTGCAGGCATCAGCAGTGCAATCTTCCCTCATGCACACAGAGATGGTACAACACAGGCATCTGCAGTGCAAGCTTCTCTCATACACACAGAGATGGTACAGCGCAGGAATCGTCAATGCAATCTTCCCTCATGCACACAGAGATGGTACAGTGCAGGCATCGTCAGTGCAATCTTCCCTCATGCACACAGAGATGGTACAGCGCAGGCATCGTCAGTGCAAGCTTCCCTCATACACACAGAGATGGTGCAGCACAGGCATCAGCAGTACAAGCTTCCCTCATACACACAGAGATGGTACAGCACAGGCATCGACAGTGCAAGCTTCCCTCATACACACAGAGATGGTACAACGCAGGCACCATCAGTGCAAGCTTCCCTCATACACACAGAGATGGTACAGCACAGGCATCAGCAGTGCAAGCTTCACTCATACACACAGAGATGGTACAGTGCAGTTATAAGCAGTGCAAGCTTCCCTCATACACATGCTAATGGTACAGGGCAGTCATCAGAACTGCAAGTTCCTTCATACACATGGAGATTGAACAGGACAGTCATCAGAAGTGCAAGCTTCCCTCATACATGCAGAGATGGTACAGTGAATTTACGAGACTTGCAAGCTTCCCTCATACACACAGAGATGGAACAGGGCAGGCACTAGCAGTGCAAGCGTCCCTCATCACAAACAGATTGAACAGTGCAGGCATCGGCAGTGCAATCTTCCCTCATACACACAGAGATGGTACAGCACAGGCATCGGCAGTGCAAGCTTCCCTCATACACACAGAGATGGTACAGCACAGGCATCGGCAGTGCATGCTTCCCTCATACACACAGAGATGGTACAGAGCAGGCATTGGCAGTGCAATCTTCCCTCATTCACACAGAGATGGTACAGCACAGGCATCGTCAGTGCAAGCTTCCCTCATACACACAGAGATGGTACAGCGCAGGCATCGGCAGTTCAATCTTCCCTCATACACACAGAGATGGTACAGCGCAGGCATCAGCAGTGCAAGCTTCCCTCATACACACAGAGATGGTACAGCGCAGGCATCGTCAGTGCAAGCTTCCCTCATACACACAGAGATGGTACAGCGCAGGCATCGGCAGTGCAAGCTTCCCTCATACACACAGAGATGGTACAGCGCAGGCATCGGCAGTGCAAGCTTCCCTCATACACACAGAGATGGTACAGTGCAGGGACCATCAGTGCAATCTTCCCTCATACACACAGAGATGGTACAGCGCAGGCATCGGCAGTGCAAGCTTCCCTCATACACACAGAGATGGTTCAGTGTAGGCATCAGCAGAGACGTTTTTATTGGAGGGCAAAAGGGGCACTTGCCCAGGGCCCCCACCTTGGAGGGGGCCCCACAAAGCTGCCTAATCAAAAGAGGTAAGATTCCTTTGTTCACCAGACTTAAATAGCACACATCAGGATATTGTATTGCATGGTGTCTGTCTGTTTTAGCAAGTAGATTCTGCCTTGATCAATTCATCATGTAATGCGTTCTGTGTTCACTGTGGTATATATAGTTTGTGTGTTCCTTACGGCACAACTCCTGAAGCAGGCTTTCCTTCCCATGGGAATTATGTTGATCGTGTGCAATAGCCAAAGTTGAAATGTATATTGTTAAATTGAGTGCCACAATGGTTCAGAAGCTAGCTCAGTGTGTTAAGCACTCATTGCAGAGATATGTGTGCCTGTGAAAGATTAGAATAGTACATTCCTGTAAGGCTGGCTGAGCCTTTCCTATGTCTGAAGTTTATAAACCTGCCTTTGTATGTACTTGGTCTTGCAGCAAAACAGGTGCTATTATCAGCAATGTACCTGCACCAGATAAGGGTTGCTATTAAAACTAACATGTCATCCTTATGGTGAAGCTCTAGAAATTGGTTTGTGCAGATGAGGTGTTCTAAAACCTAGGCAATCCCCTCCAAAGATGAGCATAAACTATTAGTCCAAGAGGTGAATAAGTATCCAAATTCAAGACGAAAGCGTTCATGCTTGTATCCTGGCTTTGCCAGCAGACGATACAATGATCCTGGTCAAATCATCTAATATATCTTACATTACTGTGCTGTCTTCTGTGAAGTTTGCCTCCTCGCATGCTGGTGGCATCGTTTATCCCATTACTTGATCTTTCTTCTTCTGTAGGCCATTTGAGTGGAAGGGATGGTAGACAGAAGGGAGCGTACCAGATGGTGCAGGACTCGGGCAAGCATATTTTAAAGTCTGCTCGTTTGACACAAAAAACACTTCGCGTTTTTTTAAAAGCCAAAGATTTTTCTGCACGTTTATAAATGACAATTTCACAAGCCAGTGTTTTGGAACTATGTAAAGATCTAAAATACAAAAGACCAATCCAGATTAAATCTGTTAAATCACACAGATTAGTATGCTGTTACTTATATACTTTTGTTGATGATGGAGAGAACGAAGCTAGAATCATCTTGTGTTACACCCTTCTATAATATTTTGTTTTAAAAAATGGTCCTGTTTGGTCATGTGATTGGTGTACTTTCCAAGTCAGTTTAATAAAATGAGATTATTTTAGTTCATGGTAAGAACTGGTAATGAAGTGTTCAAATGCATAAATTGCAGAGTTGGCACACATCACATATTCACCCCTTAACCAGTGTGTGATCCTGGGCATCTAATTTAATCTTGTATGCCTAGCCTCTCGTAATTTCCAGTCCCTCCCAGTCCAGTCCCTTACAAAATTGTGAGCCCTGCAGAGTGATTTCCATTTCAGGATATGATCTTCAAAAAAGCCTCACTCGTGATTTCACTGGCTACAGTGTTGCTTACACTATAGTAGTGAGCATTGATAAATTGCACACTACAGGCACATGTTCCTTTGATCTCTAATGACAACACTATTTGAAAACAATATCCCACTTCTAATCTTAGCGTCTAATCTGCATCCACTATCCTTGCTATGGCATGTGTAGCTTTCTTCTTCCTTCCAATTGGTCTCCTCTATCCATGCTTCCGCACCTTTGCATTCTGTGAGGCAGCAAATGTGAGTTCTCTGCCTATTCTGGGTTATGTACAGTCCTGCATTAAAAAGTCTCTTGAATCTATGCTAGAACAGAAGTAACCTCTTCGAAGACGGATTATGTTGGCCTTCAAATGGTACTTGTTTATCATTCTGATTAGAGCAAGAATGAAGAGGGTAAGGGGACTATGGGTTGTGATTGCAGCGTGGCCAGGAGTGGGGGGGTTTGGGGGAGGTGCAGATATTCTTGATCACTTAATTCCTTTGATTTGGTGGAGGGGGGCCCCTAAGATGTCCGTGCCCCAGGCCCCAAAAGTGCTTAAAATGGCCCTGGGCATCAGTAGTGCAAGCTTTCCTTATACAGACAGAGTTGGTAAAGCACAGACAGCAGCAGTGCAAGCTTTCCTTATGCACACAAAGCTGGTAAAGCACAGACAGCAGCAGTGCAAGCTTTCCTTATGCACACAGAGCTGGTAAAGCACAGACAGCAGCTGTGCAAGCTTTCCTTATGCAAACAGAGCTGGTAAATCATGGGGAGCAGTTGTGCAAGCTTCCTTATATGCATAGAGCTGGTAAGGCACCTACCACATCAGTGCAAGCTTTCCTTATACACACAGAGCTGGTAAAGCACAGACAGCAGCAGTGCAAGCTTTCCTTATACACACAGAGCTGGTAAAGCACAGACAGCAGCAGTGCAAGCTTCCCTCATACACACAGAGCTGGTAAAGCACAGACAGCAGCAGTGCAAGCTTCCCTCATACACACAGCGATGGTACAGCACAGACATCGGCAGTGCAAGCTTCCCTCAAACACACACAGATGGTACAGCACAGGCATCGGCAGTGCAAGCTTCCCTCATACACACAGAGATCGTACAGCGCAGGCATCAGCAGTGCAAGCTTCCCTCATACACACAGAGATGGTACAGCACAGACATCGGCAGTACAAGCTTCCCTCATACACACAGAGATGGTACAGCACAGACATCGGCAGTACAAGCTTCCCTCATACACACAGCGATGGTACAGCACAGACATCGGCAGTGCAAGCTTCCCTCATACACACACAGATGGTACAGCACAGGCATCGGCAGTGCAAGCTTCCCTCATACACACAGAGATCGTACAGCGCAGGCATCAGCAGTGCAAGCTTCCCTCATACACACAGAGATGGTACAGCACAGACATCGGCAGTACAAGCTTCCCTCATACACACAGAGATGGTACAGCACAGGCATCGGCAGTGCAAGCTTCCCTCATACACACAGAGATGGTACAGCACAGGCATCGGCAGTGCATGCTTCCCTCATACACACAGAGATGGTACAGAGCAGGCATCGGCAGTGCAATCTTCCCTCATTCACACAGAGATGGTACAGCGCAGGCATCGTCAGTGCAAGCTTCCCTCATACACACAGAGATGGTACAGCGCAGGCATCGGCAGTTCAATCTTCCCTCATACACACAGAGATGGTACAGCGCAGGCATCAGCAGTGCAAGCTTCCCTCATACACACAGAGATGGTACAGCGCAGGCATCGTCAGTGCAAGCTTCCCTCATACACACAGAGATGGTACAGCGCAGGCATCGGCAGTGCAAGCTTCCCTCATACACACAGAGATGGTACAGCGCAGGCATCGGCAGTGCAAGCTTCCCTCATACACACAGAGATGGTACAGTGCAGGGACCATCGGTGCAATCTTCCCTCATACACACAGAGATGGTACAGCGCAGGCATCGGCAGTGCAAGCTTCCCTCATACACACAGAGATGGTTCAGTGTAGGCATCAGCAGAGACGTTTTTATTGGAGGGCAAAAGGGGCACTTGCCCAGGGCCCCCACCTTGGAGGGGGCCCCACAAAGCTGCCTAATCAAAAGAGGTAAGATTCCTTTGTTCACCAGACTTAAATAGCACACATCAGGATATTGTATTGCATGGTGTCTGTCTGTTTTAGCAAGTAGATTCTGCCTTGATCAATTCATCATGTAATGCGTTCTGTGTTCACTGTGGTATATATAGTTTGTGTGTTCCTTACGGCACAACTCCCGAAGCATGCTTTCCTTCCCATGGGAATTATGTTGATCGTGTGCAATAGCCAAAGTTGAAATGTATATTGTTAAATTGAGTGCCACAATGGTTCAGAAGCTAGCTCAGTGTGTTAAGCACTCATTGCAGAGATATGTGTGCCTGTGAAAGATTAGAATAGTACATTCCTGTAAGGCTGGCTGAGCCTTTCCTATGTCTGAAGTTTATAAACCTGCCTTTGTATGTACTTGGTCTTGCAGCAAAACAGGTGCTATTATCAGCAATGTACCTGCACCAGATAAGGGTTGCTATTAAAACTAACATGTCATCCTTATGGTGAAGCTCTAGAAATTGGTTTGTGCAGATGAGGTGTTCTAAAACCTAGGCAATCCCCTCCAAAGATGAGCATAAACTATTAGTCCAAGAGGTGAATAAGTATCCAAATTCAAGACGAAAGCGTTCATGCTTGTATCCTGGCTTTTCCAGCAGACGATACAATGATCCTGGTCAAATCATCTAATATATCTTACATTACTGTGCTGTCTTCTGTGAAGTTTGCCTCCTCGCATGCTGGTGGCATCGTTTATCCCATTACTTGATCTTTCTTCTTCTGTAGGCCATTTGAGTGGAAGGGATGGTAGACAGAAGGGAGCGTACCAGATGGTGCAGGACTCGGGCAAGCATATTTTAAAGTCTGCTCGTTTGACACAAAAAACACTTCGCGTTTTTTTAAAAGCCAAAGATTTTTCTGCACGTTTATAAATGACAATTTCACAAGCCAGTGTTTTGGAACTATGTAAAGATCTAAAATACAAAAGACCAATCCAGATTAAATCTGTTAAATCACACAGATTAGTATGCTGTTACTTATATACTTTTGTTGATGATGGAGAGAACGAAGCTAGAATCATCTTGTGTTACACCCTTCTATAATATTTTGTTTTAAAAAATGGTCCTGTTTGGTCATGTGATTGGTGTACTTTCCAAGTCAGTTTAAAAAAAAGAGATTATTTTAGTTCATGGTAAGAACTGGTAATGAAGTGTTCAAATGCATAAATTGCAGAGTTGGCACACATCACATATTCACCCCTTAACCAGTGTGTGATCCTGGGCATCTAATTTAATCTTGTATGCCTAGCCTCTCGTAATTTCCAGTCCCTCCCAGTCCAGTCCCTTACAAAATTGTGAGCCCTGCAGAGTGATTTCCATTTCAGGATATGATCTTCAAAAAAGCCTCACTCGTGATTTCACTGGCTACAGTGTTGCTTACACTATAGTAGTGAGCATTGATAAATTGCACACTACAGGCACATGTTCCTTTGATCTCTAATGACAACACTATTTGAAAACAATATCCCACTTCTAATCTTAGCGTCTAATCTGCATCCACTATCCTTGCTATGGCATGTGTAGCTTTCTTCTTCCTTCCAATTGGTCTCCTCTATCCATGCTTCCGCACCTTTGCATTCTGTGAGGCAGCAAATGTGAGTTCTCTGCCTATTCTGGGTTATGTACAGTCCTGCATTAAAAAGTCTCTTGAATCTATGCTAGAACAGAAGTAACCTCTTCGAAGACGGATTATGTTGGCCTTCAAATGGTACTTGTTTATCATTCTGATTAGAGCAAGAATGAAGAGGGTAAGGGGACTATGGGTTGTGATTGCAGCGTGGCCAGGAGTGGGGGGGTTTGGGGGAGGTGCAGATATTCTTGATCACTTAATTCCTTTGATTTGGTGGAGGGGGGCCCCTAAGATGTCCGTGCCCCAGGCCCCAAAAGTGCTTAAAATGGCCCTGGGCATCAGTAGTGCAAGCTTTCCTTATACAGACAGAGTTGGTAAAGCACAGACAGCAGCAGTGCAAGCTTTCCTTATGCACACAAAGCTGGTAAAGCACAGACAGCAGCAGTGCAAGCTTTCCTTATGCACACAGAGCTGGTAAAGCACAGACAGCAGCTGTGCAAGCTTTCCTTATGCAAACAGAGCTGGTAAATCATGGGGAGCAGTTGTGCAAGCTTCCTTATATGCATAGAGCTGGTAAGGCACCTACCACATCAGTGCAAGCTTTCCTTATACACACAGAGCTGGTAAAGCACAGACAGCAGCAGTGCAAGCTTTCCTTATACACACAGAGCTGGTAAAGCACAGACAGCAGCAGTGCAAGCTTCCCTCATACACACAGAGCTGGTAAAGCACAGACAGCAGCAGTGCAAGCTTCCCTCATACACACAGGGATGGTACAGCACAGACATCGGCAGTGCAAGCTTCCCTCATACACACACAGATGGTACAGCACAGGCATCGGCAGTGCAAGCTTCCCTCATACACACAGAGATCGTACAGCGCAGGCATCAGCAGTGCAAGCTTCCCTCATACACACAGAGATGGTACAGCACAGACATCGGCAGTACAAGATTCCCTCATACACACAGAGATGGTACAGCACAGACATCGGCAGTACAAGCTTCCCTCATACACACAGCGATGGTACAGCACAGACATCGGCAGTGCAAGCTTCCCTCATACACACACAGATGGTACAGCACAGGCATCGGCAGTGCAAGCTTCCCTCATACACACAGAGATCGTACAGCGCAGGCATCAGCAGTGCAAGCTTCCCTCATACACACAGAGATGGTACAGCACAGACATCGGCAGTACAAGCTTCCCTCATACACACAGAGATGGTACAGCACAGACATCGACAGTACAAGCTTCCCTCATACACACAGCGATGGTACAGCACAGACATCGGCAGTGCAAGCTTCCCTCATACACACACAGATGGTACAGCACAGGCATCGGCAGTGCAAGCTTCCCTCATACACACAGAGATCGTACAGCGCAGGCATCAGCAGTGCAAGCTTCCCTCATACATACAGAGATGGTACAGTGCAGGCATCAGCAGTGCTGTCTTCACTCAGAGAGATGATATAGTGCAGGCATCATCAATGCAATCTTCCCTCATACACACAGGGATGGTACAGCACAGCTACCATAAGTGCAAACTTGCCTCATACACACACAGGTGGTACAGTGCAGCCATCGGCAGTGCAATCTTCCCTCATACACACAGAGATGGCACAGTGCAGGCATCAGCAGTGCAATCTTCCCTCATACACACAGAGATGGTACAACGCAGGCATCAGCAGTGCAGTCTTCCCTCATACATACAGAGATGGTACAGTGCAGGCATCAGCAGTGCAGTCTTCCCTCAGAGAGATGATATAGTGCAGGCATCGTCAATGCAATCTTCCCTCATAAACACAGAGATGGTACAGCACAGCTACCATAAGTGCAAACTTGCCTCATACACACACAGGTGGTACAGTGCAGGCATCGGCAGTGCAATCTTCCCTCATACACACAGAGATGGGACAGTGCAGGCATCAGCAGTGCAATCTTCCCTCATACACACAGAGATGGTACAACGCAGGCATCAGCAGTGCAGTCTTCCCTCATACATACAGAGATGGTACAGTGCAGGCATCAGCAGTGCAGTCTTCCCTCAGAGAGATGATATAGTGCAGGCATCGTCAATGCAATCTTCCCTCATACACACAGAGATGGTACAGTGCAGGCATTGGCAGTGCAATCTTCCCTCATACACACAGAGATGGTACAGCGCAGGCATCAGCAGTGCAATCTTCCCTTACAGAGATGGAACAGTCCAGGCATCGGCAGTGCAATCTTCCCTCATACACACAGAGATGGGACAGTGCAGGCATCAGCAGTGCAATCTTCCCTCATACACACAGAGATGGGACAGTGCAGGCATCAGCAGTGCAATCTTCCCTCATACACACAGAGATGGGACAGTGCAGGCATCAGCAGTGCAAGCTTCCTCATACACACAGAGATGGGACAGTGCAGGCATCAGCAGTGCAAGCTTCCCTCATACACACAGAGATGGGACAGTGCAGGCATCAGCAGTGCAAGCTTCCCTCATACACACAGAGATGGTACAGCGCAGGCATCAGCAGTGCAATCTTCCCTCACAGAGATGGTACAGTGCACGCATCAGCAGTGCAATCTTCCCTCATACACACAGAGATGGTACAACGCAGGCATCGGCAGTGCAGTCTTCCCTCATACACACAGAGATGGGACAGTGCAGGCATCGGCAGTGCAAGCTTCCCTCATACACACAGAGATGGTACAGCGCAGGCATCGGCAGTGCAAGCTTCCCTCATACACACACAGATGGTACAGCGCATGCATCGGCAGTGCAAGCTTCCCTCATACACACAGGGATGGTACAGCGCAGGCATCGGCAGTGCAAGCTTCCCTCATACACACAGAGATGGTACAGCGCAGGCATCGGCAGTGCAAGCTTCCCTCATACACACAGAGATGGTACAGCGCAGGCATCGGCAGTGCAAGCTTCCCTCATACACACAGAGATGGTACAGCACAGGCATCGGCAGTGCAAGCTTCCCTCATACACACAGAGATGGTACAGCACAGGCATCGGCAGTGCAAGCTTCCCTCATACACACAGAGATGGTACAGCACAGGCATCTGCAGTGCAAGCTTCCCTCATACACACAGAGATGGTACAGCGCAGGCATCCACAGTGCAAGCTTCCCTCATACACACAGAGATGGGACAGCGCAGGCATCAGCAGTGCAATCTTCCCTCATACACACAGAGATGGACAGCGCAGGCATCGGCAGTGCAAGCTTCCCTCATACACACAGAGATGGGACAGCGCAGGCATCGGCAGTGCAAGCTTCCCTCATACACACAGAGATGGGACAGCGCAGGCATCAGCAGTGCAATCTTTCCTCATACACACAGAGATGGGACAGCGCAGGCATCAGCAGTGCAAGCTTGCCTCATACACACAGAGATGGTACAGCGCAGGAATCAGCAGTGCAAGCTTCCCTCATACACACAGAGATGGTACAGAACAGGCATCAGCAGTGCAAGCTTCCCTCATACACACAGACATGGTACAGCGCAGGCATCAGCAGTGCAATCTTCCCTCATACACACAGAGAAGGGACAGCGCAGGCATCAGCAGTGCCATCTTCCCTCATACACACAGAGATGGGACAGCGCAGGCATCAGCAGTGCAATCTTCCCTCACAGAGATGGTACAGCGCAGGCATCAGCAGTGCAATCATCCCTCATGCACACAGAGATGGTACAACACAGGCATCGGCAGTGCAAGCTTCCCTCATACACACAGAGATGGTACAACACAGGCATAAGCAGTGCAATCTTTCCTCACAGAGATGGTACAGTGCAGGCATCGGCAGTGCAATCTTCCCTCATACACACAGAGATGGTACAGTGCAGGCATCGGCAGTGCAATCTTCCCTCATACACACAGAGATGGGACAGCGCAGGCATCAGCAGTGCCATCTTCCCTCATACACACAGAGATGGGACAGCGCAGGCATCAGCAGTGCAATCTTCCCTCACAGAGATGGTACAGTGCAGGCATCAGCAGTGCAATCTTCCCTCATGCACACAGAGATGGTACAACACAGGCATCGGCAGTGCAAGCTTCCCTCATACAAGCAGAGATGGTACAGCGCAGGCATCATCAGTGCAATCTTCCCTCATGCACACAGAGATGGTACAGTGCAGGCATCGTCAGTGCAATCTTCCCTCATGCACACAGAGATGGTACAGTGCAGGCATCGTCAGTGCAAGCTTCCCTCATACACACAGAGATGGTACAGCACAGGCATCAGCAGTGCAAGCTTCCCTCATACACACAGAGATGGGACAGTGCAGGCGTCAGCAGTGCAAGCTTCCCTCATACACACAGAGATGGTACAGCACAGGCATCGGCAGTGCAAGCTTCCCTCATACACACAGAGATGGTACAACGCAGGCACCATCAGTGCAAGCTTCCCTCATACACACAGAGATGGTACAGCACAGGCATCAGCAGTGCAAGCTTCCCTCATACACACAGAGATGGTACAGTGCAGTTATAAGCAGTGCAAGCTTCCCTCATACACACAGAGATGGAACAGGGCAGGCACTAGCAGTGCAAGCGTCCCTCATCACAAACAGATCGAACAGTGCAGGCATCAGCAGTGCAATCTTCCCTCATACACACAGAGATGGTACAGCACAGGCATCGGCAGAGCAAGCTTCCCTCATACACACAGAGATGGTACAGCACAGGCATCGGCAGTGCAAGCTTCCCTCATACACACAGAGATGGTACAGCGCAGGCATCGGCAGTGCAATCTTCCCTCATACACACAGAGATGGTACAGCACAGGCATCGGCAGTGCAAGCTTCCCTCATACACACAGAGATGGTACAGCGCAGGCATCGGCAGTGCAATCTTCCCTCATACACACAGAGATGGTACAGCACAGGCATCGTCAGTGCAAGCTTCCCTCATACACACAGAGATGGTACAGCGCAGGCATCGGCAGTGCAATCCTCCCTCATACACACAGAGATGGTACAGCACAGGCATCGTCAGTGCAATCTTCCCTCATGCACACAGAGATGGTGCAGTGTAGGCATCGTCAGTGCAAGCTTCCCTCATACACACAGAGATGGTACAGTGCAGGCATCAGCAGTGCAAGCATCCCTCATACACACAGAGATGGCACAGCGCAGGTATCAGCAGTGCAAGCTTCAATCATACACACAGACATGGTACAGTGCAGGCATCAGCAGTGCAATCTTCCCTCACAGAGATGGTACAGTGCAGGCATCAGTAGTGCAAGCTTCCCTCATACACACAGAGATGGTACAGCACAGGCATTGGCAGTGCAAGCTTCCCTCATACACACAGAGATGGGACAGCGCAGGCATCAGCAGTCCAATCCTCCCTCATACACACAGAGACGGGACAGCGCAGGCATCAGCAGTGCAATCTTCCCTCATACACACAGAGATGGGACAGCGCAGGCATCAGCAGTGCAAGCTTCCCTCATACACACAGAGATGGTACAGCGCAGGCATCAGCAGTGCAATCTTCCCTCATACACACAGAGAAGGGACAGCGCAGGCATCAGCAGTGCCATCTTCCCTCATACACACAGAGATGGGACAGCGCAGGCATCAGCAGTGAAATCTGCCCTCACAGGGATGGTACAGCGCAGGCATCAGCAGTGCAATCTTCCCTCATGCACACAGAGATGGTACAACACAGGCATCGGCAGTGCAAGCTTCCCTCATACACACAGAGATGGTACAGCGCAGGCATCAGCAGTGCAGTCTTCCCTCACAGAGATGGTACAGCGCAGGCATCAGCAGTGCAATCTTCCCTCACAGAGATGGTACAGCGCAGGCATCAGCAGTGCAATCTTCCCTCATGCACACAGAGATGGTACAACACAGGCATCAGCAGTGCAATCTTTCCTCACAGAGATGGTACAGCGCAGGCATCAGCAGTGCAATCTTCCCTCACAGAGATGGTACAGCGCATGCATCAGCAGTGCAATCTTCCCTCACAGAGATGGTACAGCGCAGGCATCAGCAGTGCAATCTTCCCTCACAGAGATGGTACAGCGCAGGCATCGGCAGTGCAATCTTCCCTCATACACACAGAGATTGTACAGTGCAGGCATCGGCAGTGCAATCTTCCCTCATACACACAGAGATGGGACAGCGCAGGCATCAGCAGTGCAATCTTCCTTCACAGAGATGGTACAGTGCAGGCATCAGCAGTGCAATCTTCCCTCATGCACACAGAGATGGTACAACACAGGCATCTGCAGTGCAAGCTTCTCTCATACACACAGAGATGGTACAGCGCAGGAATCGTCAATGCAATCTTCCCTCATGCACACAGAGATGGTACAGTGCAGGCATCGTCAGTGCAATCTTCCCTCATGCACACAGAGATGGTACAGCGCAGGCATCGTCAGTGCAAGCTTCCCTCATACACACAGAGATGGTGCAGCACAGGCATCAGCAGTACAAGCTTCCCTCATACACACAGAGATGGTACAGCACAGGCATCGACAGTGCAAGCTTCCCTCATACACACAGAGATGGTACAACGCAGGCACCATCAGTGCAAGCTTCCCTCATACACACAGAGATGGTACAGCACAGGCATCAGCAGTGCAAGCTTCACTCATACACACAGAGATGGTACAGTGCAGTTATAAGCAGTGCAAGCTTCCCTCATACACATGCTAATGGTACAGGGCAGTCATCAGAACTGCAAGTTCCTTCATACACATGGAGATTGAACAGGACAGTCATCAGAAGTGCAAGCTTCCCTCATACATGCAGAGATGGTACAGTGAATTTACGAGACTTGCAAGCTTCCCTCATACACACAGAGATGGAACAGGGCAGGCACTAGCAGTGCAAGCGTCCCTCATCACAAACAGATTGAACAGTGCAGGCATCGGCAGTGCAATCTTCCCTCATACACACAGAGATGGTACAGCACAGGCATCGGCAGTGCAAGCTTCCCTCATACACACAGAGATGGTACAGCACAGGCATCGGCAGTGCATGCTTCCCTCATACACACAGAGATGGTACAGAGCAGGCATTGGCAGTGCAATCTTCCCTCATTCACACAGAGATGGTACAGCACAGGCATCGTCAGTGCAAGCTTCCCTCATACACACAGAGATGGTACAGCGCAGGCATCGGCAGTTCAATCTTCCCTCATACACACAGAGATGGTACAGCGCAGGCATCAGCAGTGCAAGCTTCCCTCATACACACAGAGATGGTACAGCGCAGGCATCGTCAGTGCAAGCTTCCCTCATACACACAGAGATGGTACAGCGCAGGCATCGGCAGTGCAAGCTTCCCTCATACACACAGAGATGGTACAGCGCAGGCATCGGCAGTGCAAGCTTCCCTCATACACACAGAGATGGTACAGTGCAGGGACCATCAGTGCAATCTTCCCTCATACACACAGAGATGGTACAGCGCAGGCATCGGCAGTGCAAGCTTCCCTCATACACACAGAGATGGTTCAGTGTAGGCATCAGCAGAGACGTTTTTATTGGAGGGCAAAAGGGGCACTTGCCCAGGGCCCCCACCTTGGAGGGGGCCCCACAAAGCTGCCTAATCAAAAGAGGTAAGATTCCTTTGTTCACCAGACTTAAATAGCACACATCAGGATATTGTATTGCATGGTGTCTGTCTGTTTTAGCAAGTAGATTCTGCCTTGATCAATTCATCATGTAATGTGTTCTGTGTTCACTGTGGTATATATAGTTTGTGTGTTCCTTACGGCACAACTCCTGAAGCAGGCTTTCCTTCCCATGGGAATTATGTTGATCGTGTGCAATAGCCAAAGTTGAAATGTATATTGTTAAATTGAGTGCCACAATGGTTCAGAAGCTAGCTCAGTGTGTTAAGCACTCATTGCAGAGATATGTGTGCCTGTGAAAGATTAGAATAGTACATTCCTGTAAGGCTGGCTGAGCCTTTCCTATGTCTGAAGTTTATAAACCTGCCTTTGTATGTACTTGGTCTTGCAGCAAAACAGGTGCTATTATCAGCAATGTACCTGCACCAGATAAGGGTTGCTATTAAAACTAACATGTCATCCTTATGGTGAAGCTCTAGAAATTGGTTTGTGCAGATGAGGTGTTCTAAAACCTAGGCAATCCCCTCCAAAGATGAGCATAAACTATTAGTCCAAGAGGTGAATAAGTATCCAAATTCAAGACGAAAGCGTTCATGCTTGTATCCTGGCTTTGCCAGCAGACGATACAATGATCCTGGTCAAATCATCTAATATATCTTACATTACTGTGCTGTCTTCTGTGAAGTTTGCCTCCTCGCATGCTGGTGGCATCGTTTATCCCATTACTTGATCTTTCTTCTTCTGTAGGCCATTTGAGTGGAAGGGATGGTAGACAGAAGGGAGCGTACCAGATGGTGCAGGACTCGGGCAAGCATATTTTAAAGTCTGCTCGTTTGACACAAAAAACACTTCGCGTTTTTTTAAAAGCCAAAGATTTTTCTGCACGTTTATAAATGACAATTTCACAAGCCAGTGTTTTGGAACTATGTAAAGATCTAAAATACAAAAGACCAATCCAGATTAAATCTGTTAAATCACACAGATTAGTATGCTGTTACTTATATACTTTTGTTGATGATGGAGAGAACGAAGCTAGAATCATCTTGTGTTACACCCTTCTATAATATTTTGTTTTAAAAAATGGTCCTGTTTGGTCATGTGATTGGTGTACTTTCCAAGTCAGTTTAATAAAATGAGATTATTTTAGTTCATGGTAAGAACTGGTAATGAAGTGTTCAAATGCATAAATTGCAGAGTTGGCACACATCACATATTCACCCCTTAACCAGTGTGTGATCCTGGGCATCTAATTTAATCTTGTATGCCTAGCCTCTCGTAATTTCCAGTCCCTCCCAGTCCAGTCCCTTACAAAATTGTGAGCCCTGCAGAGTGATTTCCATTTCAGGATATGATCTTCAAAAAAGCCTCACTCGTGATTTCACTGGCTACAGTGTTGCTTACACTATAGTAGTGAGCATTGATAAATTGCACACTACAGGCACATGTTCCTTTGATCTCTAATGACAACACTATTTGAAAACAATATCCCACTTCTAATCTTAGCGTCTAATCTGCATCCACTATCCTTGCTATGGCATGTGTAGCTTTCTTCTTCCTTCCAATTGGTCTCCTCTATCCATGCTTCCGCACCTTTGCATTCTGTGAGGCAGCAAATGTGAGTTCTCTGCCTATTCTGGGTTATGTACAGTCCTGCATTAAAAAGTCTCTTGAATCTATGCTAGAACAGAAGTAACCTCTTCGAAGACGGATTATGTTGGCCTTCAAATGGTACTTGTTTATCATTCTGATTAGAGCAAGAATGAAGAGGGTAAGGGGACTATGGGTTGTGATTGCAGCGTGGCCAGGAGTGGGGGGGTTTGGGGGAGGTGCAGATATTCTTGATCACTTAATTCCTTTGATTTGGTGGAGGGGGGCCCCTAAGATGTCCGTGCCCCAGGCCCCAAAAGTGCTTAAAATGGCCCTGGGCATCAGTAGTGCAAGCTTTCCTTATACAGACAGAGTTGGTAAAGCACAGACAGCAGCAGTGCAAGCTTTCCTTATGCACACAAAGCTGGTAAAGCACAGACAGCAGCAGTGCAAGCTTTCCTTATGCACACAGACCTGGTAAAGCACAGACAGCAGCTGTGCAAGCTTTCCTTATGCAAACAGAGCTGGTAAATCATGGGGAGCAGTTGTGCAAGCTTCCTTATATGCATAGAGCTGGTAAGGCACCTACCACATCAGTGCAAGCTTTCCTTATACACACAGAGCTGGTAAAGCACAGACAGCAGCAGTGCAAGCTTTCCTTATACACACAGAGCTGGTAAAGCACAGACAGCAGCAGTGCAAGCTTCCCTCATACACACAGAGCTGGTAAAGCACAGACAGCAGCAGTGCAAGCTTCCCTCATACACACAGCGATGGTACAGCACAGACATCGGCAGTGCAAGCTTCCCTCATACACACACAGATGGTACAGCACAGGCATCGGCAGTGCAAGCTTCCCTCATACACACAGAGATCGTACAGCGCAGGCATCAGCAGTGCAAGCTTCCCTCATACACACAGAGATGGTACAGCACAGACATCGGCAGTACAAGCTTCCCTCATACACACAGAGATGGTACAGCACAGACATCGGCAGTACAAGCTTCCCTCATACACACAGCGATGGTACAGCACAGACATCGGCAGTGCAAGCTTCCCTCATACACACACAGATGGTACAGCACAGGCATCGGCAGTGCAAGCTTCCCTCATACACACAGAGATCGTACAGCGCAGGCATCAGCAGTGCAAGCTTCCCTCATACACACAGAGATGGTACAGCACAGACATCGGCAGTACAAGCTTCCCTCATACACACAGAGATGGTACAGCACAGACATCGACAGTACAAGCTTCCCTCATACACACAGCGATGGTACAGCACAGACATCGGCAGTGCAAGCTTCCCTCATACACACACAGATGGTACAGCACAGGCATCGGCAGTGCAAGCTTCCCTCATACACACAGAGATCGTACAGCGCAGGCATCAGCAGTGCAAGCTTCCCTCATACATACAGAGATGGTACAGTGCAGGCATCAGCAGTGCTGTCTTCCCTCAGAGAGATGATATAGTGCAGGCATCATCAATGCAATCTTCCCTCATACACACAGGGATGGTACAGCACAGCTACCATAAGTGCAAACTTGCCTCATACACACACAGGTGGTACAGTGCAGCCATCGGCAGTGCAATCTTCCCTCATACACACAGAGATGGCACAGTGCAGGCATCAGCAGTGCAATCTTCCCTCATACACACAGAGATGGTACAACGCAGGCATCAGCAGTGCAGTCTTCCCTCATACATACAGAGATGGTACAGTGCAGGCATCAGCAGTGCAGTCTTCCCTCAGAGAGATGATATAGTGCAGGCATCGTCAATGCAATCTTCCCTCATAAACACAGAGATGGTACAGCACAGCTACCATAAGTGCAAACTTGCCTCATACACACACAGGTGGTACAGTGCAGGCATCGGCAGTGCAATCTTCCCTCATACACACAGAGATGGGACAGTGCAGGCATCAGCAGTGCAATCTTCCCTCATACACACAGAGATGGTACAACGCAGGCATCAGCAGTGCAGTCTTCCCTCATACATACAGAGATGGTACAGTGCAGGCATCAGCAGTGCAGTCTTCCCTCAGAGAGATGATATAGTGCAGGCATCGTCAATGCAATCTTCCCTCATACACACAGAGATGGTACAGTGCAGGCATTGGCAGTGCAATCTTCCCTCATACACACAGAGATGGTACAGCGCAGGCATCAGCAGTGCAATCTTCCCTTACAGAGATGGAACAGTCCAGGCATCGGCAGTGCAATCTTCCCTCATACACACAGAGATGGGACAGTGCAGGCATCAGCAGTGCAATCTTCCCTCATACACACAGAGATGGGACAGTGCAGGCATCAGCAGTGCAATCTTCCCTCATACACACAGAGATAGGACAGTGCAGGCATCAGCAGTGCAAGCTTCCTCATACACACAGAGATGGGACAGTGCAGGCATCAGCAGTGCAAGCTTCCCTCATACACAGAGAGATGGGACAGTGCAGGCATCAGCAGTGCAAGCTTCCCTCATACACACAGAGATGGTACAGCGCAGGCATCAGCAGTGCAATCTTCCCTCACAGAGATGGTACAACGCAGGCATCAGCAGTGCAGTCTTCCCTCATACACACAGAGATGGGACAGTGCAGGCATCGGCAGTGCAAGCTTCCCTCATACACACAGAGATGGTACAGCGCAGGCATCGGCAGTGCAAGCTTCCCTCATACACACACAGATGGTACAGCGCATGCATCGGCAGTGCAAGCTTCCCTCATACACACAGGGATGGTACAGCGCAGGCATCGGCAGTGCAAGCTTCCCTCATACACACACAGATGGTACAGCACAGGCATCGGCAGTGCAAGCTTCCCTCATACACACAGAGATCGTACAGCGCAGGCATCAGCAGTGCAAGCTTCCCTCATACACACAGAGATGGTACAGCACAGACATCGGCAGTACAAGCTTCCCTCATACACACAGAGATGGTACAGCACAGACATCGACAGTACAAGCTTCCCTCATACACACAGCGATGGTACAGCACAGACATCGGCAGTGCAAGCTTCCCTCATACACACACAGATGGTACAGCACAGGCATCGGCAGTGCAAGCTTCCCTCATACACACAGAGATCGTACAGCGCAGGCATCAGCAGTGCAAGCTTCCCTCATACATACAGAGATGGTACAGTGCAGGCATCAGCAGTGCTGTCTTCCCTCAGAGAGATGATATAGTGCAGGCATCATCAATGCAATCTTCCCTCATACACACAGGGATGGTACAGCACAGCTACCATAAGTGCAAACTTGCCTCATACACACACAGGTGGTACAGTGCAGCCATCGGCAGTGCAATCTTCCCTCATACACACAGAGATGGCACAGTGCAGGCATCAGCAGTGCAATCTTCCCTCATACACACAGAGATGGTACAACGCAGGCATCAGCAGTGCAGTCTTCCCTCATACATACAGAGATGGTACAGTGCAGGCATCAGCAGTGCAGTCTTCCCTCAGAGAGATGATATAGTGCAGGCATCGTCAATGCAATCTTCCCTCATAAACACAGAGATGGTACAGCACAGCTACCATAAGTGCAAACTTGCCTCATACACACACAGGTGGTACAGTGCAGGCATCGGCAGTGCAATCTTCCCTCATACACACAGAGATGGGACAGTGCAGGCATCAGCAGTGCAATCTTCCCTCATACACACAGAGATGGTACAACGCAGGCATCAGCAGTGCAGTCTTCCCTCATACATACAGAGATGGTACAGTGCAGGCATCAGCAGTGCAGTCTTCCCTCAGAGAGATGATATAGTGCAGGCATCGTCAATGCAATCTTCCCTCATACACACAGAGATGGTACAGTGCAGGCATTGGCAGTGCAATCTTCCCTCATACACACAGAGATGGTACAGCGCAGGCATCAGCAGTGCAATCTTCCCTTACAGAGATGGAACAGTCCAGGCATCGGCAGTGCAATCTTCCCTCATACACACAGAGATGGGACAGTGCAGGCATCAGCAGTGCAATCTTCCCTCATACACACAGAGATGGGACAGTGCAGGCATCAGCAGTGCAATCTTCCCTCATACACACAGAGATAGGACAGTGCAGGCATCAGCAGTGCAAGCTTCCTCATACACACAGAGATGGGACAGTGCAGGCATCAGCAGTGCAAGCTTCCCTCATACACAGAGAGATGGGACAGTGCAGGCATCAGCAGTGCAAGCTTCCCTCATACACACAGAGATGGTACAGCGCAGGCATCAGCAGTGCAATCTTCCCTCACAGAGATGGTACAACGCAGGCATCAGCAGTGCAGTCTTCCCTCATACACACAGAGATGGGACAGTGCAGGCATCGGCAGTGCAAGCTTCCCTCATACACACAGAGATGGTACAGCGCAGGCATCGGCAGTGCAAGCTTCCCTCATACACACACAGATGGTACAGCGCATGCATCGGCAGTGCAAGCTTCCCTCATACACACAGGGATGGTACAGCGCAGGCATCGGCAGTGCAAGCTTCCCTCATACACACAGAGATGGTACAGCGCAGGCATCGGCAGTGCAAGCTTCCCTCATACACACAGAGATGGTACAGCGCAGGCATCGGCAGTGCAAGCTTCCCTCATACACACAGAGATGGTACAGCGCAGGCATCGGCAGTGCAAGCTTCCCTCATACACACAGAGATGGTACAGCGCAGGCATCGGCAGTGCAAGCTTCCCTCATACACACAGAGATGGTACAGCACAGGCATCGGCAGTGCAAGCTTCCCTCATACACACAGAGATGGTACAGCACAGGCATCGGCAGTGCAAGCTTCCCTCATACACACAGAGATGGTACAGCACAGGCATCCGCAGTGCAAGCTTCCCTCATACACACAGAGATGGGACAGCGCAGGCATCAGCAGTGCAATCTTCCCTCATACACACAGAGATGGACAGCGCAGGCATCGGCAGTGCAAGCTTCCCTCATACACACAGAGATGGGACAGCGCAGGCATCGGCAGTGCAAGCTTCCCTCATACACACAGAGATGGGACAGCGCAGGCATCAGCAGTGCAATCGTTCCTTATACACACATAGATGGGACAGCGCAGGCATCAGCAGGGCAAGCTTGCCTCATAAACACACAGATGGTACAGCGCAGGAATCAGCAGTGCTAGCTTCCCTCATACACACAGAGATGGTACAGAGCAGGCATCAGCAGTGCAAGCTTCCCTCATACACACAGACATGGTACAGCGCAGGCATCAGCAGTGCAATCTTCCCTCATACACACAGAGAAGGGACAGCGCAGGCATCAGCAGTGCCATCTTCCCTCATACACACAGAGATGGGACAGCGCAGGCATCAGCAGTGCAATCTTCCCTCATGCACACAGAGATGGTACAACACAGGCATCGGCAGTGCAAGCTTCCCTCATACACACAGAGATGGTACAGCGCAGGCATCAGCAGTGCAGTCTTCCCTCACAGAGATGGTACAGCGCAGGCATCAGCAGTGCAATCTTCCCTCACAGAGATGGTACAGCGCAGGCATCAGCAGTGCAATCTTCCCTCATGCACACAGAGATGGTACAACACAGGCATCAGCAGTGCAATCTTTCCTCACAGAGATGGTACAGCGCAGGCATCAGCAGTGCAATCTTCCCTCACAGAGATGGTACAGCGCATGCATCAGCAGTGCAATCTTCCCTCACAGAGATGGTACAGCGCAGGCATCAGCAGTGCAATCTTCCCTCACAGAGATGGTACAGCGCAGGCATCGGCAGTGCAATCTTCCCTCATACACACAGAGATTGTACAGTGCAGGCATCGGCAGTGCAATCTTCCCTCATACACACAGAGATGGGACAGCGCAGGCATCAGCAGTGCAATCTTCCTTCACAGAGATGGTACAGTGCAGGCATCAGCAGTGCAATCTTCCCTCATGCACACAGAGATGGTACAACACAGGCATCTGCAGTGCAAGCTTCTCTCATACACACAGAGATGGTACAGCGCAGGAATCGTCAATGCAATCTTCCCTCATGCACACAGAGATGGTACAGTGCAGGCATCGTCAGTGCAATCTTCCCTCATGCACACAGAGATGGTACAGCGCAGGCATCGTCAGTGCAAGCTTCCCTCATACACACAGAGATGGTGCAGCACAGGCATCAGCAGTACAAGCTTCCCTCATACACACAGAGATGGTACAGCACAGGCATCGACAGTGCAAGCTTCCCTCATACACACAGAGATGGTACAACGCAGGCACCATCAGTGCAAGCTTCCCTCATACACACAGAGATGGTACAGCACAGGCATCAGCAGTGCAAGCTTCACTCATACACACAGAGATGGTACAGTGCAGTTATAAGCAGTGCAAGCTTCCCTCATACACATGCTAATGGTACAGGGCAGTCATCAGAACTGCAAGTTCCTTCATACACATGGAGATTGAACAGGACAGTCATCAGAAGTGCAAGCTTCCCTCATACATGCAGAGATGGTACAGTGAATTTACGAGACTTGCAAGCTTCCCTCATACACACAGAGATGGAACAGGGCAGGCACTAGCAGTGCAAGCGTCCCTCATCACAAACAGATTGAACAGTGCAGGCATCGGCAGTGCAATCTTCCCTCATACACACAGAGATGGTACAGCACAGGCATCGGCAGTGCAAGCTTCCCTCATACACACAGAGATGGTACAGCACAGGCATCGGCAGTGCATGCTTCCCTCATACACACAGAGATGGTACAGAGCAGGCATTGGCAGTGCAATCTTCCCTCATTCACACAGAGATGGTACAGCACAGGCATCGTCAGTGCAAGCTTCCCTCATACACACAGAGATGGTACAGCGCAGGCATCGGCAGTTCAATCTTCCCTCATACACACAGAGATGGTACAGCGCAGGCATCAGCAGTGCAAGCTTCCCTCATACACACAGAGATGGTACAGCGCAGGCATCGTCAGTGCAAGCTTCCCTCATACACACAGAGATGGTACAGCGCAGGCATCGGCAGTGCAAGCTTCCCTCATACACACAGAGATGGTACAGCGCAGGCATCGGCAGTGCAAGCTTCCCTCATACACACAGAGATGGTACAGTGCAGGGACCATCAGTGCAATCTTCCCTCATACACACAGAGATGGTACAGCGCAGGCATCGGCAGTGCAAGCTTCCCTCATACACACAGAGATGGTTCAGTGTAGGCATCAGCAGAGACGTTTTTATTGGAGGGCAAAAGGGGCACTTGCCCAGGGCCCCCACCTTGGAGGGGGCCCCACAAAGCTGCCTAATCAAAAGAGGTAAGATTCCTTTGTTCACCAGACTTAAATAGCACACATCAGGATATTGTATTGCATGGTGTCTGTCTGTTTTAGCAAGTAGATTCTGCCTTGATCAATTCATCATGTAATGCGTTCTGTGTTCACTGTGGTATATATAGTTTGTGTGTTCCTTACGGCACAACTCCTGAAGCAGGCTTTCCTTCCCATGGGAATTATGTTGATCGTGTGCAATAGCCAAAGTTGAAATGTATATTGTTAAATTGAGTGCCACAATGGTTCAGAAGCTAGCTCAGTGTGTTAAGCACTCATTGCAGAGATATGTGTGCCTGTGAAAGATTCGAATAGTACATTCCTGTAAGGCTGGCTGAGCCTTTCCTATGTCTGAAGTTTATAAACCTGCCTTTGTATGTACTTGGTCTTGCAGCAAAACAGGTGCTATTATCAGCAATGTACCTGCACCAGATAAGGGTTGCTATTAAAACTAACATGTCATCCTTATGGTGAAGCTCTAGAAATTGGTTTGTGCAGATGAGGTGTTCTAAAACCTAGGCAATCCCCTCCAAAGATGAGCATAAACTATTAGTCCAAGAGGTGAATAAGTATCCAAATTCAAGACGAAAGCGTTCATGCTTGTATCCTGGCTTTGCCAGCAGACGATACAATGATCCTGGTCAAATCATCTAATATATCTTACATTACTGTGCTGTCTTCTGTGAAGTTTGCCTCCTCGCATGCTGGTGGCATCGTTTATCCCATTACTTGATCTTTCTTCTTCTGTAGGCCATTTGAGTGGAAGGGATGGTAGACAGAAGGGAGCGTACCAGATGGTGCAGGACTCGGGCAAGCATATTTTAAAGTCTGCTCGTTTGACACAAAAAACACTTCGCGTTTTTTTAAAAGCCAAAGATTTTTCTGCACGTTTATAAATGACAATTTCACAAGCCAGTGTTTTGGAACTATGTAAAGATCTAAAATACAAAAGACCAATCCAGATTAAATCTGTTAAATCACACAGATTAGTATGCTGTTACTTATATACTTTTGTTGATGATGGAGAGAACGAAGCTAGAATCATCTTGTGTTACACCCTTCTATAATATTTTGTTTTAAAAAATGGTCCTGTTTGGTCATGTGATTGGTGTACTTTCCAAGTCAGTTTAATAAAATGAGATTATTTTAGTTCATGGTAAGAACTGGTAATGAAGTGTTCAAATGCATAAATTGCAGAGTTGGCACACATCACATATTCACCCCTTAACCAGTGTGTGATCCTGGGCATCTAATTTAATCTTGTATGCCTAGCCTCTCGTAATTTCCAGTCCCTCCCAGTCCAGTCCCTTACAAAATTGTGAGCCCTGCAGAGTGATTTCCATTTCAGGATATGATCTTCAAAAAAGCCTCACTCGTGATTTCACTGGCTACAGTGTTGCTTACACTATAGTAGTGAGCATTGATAAATTGCACACTACAGGCACATGTTCCTTTGATCTCTAATGACAACACTATTTGAAAACAATATCCCACTTCTAATCTTAGCGTCTAATCTGCATCCACTATCCTTGCTATGGCATGTGTAGCTTTCTTCTTCCTTCCAATTGGTCTCCTCTATCCATGCTTCCGCACCTTTGCATTCTGTGAGGCAGCAAATGTGAGTTCTCTGCCTATTCTGGGTTATGTACAGTCCTGCATTAAAAAGTCTCTTGAATCTATGCTAGAACAGAAGTAACCTCTTCGAAGACGGATTATGTTGGCCTTCAAATGGTACTTGTTTATCATTCTGATTAGAGCAAGAATGAAGAGGGTAAGGGGACTATGGGTTGTGATTGCAGCGTGGCCAGGAGTGGGGGGGTTTGGGGGAGGTGCAGATATTCTTGATCACTTAATTCCTTTGATTTGGTGGAGGGGGGCCCCTAAGATGTCCGTGCCCCAGGCCCCAAAAGTGCTTAAAATGGCCCTGGGCATCAGTAGTGCAAGCTTTCCTTATACAGACAGAGTTGGTAAAGCACAGACAGCAGCAGTGCAAGCTTTCCTTATGCACACAAAGCTGGTAAAGCACAGACAGCAGCAGTGCAAGCTTTCCTTATGCACACAGAGCTGGTAAAGCACAGACAGCAGCTGTGCAAGCTTTCCTTATGCAAACAGAGCTGGTAAATCATGGGGAGCAGTTGTGCAAGCTTCCTTATATGCATAGAGCTGGTAAGGCACCTACCACATCAGTGCAAGCTTTCCTTATACACACAGAGCTGGTAAAGCACAGACAGCAGCAGTGCAAGCTTTCCTTATACACACAGAGCTGGTAAAGCACAGACAGCAGCAGTGCAAGCTTCCCTCATACACACAGAGCTGGTAAAGCACAGACAGCAGCAGTGCAAGCTTCCCTCATACACACAGCGATGGTACAGCACAGACATCGGCAGTGCAAGCTTCCCTCATACACACACAGATGGTACAGCACAGGCATCGGCAGTGCAAGCTTCCCTCATACACACAGAGATCGTACAGCGCAGGCATCAGCAGTGCAAGCTTCCCTCATACACACAGAGATGGTACAGCACAGACATCGGCAGTACAAGCTTCCCTCATACACACAGAGATGGTACAGCACAGACATCGGCAGTACAAGCTTCCCTCATACACACAGCGATGGTACAGCACAGACATCGGCAGTGCAAGCTTCCCTCATACACACACAGATGGTACAGCACAGGCATCGGCAGTGCAAGCTTCCCTCATACACACAGAGATCGTACAGCGCAGGCATCAGCAGTGCAAGCTTCCCTCATACACACAGAGATGGTACAGCACAGACATCGGCAGTACAAGCTTCCCTCATACACACAGAGATGGTACAGCACAGACATCGACAGTACAAGCTTCCCTCATACACACAGCGATGGTACAGCACAGACATCGGCAGTGCAAGCTTCCCTCATACACACACAGATGGTACAGCACAGGCATCGGCAGTGCAAGCTTCCCTCATACACACAGAGATCGTACAGCGCAGGCATCAGCAGTGCAAGCTTCCCTCATACATACAGAGATGGTACAGTGCAGGCATCAGCAGTGCTGTCTTCCCTCAGAGAGATGATATAGTGCAGGCATCATCAATGCAATCTTCCCTCATACACACAGGGATGGTACAGCACAGCTACCATAAGTGCAAACTTGCCTCATACACACACAGGTGGTACAGTGCAGCCATCGGCAGTGCAATCTTCCCTCATACACACAGAGATGGCACAGTGCAGGCATCAGCAGTGCAATCTTCCCTCATACACACAGAGATGGTACAACGCAGGCATCAGCAGTTCAGTCTTCCCTCATACATACAGAGATGGTACAGTGCAGGCATCAGCAGTGCAGTCTTCCCTCAGAGAGATGATATAGTGCAGGCATCGTCAATGCAATCTTCCCTCATAAACACAGAGATGGTACAGCACAGCTACCATAAGTGCAAACTTGCCTCATACACACACAGGTGGTACAGTGCAGGCATCGGCAGTGCAATCTTCCCTCATACACACAGAGATGGGACAGTGCAGGCATCAGCAGTGCAATCTTCCCTCATACACACAGAGATGGTACAACGCAGGCATCAGCAGTGCAGTCTTCCCTCATACATACAGAGATGGTACAGTGCAGGCATCAGCAGTGCAGTCTTCCCTCAGAGAGATGATATAGTGCAGGCATCGTCAATGCAATCTTCCCTCATACACACAGAGATGGTACAGTGCAGGCATTGGCAGTGCAATCTTCCCTCATACACACAGAGATGGTACAGCGCAGGCATCAGCAGTGCAATCTTCCCTTACAGAGATGGAACAGTCCAGGCATCGGCAGTGCAATCTTCCCTCATACACACAGAGATGGGACAGTGCAGGCATCAGCAGTGCAATCTTCCCTCATACACACAGAGATGGGACAGTGCAGGCATCAGCAGTGCAATCTTCCCTCATACACACAGAGATAGGACAGTGCAGGCATCAGCAGTGCAAGCTTCCTCATACACACAGAGATGGGACAGTGCAGGCATCAGCAGTGCAAGCTTCCCTCATACACAGAGAGATGGGACAGTGCAGGCATCAGCAGTGCAAGCTTCCCTCATACACACAGAGATGGTACAGCGCAGGCATCAGCAGTGCAATCTTCCCTCACAGAGATGGTACAACGCAGGCATCAGCAGTGCAGTCTTCCCTCATACACACAGAGATGGGACAGTGCAGGCATCGGCAGTGCAAGCTTCCCTCATACACACAGAGATGGTACAGCGCAGGCATCGGCAGTGCAAGCTTCCCTCATACACACACAGATGGTACAGCGCATGCATCGGCAGTGCAAGCTTCCCTCATACACACAGGGATGGTACAGCGCAGGCATCGGCAGTGCAAGCTTCCCTCATACACACAGAGATGGTACAGCGCAGGCATCGGCAGTGCAAGCTTCCCTCATACACACAGAGATGGTACAGCGCAGGCATCGGCAGTGCAAGCTTCCCTCATACACACAGAGATGGTACAGCGCAGGCATCGGCAGTGCAAGCTTCCCTCATACACACAGAGATGGTACAGCGCAGGCATCGGCAGTGCAAGCTTCCCTCATACACACAGAGATGGTACAGCACAGGCATCGGCAGTGCAAGCTTCCCTCATACACACAGAGATGGTACAGCACAGGCATCGGCAGTGCAAGCTTCCCTCATACACACAGAGATGGTACAGCACAGGCATCCGCAGTGCAAGCTTCCCTCATACACACAGAGATGGGACAGCGCAGGCATCGGCAGTGCAATCTTCCCTCATACACACAGAGATGGACAGCGCAGGCATCGGCAGTGCAAGCTTCCCTCATACACACAGAGATGGGACAGCGCAGGCATCGGCAGTGCAAGCTTCCCTCATACACACAGAGATGGGACAGCGCAGGCATCAGCAGTGCAATCGTTCCTTATACACACATAGATGGGACAGCGCAGGCATCAGCAGGGCAAGCTTGCCTCATAAACACACAGATGGTACAGCGCAGGAATCAGCAGTGCTAGCTTCCCTCATACACACAGAGATGGTACAGAGCAGGCATCAGCAGTGCAAGCTTCCCTCATACACACAGACATGGTACAGCGCAGGCATCAGCAGTGCAATCTTCCCTCATACACACAGAGAAGGGACAGCGCAGGCATCAGCAGTGCCATCTTCCCTCATACACACAGAGATGGGACAGCGCAGGCATCAGCAGTGCAATCTTCCCTCACAGAGATGGTACAGCGCAGGCATCAGCAGTGCAATCATCCCTCATGCACACAGAGATGGTACAACACAGGCATCGGCAGTGCAAGCTTCCCTCATACACACAGAGATGGTACAACACAGGCATAAGCAGTGCAATCTTTCCTCACAGAGATGGTACAGTGCAGGCATCGGCAATGCAATCTTCCCTCATACACACAGAGATGGTACAGTGCAGGCATCGGCAGTGCAATCTTCCCTCATACACACAGAGATGGGACAGCGCAGGCATCAGCAGTGCCATCTTCCCTCATACACACAGAGATGGGACAGCGCAGGCATCAGCAGTGCAATCTTCCCTCACAGAGATGGTACAGTGCAGGCATCAGCAGTGCAATCTTCCCTCATGCACACAGAGATGGTACAACACAGGCATCGGCAGTGCAAGCTTCCCTCATACAAACAGAGATGGTACAGCGCAGGCATCATCAGTGCAATCTTCCCTCATGCACACAGAGATGGTACAGTGCAGGCATCGTCAGTGCAATCTTCCCTCATGCACACAGAGATGGTACAGTGCAGGCATCATCAGTGCAAGCTTCCCTCATACACACAGAGATGGTACAGCACAGGCATCAGCAGTGCAAGCTTCCCTCATACACACAGAGATGGGACAGTGCAGGCGTCAGCAGTGCAAGCTTCCCTCATACACACAGAGATGGGACAGCGCAGGCATCAGCAGTGCAAGCTTCCCTCATACACACAGAGATGGTACAGCACAGACATCGGCAGTACAAGCTTCCCTCATACACACAGAGATGGTACAGCACAGACATCGGCAGTACAAGCTTCCCTCATACACACAGCGATGGTACAGCACAGACATCGGCAGTGCAAGCTTCCCTCATACACACACAGATGGTACAGCACAGGCATCGGCAGTGCAAGCTTCCCTCATACACACAGAGATCGTACAGCGCAGGCATCAGCAGTGCAAGCTTCCCTCATACACACAGAGATGGTACAGCACAGACATCGGCAGTACAAGCTTCCCTCATACACACAGAGATGGTACAGCACAGACATCGGCAGTACAAGCTTCCCTCATACACACAGCGATGGTACAGCACAGACATCGGCAGTGCAAGCTTCCCTCATACACACACAGATGGTACAGCACAGGCATCGGCAGTGCAAGCTTCCCTCATACACACAGAGATGGTACAGCACAGACATCGGCAGTACAAGCTTCCCTCATACACACAGAGATGGTACAGCACAGACATCGACAGTACAAGCTTCCCTCATACACACAGCGATGGTACAGCACAGACATCGGCAGTGCAAGCTTCCCTCATACACACACAGATGGTACAGCACAGGCATCGGCAGTGCAAGCTTCCCTCATACACACAGAGATCGTACAGCGCAGGCATCAGCAGTGCAAGCTTCCCTCATACATACAGAGATGGTACAGTGCAGGCATCAGCAGTGCTGTCTTCCCTCAGAGAGATGATATAGTGCAGGCATCATCAATGCAATCTTCCCTCATACACACAGGGATGGTACAGCACAGCTACCATAAGTGCAAACTTGCCTCATACACACACAGGTGGTACAGTGCAGCCATCGGCAGTGCAATCTTCCCTCATACACACAGAGATGGCACAGTGCAGGCATCAGCAGTGCAATCTTCCCTCATACACACAGAGATGGTACAACGCAGGCATCAGCAGTGCAGTCTTCCCTCATACATACAGAGATGGTACAGTGCAGGCATCAGCAGTGCAGTCTTCCCTCAGAGAGATGATATAGTGCAGGCATCGTCAATGCAATCTTCCCTCATAAACACAGAGATGGTACAGCACAGCTACCATAAGTGCAAACTTGCCTCATACACACACAGGTGGTACAGTGCAGGCATCGGCAGTGCAATCTTCCCTCATACACACAGAGATGGGACAGTGCAGGCATCAGCAGTGCAATCTTCCCTCATACACACAGAGATGGTACAACGCAGGCATCAGCAGTGCAGTCTTCCCTCATACATACAGAGATGGTACAGTGCAGGCATCAGCAGTGCAGTCTTCCCTCAGAGAGATGATATAGTGCAGGCATCGTCAATGCAATCTTCCCTCATACACACAGAGATGGTACAGTGCAGGCATTGGCAGTGCAATCTTCCCTCATACACACAGAGATGGTACAGCGCAGGCATCAGCAGTGCAATCTTCCCTTACAGAGATGGAACAGTCCAGGCATCGGCAGTGCAATCTTCCCTCATACACACAGAGATGGGACAGTGCAGGCATCAGCAGTGCAATCTTCCCTCATACACACAGAGATGGGACAGTGCAGGCATCAGCAGTGCAATCTTCCCTCATACACACAGAGATAGGACAGTGCAGGCATCAGCAGTGCAAGCTTCCTCATACACACAGAGATGGGACAGTGCAGGCATCAGCAGTGCAAGCTTCCCTCATACACAGAGAGATGGGACAGTGCAGGCATCAGCAGTGCAAGCTTCCCTCATACACACAGAGATGGTACAGCGCAGGCATCAGCAGTGCAATCTTCCCTCACAGAGATGGTACAACGCAGGCATCAGCAGTGCAGTCTTCCCTCATACACACAGAGATGGGACAGTGCAGGCATCGGCAGTGCAAGCTTCCCTCATACACACAGAGATGGTACAGCGCAGGCATCGGCAGTGCAAGCTTCCCTCATACACACACAGATGGTACAGCGCATGCATCGGCAGTGCAAGCTTCCCTCATACACACAGGGATGGTACAGCGCAGGCATCGGCAGTGCAAGCTTCCCTCATACACACAGAGATGGTACAGCGCAGGCATCGGCAGTGCAAGCTTCCCTCATACACACAGAGATGGTACAGCGCAGGCATCGGCAGTGCAAGCTTCCCTCATACACACAGAGATGGTACAGCGCAGGCATCGGCAGTGCAAGCTTCCCTCATACACACAGAGATGGTACAGCGCAGGCATCGGCAGTGCAAGCTTCCCTCATACACACAGAGATGGTACAGCACAGGCATCGGCAGTGCAAGCTTCCCTCATACACACAGAGATGGTACAGCACAGGCATCGGCAGTGCAAGCTTCCCTCATACACACAGAGATGGTACAGCACAGGCATCCGCAGTGCAAGCTTCCCTCATACACACAGAGATGGGACAGCGCAGGCATCAGCAGTGCAATCTTCCCTCATACACACAGAGATGGACAGCGCAGGCATCGGCAGTGCAAGCTTCCCTCATACACACAGAGATGGGACAGCGCAGGCATCGGCAGTGCAAGCTTCCCTCATACACACAGAGATGGGACAGCGCAGGCATCAGCAGTGCAATCGTTCCTTATACACACATAGATGGGACAGCGCAGGCATCAGCAGGGCAAGCTTGCCTCATAAACACACAGATGGTACAGCGCAGGAATCAGCAGTGCTAGCTTCCCTCATACACACAGAGATGGTACAGAGCAGGCATCAGCAGTGCAAGCTTCCCTCATACACACAGACATGGTACAGCGCAGGCATCAGCAGTGCAATCTTCCCTCATACACACAGAGAAGGGACAGCGCAGGCATCAGCAGTGCCATCTTCCCTCATACACACAGAGATGGGACAGCGCAGGCATCAGCAGTGCAATCTTCCCTCACAGAGATGGTACAGCGCAGGCATCAGCAGTGCAATCATCCCTCATGCACACAGAGATGGTACAACACAGGCATCGGCAGTGCAAGCTTCCCTCATACACACAGAGATGGTACAACACAGGCATAAGCAGTGCAATCTTTCCTCACAGAGATGGTACAGTGCAGGCATCGGCAATGCAATCTTCCCTCATACACACAGAGATGGTACAGTGCAGGCATCGGCAGTGCAATCTTCCCTCATACACACAGAGATGGGACAGCGCAGGCATCAGCAGTGCCATCTTCCCTCATACACACAGAGATGGGACAGCGCAGGCATCAGCAGTGCAATCTTCCCTCACAGAGATGGTACAGTGCAGGCATCAGCAGTGCAATCTTCCCTCATGCACACAGAGATGGTACAACACAGGCATCGGCAGTGCAAGCTTCCCTCATACAAACAGAGATGGTACAGCGCAGGCATCATCAGTGCAATCTTCCCTCATGCACACAGAGATGGTACAGTGCAGGCATCGTCAGTGCAATCTTCCCTCATGCACACAGAGATGGTACAGTGCAGGCATCATCAGTGCAAGCTTCCCTCATACACACAGAGATGGTACAGCACAGGCATCAGCAGTGCAAGCTTCCCTCATACACACAGAGATGGGACAGTGCAGGCGTCAGCAGTGCAAGCTTCCCTCATACACACAGAGATGGTACAGCACAGGCATCGGCAGTGCAAGCTTCCCTCATACACACAGAGATGGTACAACGCAGGCACCATCAGTGCAAGCTTCCCTCATACACACAGAGATGGTACAGCACAGGCATCAGCAGTGCAAGCTTCCCTCATACACACAGAGATGGTACAGTGCAGTTATAAGCAGTGCAAGCTTCCCTCATACACACAGAGATGGAACAGGGCAGGCACTAGCAGTGCAAGCGTCCCTCATCACAAACAGATCGAACAGTGCAGGCATCAGCAGTGCAATCTTCCCTCATACACACAGAGATGGTACAGCACAGGCATCGGCAGAGCAAGCTTCCCTCATACACACAGAGATGGTACAGCGCAGGCATCGTCAGTGCAAGCTTCCCTCATACACACAGAGATGGTACAGCGCAGGCATCGGCAGTGCAAGCTTCCCTCATACACACAGAGATGGTACAGCGCAGGCATCGGCAGTGCAAGCTTCCCTCATACACACAGAGATGGTACAGTGCAGGGACCATCAGTGCAATCTTCCCTCATACACACAGAGATGGTACAGCGCAGGCATCGGCAGTGCAAGCTTCCCTCATACACACAGAGATGGTTCAGTGTAGGCATCAGCAGAGACGTTTTTATTGGAGGGCAAAAGGGGCACTTGCCCAGGGCCCCCACCTTGGAGGGGGCCCCACAAAGCTGCCTAATCAAAAGAGGTAAGATTCCTTTGTTCACCAGACTTAAATAGCACACATCAGGATATTGTATTGCATGGTGTCTGTCTGTTTTAGCAAGTAGATTCTGCCTTGATCAATTCATCATGTAATGCGTTCTGTGTTCACTGTGGTATATATAGTTTGTGTGTTCCTTACGGCACAACTCCTGAAGCATGCTTTCCTTCCCATGGGAATTATGTTGATCGTGTGCAATAGCCAAAGTTGAAATGTATATTGTTAAATTGAGTGTCACAATGGTTCAGAAGCTAGCTCAGTGTGTTAAGCACTCATTGCAGAGATATGTGTGCCTGTGAAAGATTAGAATAGTACATTCCTGTAAGGCTGGCTGAGCCTTTCCTATGTCTGAAGTTTATAAACCTGCCTTTGTATGTACTTGGTCTTGCAGCAAAACAGGTGCTATTATCAGCAATGTACCTACACCAGATAAGGGTTGCTATTAAAACTAACATGTCATCCTTATGGTGAAGCTCTAGAAATTGGTTTGTGCAGATGAGGTGTTCTAAAACCTAGGCAATCCCCTCCAAAGATGAGCATAAACTATTAGTCCAAGAGGTGAATAAGTATCCAAATTCAAGACGAAAGCGTTCATGCTTGTATCCTGGCTTTGCCAGCAGACGATACAATGATCCTGGTCAAATCATCTAATATATCTTACATTACTGTGCTGTCTTCTGTGAAGTTTGCCTCCTCGCATGCTGGTGGCATCGTTTATCCCATTACTTGATCTTTCTTCTTCTGTAGGCCATTTGAGTGGAAGGGATGGTAGACAGAAGGGAGCGTACCAGATGGTGCAGGACTCGGGCAAGCATATTTTAAAGTCTGCTCGTTTGACACAAAAAACACCGCGTTTTTTTAAAAGTCAAAGATTTTTCTGCACGTTTATAAATGACAATTTCACAAGCCAGTGTTTTGGAACTATGTAAAGATCTAAAATACAAAAGACCAATCCAGATTAAATCTGTTAAATCACACAGATTAGTATGCTGTTACTTATATACTTTTGTTGATGATGGAGAGAACGAAGCTAGAATCATCTTGTGTTACACCCTTCTATAATATTTTGTTTTAAAAAATGGTCCTGTTTGGTCATGTGATTGGTGTACTTTCCAAGTCAGTTTAATAAAATGAGATTATTTTAGTTCATGGTAAGAACTGGTAATGAAGTGTTCAAATGCATAAATTGCAGAGTTGGCACACATCACAGATTCACCCCTTAACCAGTGTGTGATCCTGGGCATCTAATTTAATCTTGTATGCCTAGCCTCTCGTAATTTCCAGTCCCTTCCAGTCCAGTCCCTTACAAAATTGTGAGCCCTGCAGAGTGATTTCCATTTCAGGATATGATCTTCAAAAAAGCCTCACTCGTGATTTCACTGGCTACAGTGTTGCTTACACTATAATAGTGAGCATTGATAAATTGCACACTACAGGCACATGTTCCTTTGATCTCTAATGACAACACTATTTGAAAACAATATCCCACTTCTAATCTCAGCGTCTAATCTGCATCCACTATCCTTGCTATGGCATGTGTAGCTTTCTTCTTCCTTCCAATTGGTCTCCTCTATCCATGCTTCCGCACCTTTGCATTCTGTGAGGCAGCAAATGTGAGTTCTCTGCCTATTCTGGGTTATGTACAGTCCTGCATTAAAAAGTCTCTTGAATCTATGCTAGAACAGAAGTAACCTCTTCGAAGACGGATTATGTTGGCCTTCAAATGGTACTTGTTTATCATTCTGATTAGAGCAAGAATGAAGAGGGTAAGGGGACTATGGGTTGTGATTGCAGCGTGGCCAGGAGTGGGGGGGTTTGGGGGAGGTGCAGATATTCTTGATCACTTAATTCCTTTGATTTGGTGGAGGGGGGCCCCTAAGATGTCCGTGCCCCAGGCCCCAAAAGTGCTTAAAATGGCCCTGGGCATCAGTAGTGCAAGCTTTCCTTATACAGACAGAGTTGGTAAAGCACAGACAGCAGCAGTGCAAGCTTTCCTTATGCACACAAAGCTGGTAAAGCACAGACAGCAGCAGTGCAAGCTTTCCTTATGCACACAGAGCTGGTAAAGCACAGACAGCAGCTGTGCAAGCTTTCCTTATGCAAACAGAGCTGGTAAATCATGGGGAGCAGTTGTGCAAGCTTCCTTATATGCATAGAGCTGGTAAGGCACCTACCACATCAGTGCAAGCTTTCCTTATACACACAGAGCTGGTAAAGCACAGACAGCAGCAGTGCAAGCTTTCCTTATACACACAGAGCTGGTAAAGCACAGACAGCAGCAGTGCAAGCTTCCCTCATACACACAGAGCTGGTAAAGCACAGACAGCAGCAGTGCATGCTTTCCTTATACACACAGATCTGGTAAAGCACAGACAGCAGCAGTGCATGCTTTCCTTATACACACAGAGCTGGTAAGGCACTAACAGCAGTGGTGCAAGGTTCTCTCATACATATAGAGCTGGAAAGGCATGGACAGCAACAGTGCAAGCTTTGCTCGTGCACACAGAAATGATATAGCTCGAGCACCAGTGGTGCACGCTTTACTCATAAATAACAGGATAGGACCCCCACTGCAAGCTCCCCTCAAGCACATAGAAATGAAACAGAATAGACAGCATCTGGTACAGCACAGGGAACAGCAGTGCAAGCTTCCCTCATACACAAGGAGCTGGTACAACACAGGGAACAGCAGTGAAAGCTTCCCTCGTACACACACAGCTGGTACAACACAGGGAATAGCAGTGCAAGCTTCCCTCAGAGACACACAGCTGGTACAGCACAGGAAACAGCAGTGCAAGCTTCCCTCATACACAAGGAGCTGGTACAGCACAGGAAACAGCAGTGCAAGCTTCCCTCGTACAAACACAGCTGGTACAGCACAAAGAATAGAAGTGCAAGCTTCCCTCATACACACACAGTTGGTACAGCACAGGGAACAGCAGTGCAAGCTTCCCTCATACACAAGGAGCTGGTACAGCACAGGGAACAGCAGTGCAAGCTTCCCTCGTACACACACACAGCTGGTACAGCACAGGGAATAGCAGTGCAAGCTTCCCTCATACACACAGAGCTGGTACAGCACAGGGAACAGCAGTGCAAGCTTCCCTTGTACACACAGAGATTGAGCAACACAGAGCAGCAGCGAAAGCTTCTTTCACACGCAGCAGCAGTGCAAGAGTTCATCACACACTAGAAAAGGAACAGCACAGGCAGCAGCTGTTGGCGCATCCCAACCTCCCAGTGCTGGCACAGACTGCTGCGCCAGGAGCATCCCTCTTAACACCAGAACAGGCCCTCTGCACCTCTGATGGCAGCAGCAGTGTACGCTTTAGGCATTCAGGGTGCCAGTAGCTGAAAGAGATGGATAGACAGAGAGAAAGGTCTGGAGGTGGAGGGAGTGAGAGGGGAACAGAGAGAGAGAGGGGGACAGAGAGAGAGAGAGAGACAGAGAGAGACAGAGAGATAAAGAGGGAGAGAGAGAGAGGAGACATGTAGGTGAACAAATAGACAGATTTATACAAAGATAAAAGAGCTAGGCAGGTAGCTACATAGAGAGACAGGTAGAGAGCAAGGTCAGGAGGGAGAGAGAGAGAGAAAGAAAAGATAGGGAGGGAGAGAGAGAGAGAGAGAGAGAGAGAAATGGAGACATATAGGTGAACACCTGGGTGGAGAAAAAGACAGCATAGAGAGATAGGCATTAGCATCACAGGAGTCCTGCACTCCGTGTGTTAGACTCGCAAACTACAAGTCCCAGAAGGCCCGGCTAGGCTCTTCAAGAAATGTCAGGTGCTTCAGCACCGGCGCTTCAGAGCCAAGCCGGTCCTCGCCGTCCGCAGCGTTTTGCGGCACCCCGACTGTTCTACACCTAGCCTCACGGCTAAAACTATCCCCAGAGGTAAGATTTCACTTCCCACCTTATTCTTATGTATTTTCTGCACATTCACGATTGCACCAGCCCCACAAAACGTAGGCAACCTGTCCCTCAAACTATTCAGTCACTTCTCTCTGACTCATAGCTTCGCCATACTCATTATTCACAGCACTTCAAATGCACCATGCGTCACGTCCTTCAGAAATGCGAGACTCGGATCTCGCACCACATCAGGACTCCTTGCCCAACATAAACCACAGAAGTTCATTCGGACTAGCACTGCTGTCATAACACCGCCCCCTCTAAGGCGGACTAACAAGTCCAATGCTCTTCCATCACAACTAGAAGGCGCCACCATCAAGCGTGCCCTCATTAATGCTAGGTCATTAATTGCTCATGCGCTAGACATTGAAGACTTGATCACATCCAATGGACTAGATCTCCTGGCAATTACAGAAACATGGCTACACCGAGCTGCTGGCCTGGCTCTGATGTTAGCGGTCCCAGATGACTATACCATCTTCAAGACTGATCGTACCTCTAAGAAAGGAGGAAGGGTAGCTATCATTGCTAAAAAATACACTAGCCATTAGAGAGAGTACCAACACCCAGTTCATAACTGGTGAACTCCTCTCGGTGAAACTCTAACTCTCAGCACAACAGGCGCCTCTTATCCACACCCACTATAGACCACCCGGCCAATTATCGTCCTTTGAGGGTGACATAATCGGCCTCCTCACTCTAAATACAAAACCTAATTCACAAATATTACTCCTAGGCGATTTAAATCTAGGCCTTCATGACAACCTAGATACCAACGCTTTGGCCATCCAAAATACCCCCCTAGAACTAGGTTTTTCACCAAGGATATCGGACTCAACTCACTGCAAAGGCAGAACTTTAGACTGGGTAGCCAACTTCAACTGTGACACAAAATTTTGGCTAACACACCTTGTGCTTGGTCTAACCATAATGTCGGTTCCTTTGAAATCCAGCATTCCAAATTTCCGTCACAAAGGGCACCCAAGCTCCACCAACACTAACTAGGAACCTAATCTCTAAACCAGGAGCCTAATCTCCTTAGAAAGTATACTCCCCCTTTAATAATTGAATTCAACCCATCACCCAGCAACAGTTGGCACCAGATCTAGACCCTACCGCTATGGTAGAACTTTATAGCCGGAATCTCCATGACGCCCTAGACCAATTAGCTCCACTCAAGTTAAGGAAAGCCAAACCGGGAGCACACCTCAACAAATGGTTCACCTCTGAATTAAAAACATTACGCAAAGCAAAAGGAAACGCAGAAGCTCTTCTCAAAATAAGGATACATTTATAAGCGCCTCCACCACTTATAAAACTGCTATTCTAGAAACTAAAAGGGGAAGTTATAACAACAGAATCTCCAATGCCACATCTAGTTCTAAGGAGCTCTTCACCATCCTTGAAGAATTATAATCTCCTATTACACCACCTGACACCTGTAAGAAAGATGCCCTTTGGTGTGCCAATATCCAAGAGACTCTACTCAATAAAATCACATTACTCCAAACCAAAAATGAAGGGGAAAGGGCCAGCCTGTCGACTCCGGCCACAACGAATAGTCCTAACTCTTTGCAATCCAAGCAGAGCTCCCAATCTGCCTCTCCTATCATCCCAAATACAACATTTAAATGTACGCCTGTCACCATGCTAGAGGTTGAATACATTATCAGAAGGCTCAAACCATCCAGGTGCCAAGGTGATATATGCCCAGCCTTCATCATAAAAGAAGGTGCAAAAGAATTTGCTCCCTTCATCACCTCCTTTATAAACGCTTCCTTTGCCTCATGAACTGTCCCGAAAAATCTTAAAGACGCATGGGTCATGCCGCTCATCAAAAAACCAAATTTTGACCCAAATATCCCAACCAAGGTTAGGCCAATTACCACTGTGCCTTTTCTCCTAAAAATCTTAGATAAGGCCGCATATATCCAAATCCAAAATCATCTTGAATCAAATAACCTCCTTGGCCTCAGACAATCGGTCTTCAGACCAAGACATGGGACAGAAACAGCCCTCTTGGACCTGAAAATCCAAATGGATGAGGCAAGGGACAATGGCAAACCGGCTCTACTCCTCCTCTTGCACCTATCGGCAGCATTCGATTTAGTCGATCATAACATCCTAACCAACCATCTAACCACAGCTGCCTCAAGCTGCAGCCTGGATCAACTCCTTCCTGGCGGACAGATCCATGAGGGTCTTCTCCCCTATCGCATCAGCCATTCCTTCACCCATCACTTGCAGAGTCCCTCAAGGATCCTGCATATCACCGACCCTCTATAACACATACACAAAGCTACTATTTGACCATCTAGATGAGCTAGGTGTATCATACACGAATTACACAGACGATGCGCAGATACTTACCACTCTGTCAGGTAACTACCAATCCGTCACCAGTCTCCTAAATGAAATCTATTGCAAAATACAGGGATGGATGGCCAACCACAGGCTCTGTCTCAACAACGACAAAACCAAGATCCTCCTCATCGGCTCTAATCTAAGACTTCGCAAATTAGGCCCTAATTACTCTTCTTTCGCTATTGATAGTAACCTCATCAAAGTAGACAAGGTAGCAAAAACCCTAGGTTTCTACCTGGACCCTGCCTTAAACCTCCAAAGACAAATTAATGCCACTGCCTCATCAACAGCATACACATCTAAACTGATAAATGCCTGTCGGCCATTTCTGCATTGAAACAGTTGTCTCACCCTTGCCAGATCCCTCATTATGTCCAAACTGAACTACTGTAATACTCTCTACTTGGACACCAGTCAAAAGAATCTACACAAACTACAAGTATTGCAAAACAATGCTCTCAGGCTGCCCTTAACATTCCTGGATAGAGCCACATCACACAAACCAGACAAAACGCCAACTGGCTCCCGATCCGAGATAGGATCACCTTCAGAACACTCACGATCACACACAAATGCCTCAATAACTCAGCTCCCAAATACCTGATGAACACATTTTCTGGGGAAAAGTCCATCAGGCCTACCAGATATACGTACTCCAACTGCCTAAACATTCCCACGTTCATTCTCGCAACCCAACTAAATAACCACTCCGACCTATGGTGATCTCCAGACCATTGCTACCCACTTGACTATGCCTAGAGCTTTGGTAGGTCTCACTCCTAGGCCATCTACAGCCAGTTGTATTCTTACTCTAGCACTAATTATGAACCTATCCCTACTGTACATTTTTTAAATCTCTAATAGCGTGCATATATTTGTAAATGCTAATTATCTTTCATACTCCAATGTATAACTCAATGTCCCTTGTCATGTATGATTACATATAACTATGTAACAGGTACTTCAAGAAAAGCGCCCAGATGCCTGCGGGCTTGGTGCGCTATACAAGCAAATAAAACAAACAAACAAACAAACGAGATGGGGGAGAAGGCACTGCCTGACAGGCACCAGGGAAATTGCAGCCTCGTGCTTGTCCAATTCACAATGCGCAGGTGGCCATGGAGAAGGCCAGACTAAGCATTCCCGCCCAGTCACTTATAGGTCAACGGGCGAAGGTTAACATTATAGAATTGCGTAACAGCAAGAGGAAAGCTAACAAATGCCCGGTATCAAGTAACAGAGCAGCACTCGACAGTCTGGAAAGCATGTTTACCGAATACTAGATCACTATGTAAACATGCACAAGACCTGCATGATTTTATCATCGAGGAGGAATTAGACATTGTTTGTCTTACAGAGACCTGGCTTCAAGACCCAACAGGTCCTGTGAGCGCTATAGCAGTACCAGAAGGCTACACAATTCACAATAAGAATAGAGAAACCGGGGTAGGTGGCCAGGTGGCAGTGATAGTTTGGGATTCCATACACCTGTTCCCGGCCATCACTACATGTGTAGGCTGTGAGATACTCCACCTAAAATTCACCCCCACTAAGAATGACTGTATCAACATCATAGTTGTGTACAGGCCCCCCCCCCTCTCTAAGCTCGTATATTACTAATGCAATTACCCTTCAGCTTAACAATTTGAGATCCACTAATACAGCAACACTGCTAGTGGGTGATTCTAAAAGATGTCGAGGGAATCCTACGGACAAGGAAGCCCTCCACCTGGAAAAAATGTTGAACAACATTGACTTTACGGTCAATAATCAGGAACCCACATCAGCGAAGGGGAATCAGCTAGACTGGGTCATGGCACAGAATGTGGAGGTGCAGGCGGTGAAAACATCCCCATGCATCTGGTCCGAGCATTTTAAGGTCACCTTTGAGGTAAAAATGAGTTACCCTCACAAGAAAACGATGAATGGACAAGAAAACGTCCTAAGCAGGAATTTTAAAGATTTAGGGCCTGCACAATAGGATCAGTGTCTGAAGAAGATACTCAGGAGTTTTCAGGAGGGGGGACACCTGTGAAGTCATGTTACTGAAATATTCTAACGCGGTACAAGAACTAGTGGCGCAGCAGGCTCCCCTAAAATCAAAGATGGTAAGAAAGAACAGTAACCATTAGAAATGGTTCCATAGTGAGCTAACTAAACTTAAGAAAGAGAAAAGAGGCATGGGAAGTAAGTGGCACAAACACCCCACCCAAGCAAACAAAGAATTATGCAAGGGCATTGGAAAACGTTCTAAAAAAGAAACTTTCATAACGAGCAGATTACATCAGATTACATCAGCATCCAACTTTACGAGCAAACTATTCAATATCTTAAAATCCTTTGAGAAGCCTCATGCTCTGTCCCCCCCCCTCTGTCTTCGCTCCATTATTAATCAAAATAGCAAATGCCTCCTTCAGAGAAGTCTCTGTGCCTAAGAGCATTAAAGCAGTCACTATCACGCCCCTCATAAAAAACCCAGGGTTAGATCCCAAGGACCCATGGAATTTGCGACCTATTGCGAACTGCAATTTCCTGTTGAAAGTCCTGGATAAAATAGCGACAGCTGAAAGACAGAAGCATGTGGAAGTTAATCTTATTTTGTACGACCAACTATCTGGCTTTCGAACCGCACATAGTACGGAGGCAGCCATGTTGGATCTGCAGACCCACATGCTCAGTGTTTTGGATAAAAGCAAGACAGGGCTGCTTATGCTGCTGGATCTGAGTGCGGCATTCGATCTAGTAGATCGCCAATTGCTCCAACTGGTCCTGGAAAAAGTGGCAAACTGCTGCAAGGAAGCAACCGCATGGCTGGCATCCTTCCTGGCCAACAGAGAAGGCAAAATTTCCTGGAGTGGGGGGAATTCTCCAAGGCAGCTCCTAGCTCCTATAAAGTATGGAGTCCTACAAGGGGAGAGTGTTTGTGCCCTCCCTGACCATACGTGTAAAAATAATTAATACAGACACTCCCTGGACAGGGAATAAGGCACAAAAGAGCAGGCTGCGAGAGTTCAAGGAAAAGTTTATCTAGATCTCTGAGAGTGCTCTGACCACATCAAGGTTACAACACAGTTATATAGGACATTGACATATTTAACATATGATGCTACGTTGGACCTGGATTGGTCAGCCAGAGTGGTGTCTTAGGTATGGGCATCATCTCTTCCTCCGGATTGGTTGCTGGGTTGGCGGGATGATTGACGTCAGACATCTGTACTCCGGATGGGTGAAGGTCAGGTCGCTGTAAAACACGGTGGTCACTATCTAAGCTAAGAAAATACATTCTGAGTAATGCATGCACTAAATAATGGTTGATCAAAAGACCCTCAGTAGTTTATCATGTCACTATACAAATCACACAGGTATCTATATCATCTGTAACATTTGGGTTATCCAGATCACAGGTTTACGGGTCTTGACCACTATAATACTCTCATTGAACTGTGGGGTTAGTCTCACAAGAATCTCAGGTATGTGGCATTTGTTAGTATTAGGCACTATATACTGCAGCAGGGGTCTAATGTTAGTTGGGGGTCTGTTGGGTGGGCTTCATAGCATGGTCAGCGGTCTGGCACATGAAAGGAATATCTTGCAGGGACACAGGGTTAGAATGGCAATAAGTTTCAACTGGCGAGGGTAAGAGGGCAAGGACACTCACTTTTGTGGAGATGGACGAGCTATATGCTTGGCTCATGTTGGTTCACGTGCAGGACAGTGATCTCAGAGGAAAAGAGATGTGTTACATTTATTATTTGTCGCAAGCAGCTCCAGCTTCAGCGTGAGAATGGAGCTGCAGAGTTTTCCAGTTGGAGTGGGAACGGGGGTGGGGGCCATGTTCTCCGAGCTGCTGCGGCGGGTAAAAGGGAGAGAGGCATTTTGTACTATCGTATCGAGGCCTAGTTACCAAGATGGAGTCGAAATGGGGTACAAAAAATGGATGCCCCGTGTCCTGCTCAGTGGTCCCATCTACGCAAATGTAACCCAAAGTTAACATCGCGTAACGGCGAGGGGCGTACCCACCACTAGAGGCACTTGGTCCGAGTTTTGTACTGAGAAGTGATGGCAGAGAGGGGCCCATTGGCCCCTCGCTCCTACACAAGAGTTTATCTCCACTCCTTTTCAACTTGTATATGAGATGTCTTTGTGAGGTACTGGAAAGATTCGGAGCGTTTTTCACAAAATATGTTGATGATACCCAGTTAGTGGTAGAGCTGGGCGGAGGCTATCTGAAGGACAGCACTAAAATCACAATGCTTTACAACATCATCGAGAAATGGATGGAGAGTAACTGGATGTGCCTTAACAGCAAAAAGACGGAGATGATGATCTTTGGCACCTGTCAAGTGCGAGCCAATCTAGGGCCCGATTATGAGGCCTTTGTCATCAAGGACACCCGCATGCAGGTGCTAGGGCAGGTAAAAAGCCTTGGGCTCGTCATGGAAGCCTCTTTGGGGCAGATGCACAGGTGCATTATCTACATAACAGCAACTCCTATCATCTCCGCCTACTCAGAGCCATTCGGCCGTTCCTGAGCGAGAAGAACACTGCTACAATTGCGAGGGCCAGTGTTAGGCAAGATTGCATGCAGTACCCTTTGGGTGCACTACAACAACCCTGACCTCCGGCAATAGGGACCCGACCTTTGGTATCAGCTTGTACTACACAGTTTTGGTAGTATGGCTGAGCAGCCAGGCTTATCTCAGGAGGGGTCAATGTGAACTGAAGGGGAGATACACAGAGATTCACAGTGTCAAGTATTCAAATAAACTCTTATACTCAAGGTTTCTTGATAAAACAATTATTCATTTATTTCACAGTCAGTTATATAAGCCTTCTTCAGAAGGGAGCAAAAACATGCAACACTTAAATATACTTCAAAACACACTCTTAGTTTCTCTAAATCAGATGGCACCCATTAGGGATGGCACACAGACACTTCCTACACCCTCAGGTGACTTAGATAGCTAGGACAGTGTGGACATTGATGTATCACTGGTACATTTAGAGCGATACTGAGATAGGTGTAAAAGATAGGATAGATTGATTGGTCCCACCAACTCGAAGGCAGAAGTCGTCCTTGCAGGGTTTCTCTAGTCGAGGTGAATTCGGAGCTTCAGTACAGCAGCAGGGCTTCACCGGGCAAACCAACGGTCCAGGTGTAGCAGCAGGCGTCTCTTCCAAGTTCTTCTTCAGATTCCTTCTTCGGAATTCTTGTCGGATAGCCAGCCGGCCAATCACCTATGGGTGCATTCCTGTAGCCAAGGGGATTAAGCACTGGAAGTTGCGGGCACCTCCCTCACTTTCTGCCCCTGCCAGACATACTGGAGCCAGAGCCGGGCTTCACTCGTAAATTCCTCCAAAGACAAAATGAATAAAGAGACGAAATCTAGTTTGACGTGCAGAGTAAATCTCAAGAAGGACCTTTGCAACAAAAAATGATGAAAAAAGAAGACCGGGGCCATTTTGAAGAAATGGGCACCCACGGGTGCCTTACTGCAGCTGCGAACGCAGCCCGCGGTAAAAGCACACCACGGTAGTAAAAAGTAGACAACTGCCATCAGCCATTAATTGTAGAAAGGGTAACATAAACATTTTTACATGAGAAGCTAGACAAAAGGGATACTAAGTAACCCCTCCAGCACCCTATTGTAAGATGGTGTGTGCTGGGTTTAGAAAGTTATAAAATGTAAGTAAAGTCAATTTCACTTCGCTGCTCTTGGAAACAGTAGTTTCACCAATAGAAGGTATTTAACCCTTTGGGAAATGTAAGAGACTTCCCTGTGCCACTGAACTGAAGGTGCTGTGTGACACAATGCAAAGATGATGCCTATGGAGTTTGTCAGACTCCAAAGTCAAAAGAAACACAGAAAATAAAACATATTGCAATTACATGAGAGATTAAAAGTCCTAAAGTCCAGCAAAAAGAGCTGGGGGTCTCTAAGGTAGAAGGGAATTAACACATTTCTGAGAATTCTCCCTAACAGCCACCATTTTGGTCCGGTTAGATTATGGTAATGCACTCATGCGCAGGGCCAATAAGAACTGCCTTGAAAAATGCCAGGTCATGGAGAACTACGCTATTAGAATAATAAAAGGAAAGTTGAAAAGTAAACACATCTCAAAGGACAGGAGTGGCTAAAGATTGAATATTGGATCCATTTCAAATCCTTAACTTTGGTGCATGAGTGTCTCCACGGCACTGCACCAGAATATCTAAAGAAAAGGATTGCACGATACCTCCCCAGTGGACTCTGGGATCAGAGGCATTGGGTAGCATCATAGTGCCATCACACAGACGAGCAACAGGGCTGGGCACGGCCTTGCCCGTATTGGCAGCCATAGAATGGAACAATCGCCCCCTTGCCCTTAGACTCGAGCCCCGGTACCGGGCCTTCAGAAGGAGCCTACAAACCTTCATCTTCAAGTAAAGGAAGCTCCTCACAAGTGAGGTGATCAGTCCAGGTTAGGTCCTCATATGTCTTTTATGTAATAACCCAATTTTATGGGACGCGGCCTGATGCCTGCAGGCTTTCAGCGCTTTATAAGTACATAAATAAATAAGCACATAGTAAATAACCCATTACAATTGCAATGTATTTACATGATTTTCTTGTTTTTTTTTATTTCTTTTTAAGCTTTGTGTAAGGTTGACTTCGAGAAACCAGGACCACAATAAATAAATAAGTAAAACAAACAATCTCTCACATCACATAGTACACATTGGTGTCCGGCACCACGCCGGTACTCTGCAACCTTATATCATACTACACATTTGAATGGCTGTGGCAACGAACCTTCATCTTCAATGGGTTTGTTGTTCCAAATGCACAGATGTCAGGAGTAGTAGGACGTAGGCCTCAGGCCTTTGGCCGGGCACACTTCTTTTATATGTTCCTCTTCCTGAAAGCAGTATTTGGATGTTTGGTAGTGGAGAGCTCAGTGTTGGCCGTTTTTCTGATATCCAACAGTTTGCTTCCCTTATCCCTGCGCCTTTGGGCCTGGCTCAGCCATATGCAGTTCACTTGTATCCTGGGGCTGAAACTACCGCATAACACGTCATCTCTACACTCAGGCCTTTAATTCAGTCTGCAGAGCCCCTAACTCCCTGCGCTCGGGCTAGGTCCATGAAGCTCAAATAGTGCATGGGTTCCTTTATAGACCGCCTCTCAGCCAATCAGAATGCAGTTTATAATCTCTGAGAAGGCCTGGTCCCAAAGGTTCCCACTCCAGCTGCAGCCTGACAAGCAGCATTCCTCAAAAAAGCAAACAGCAATGAACCCTAAAACGTGTACATTTGTCATCAGAATTCTACCTTCATTACATATACATTACAAGTTACTTATATATGTGGTGTAAAGGGGAGTTAAAAATAAAAAAAAAGTCAGCATTTTCGGCCGTTGCAATTCCCAGGTCGACATTTTTGTACAATTCTGTTACTTGTTTGTGCTCATTTTTGCTCCAACAATAAAAACACTCTCCTTTTTTAGTTTTTCTAAAACAAAATGTGATCCTTTGACCTGTCGACCCTTTGGTGTCACTCCTTTGACCTGTCGACCCTTTCACTGTCGATCCTTTGACTGGCAACCGAACAACTCTATGTGCTAATAGCCTTATAGACCCTCAGGAGTGGTCATTATTGATTTACTTTTATTTGATTTAATTGCACTTTGCAATTTTAACAAAAGAATAAGAAAAACACATTCCCATTTCCTAAAAGTCCTACGATTATTTCACACATTCCTGGTGGTCATTGTCACTTTGGACATAATTGGGACATTATCCAGTCATAATGATCCCTTTCTTGGTCTGTAAGCGTTCATTATTTTACCAGGGAAAAGTGTGTGCCTCTGAAAGGCTTGTAGGGGCAGGAGGGAGCCAATCAGAGCTCAGGCAGTTCCCCGGTGACAGCGTGCTTCTAAGTAACACGTAGCATCGCCCTGTGGAATGGCACGCCTTTCATCGATCTTGAAAGGATGAAGGGCTGAGTGGGTCTCAGCAGCGGCAGAGCGCGTGCCCTTCAGGATACGCAGAGTTCTCTGCAGGCGGCGCTCAACCCACTGATCTATCTTGCTTAGAGTAGAACCCTGGTGTGAGTGTTTGCCCCCACTCACGCTCTCCTCTTCAGGAAGCTGTTCTGTATGCGGGGTGTATTTTCTACTTTGGGGAAGTGCCCTGAATACATAGCTTAAGTTGCAGTTGCTATTTTTGATTTGCGTTCGAAAATGTGTCTTTTTTTTTGGTACGTTTTTGCATTGCTGCGAAGGAAGCCATATATTGAAACCCTGGCGGAGAAATCAGGTGACCCCCCCATGCTATGAGTCCTGTGGGTGTTCAAAGACCGAGACCTCTCTGCCCGGAATTATACGTGTGAGCTGGCTGTTAAAGATTTCAGCAACAGGCGCGCCACCCACTGAGCTGTCTGCAAGCCTTACCATGGCATTTATCACAATGCCCCTCTGGATTACTGTTCCCTCTCTTTTCGTCATTAGTGGGTTTGCATTTTAAAGCGTTCGTTGATATATTTAGGATCTAATTGTAGTGTTGATACATTTCATACTGCCTCTTAGACAATAGGGTGATGCCCCAGTCTGGCCCTAGCTATGTCCCAGTCTGGCCCTAGCTATGTCCCAGTCTTGCCCTAGCTAGGCCCCAGTCTGGCCATAGCTATGCCCCAGTCTGGCCCTAGCTATGCCCCAGTCTGGCCCTAACTATGCCCCAGTCTGGCCCCAGCTATGCCCCCGTCTGTCCCTAGCTATACCCCAGTCTGGCTCCAGCTATGCCCCAGTCTGTCCCTAGCTATGCCCCAGTCTGGCCCTAACTAGGCCCCAGTCTGGCCCTAACTATGCCCAAGTCTGGCCCCAGCTATGCCCCAGTCTGGCCCTAACTAGGCCCTAGTCTGGCCCTAGCTAGGCCCCAGTCTGGCCCCAGCTAGGCCCCAGTCTGGCCCCAGCTATGCATGGGCACTTGGGGAGCAAAACACGTGACATAAAAGAAACGGAACAATCAAAGAATACTCATTTACAACAACATTGTTTCTAGGGAACAGTTTTTGTGTAGACAGGAAGTCGTTCTTTGTTTGTGCAACACCGTGGAAAATTGTAGAAAAAAGAGTATGTTTGGAATTCTTTGAGTAACTATGTTGATGGAAGATCTGGTCAGCATGTGCCATGACACGGGAGGATAGCCCAGGAGCAACGTGCTCGCCTTGAAGGCGACACGGAGCACCACAGGTACGATCCCCAGGTCTGCGCTAAGAAACCTCGGGCATTAGGCGCGTTATAAATAACCAATATATCATGATATCATGCAAGAGCAAATGCAGAGATGAAAATATGTGTTCAGACAGCAGGGGAAGGGACAGGCAGTATGGGCCTACGGTCCTTATCTGTTTTTAATTGTTTCATTAGCTAAAAGCTAATTTAACTGTTTCCCCACGAACGTTCCAGAAAAAGTACCTTAAAGACGATTCCGCGAGTTGCACATGAGAAAAAACAGAGATGAATGCTGTCCCTGCAGTCTGCACTCTTTCATTTTCAGGGTCCGGAGAGTGCAACAAATGTGTAAATCATGGCGCAAAAGGTTCGCCAGATTTTGCACCTATTTTTGCACTGCGGCGAGAGTACAAAAAGGGTGTTTTGGAATTTTTGCCTGTTTTAACACTTCTATTTGCACTATGTTTTGAAAATGTGGAAAATTCTACACAGGGGGCAACTAGTGTACGTTAGTGCCAACATGTTGGTCTTTTCCATGCAGTTACTATTTTTTGCAAAATAACCCCCCTTGTCTTTCCATGAGAGCTGTTATCTTCACTGTTTTCTGAATAAATGTGTCTTTCAAAGGCAGGTGCTGTCTGCACTGTTTTCTGAATGAATTTCTCCATCAGCGCCAGATGCTGTCTGCACTGTTTTCTGAATACATTTCTCCTTCAGTGCCAGATGCTGTCCGCCCTGTTTTCTGAAAGAATTTCTCCTTCAGCACCAGGTGCTGTCTACCCTGTTTTCTGAATGAATTTCTCCTTCATCGCCAGATGCTGTCTGCACTGTTTTCTGAATGAATTTCTCCTTCAGCGCCAGATGCCGTCTGCCCTGTTTTCTGAATACATTTCTCCTTCAGTGCCAGATGCTGTCCGCCCTGTTTTCTGAATGAATTTCTCCTTGAGCACCAGGTGCTGTCTGCATTGTTTTCTGAATTATATTCTCCTTCGGTGCCAAATGCTGTCTGCACTGTTTTCTAAATGCTGTCTACAGCACTAGATGCTGTCTGTCCTGTTTTCTGATTGAATTTCTTCTTCAGTGCCAGATGCTGTCTGCCCTGTTTTCTGAATGAATTTCTCCTTCATCGCCAGATGCTGCCTGCACTGTTTTCTGAATGAATTTCTCCTTCATTGCCAGATGCTGTCTGCACTGTTTTCTGAATTATTTTCTCCTTCGGCGCCAGATGCTGTCTGTCCTGTTTTCTGAATTAATTTCTCCTTCAGCACTAGATGCTGTCTGCCATATGCTGTCTGCACTCTTTTCTGAATAAATTTCTCCTACAGCGCCAGATTATGTCTGCACTGTTTTCTGAATACATTTCTCCTTCAGTGCCAGATGCTGTCCGCCCTGTTTTCTGAATGAATTTCTCCTTCAGCGCCAGATGCCGTCTGCCCTGTTTTCTGAATACATTTCTCCTTCAGTGCCAGATGCTGTCCGCCCTGTTTTCTGAATGAATTTCTCCTTCAGCACCAGGTGCTGTCTGCATTGTTTTCTGAATTATATTCTCCTTCGGTGCCAAATGCTGTCTGCACTGTTTTCTAAATGCTGTCTACAGCACTAGATGCTGTCTGTCCTGTTTTCTGATTGAATTTCTTCTTCAGTGCCAGATGCTGTCTGCCCTGTTTTCTGAATGAATTTCTCCTTCATCGCCAGATGCTGTCTGCACTGTTTTCTGAATTATTTTCTCCTTCGGCGCCAGATGCTGTCTGTCCTGTTTTCTGAATTAATTTCTCCTTCAGCACCAGATGCTGTCTGCCATATGCTGTCTGCACTCTTTTCTGAATAAATTTCTCCTTCAGTGCCAGATGCTGTCTGCACTGTTTTCTGAATTATTTTCTCCTTCGGCGCCAGATGCTGTCTGTCCTGTTTTCTGAATTAATTTCTCCTTCAGCGCCAGATGCTGTCTGCCAGATGCTGTCTGCACTCTTTTCTGAATGAATTTCTCCTTCAGCGCCAGATGCTGTCTGCCAGATGCTGTCTGCACTCTTTTCTGAATGAATTTCTCCTACGGCGTCAGATGCTGTCTGTCCTGTTTTTGAATTCATTTCTCCTTCAGTGCCAGATGCTGTCTGTAACTCTTTTCTGAATGAATTTCTCCTTCAATGCCAGATGCTGTCTGCACTGTTTTTATAGAATAGGCTCTGTTCAGGGCCTGATGGTGACTGCAGATTTCTTTTATTTCACGTTTGTAGGAAATTGGTGGCTGCCCTCAGTGAAGTTTCCCTTTCAAAGCGTTTCAATGCATTTATGTTAATTTACTCTGGCTCCTCTTGGCTGTACTTATTGCGTGAAGCAGCCAGCTGCTGCTTGCACACTTTGGGCCTGATTCATAGAAAACGTGCATAAATTCTGCTGCGTCCCCTATGCTGAAAACGACTTTGTGTCCCTATACGTAAAGTTGTCAATGAGCGCTCCACGTATACATGGAATCCAAAGCGCAAAGCAACCCAACCCACAAAGAAAGCCGAGCTGCGCATGGAACGCCAAGAACACCCCCACACACAAACCAAAACCATTGCCAAAGACCAACCTTTGCGCAAACCTTTGCGCCCACCTCTGACCCACAATCCAGCACCCCTGCAAAACTGCACGCGGTCCCCCGCTAGTCAAGGGGTCCCCCGCTAGTCAAGGCTGCACCCCTGCGAAACTGAGCATGGTCCCCCATGCCTCGCGGCTGCACCCCTGCAAAACTGGGCGCTATCCCATAAGTAACGGCTGCGAAACTGTGTGCAGTCCCCCGAAAGTCACGGCTGCACCCCTCAAAACTACACTCGGAACCCCGTAAGTAATGGCTGCACCCCTGCAAAACAGCACGTGGCCCCCCGTAAATCACGGCTGCACTCCTGCAAAACCGTTGACTTGTCCTCATTGATTGGTGATGGAGTAAGTGAATCCCGCACCCCATCCTCTTCATGGTGCGGCTATCTTGTTTAAAGGTGCCGGGGGGCAAGCTCTGAATCTCATGGGCCCGTTCAGAAATCGCTTTGTCCTCCAGTACATTTGGTAGCGACGAGGATGGTTTGACCATCAACTATTGATTAATTATTACCAAGACACCTATTGACCGATCGACATGAAGTAACTCTAGGTTTTCGGCAATATCACAAGTCCTTCGCCATTCGACTGAGAAGCTTCCCATGGACAATGATAGTATAAGTCCATAAAATCTGCAGTGGGTCTGAAAGAACCTGCCTTACAGAGCATAACCCTTCTCATTCCTACGGGCAGCCGATCGGACAAAAAGACTGGAGAGGCGGTAACGAAGGAGGGGCTGGTGATCCCGAAGATCCAGAGAGGAACCCTGCGAGCGGTGAGTGAACGAGAAGACTCAATACTTTGGCAAAACCTTTGTAGACATTAGATAAGGGGATAATGACTCTAGCAAAATAGAGGAAAAAGTAGGTTACCGGGAGGACACCCGAGAGAAAAAGTAAGTTACCGGGAGGACACCCAAGAGGAAAAAGTAGATTACCGGGAGGACACCCGAGAGAAAAAGTAGGTTACCGGGAGGGTACCCGAGAGAAAAAGTAGGTTACCGGGAGGGCACCCGAGAGAAAAAGTAAGAGGATTCGCCTTGTTCCTGCGCTTTAATATAGCGGTCAGAAGAAACATGAACTCAGAGCCCATATAATAGGGGACGATTAGGCTACTGTGACAATTAAAGACATCACAAAAGGGGTTCGTTTAAACTCCATGTCGGGGTATTGATTAGAAGGTAGAGATATATGTGTCCAGCTGGTGTCTGTTTAGTCTGCCGAGTGTCTGTTGTATGTGTTCCATTGTATGTCACATGTAAAAATGGTGTAATCATTGATTGCTTGAAATTAAGTTTTGGGTTTTACGCGACTCTGTAACTGAGAGGGAATGGCACACAGATTGATGTTCTTGAAGCAAATTAATGGTATAAAATTTCAACGAGAAAAGATTAGATTGGAGCTTGCGGTATTGGTGCTCGTTCATATTGTTGGGAGTGGTGAAAGTGCATGAAAGTATTGCTAGAACCAGAGTACAAGCATGGAAGAGATAACCCCACTCGCCCACTTATGCAAGCAATTGCCTAAACATGCACTCAAGCTTAAAAAGTATAGTGCGGAGTGGGTTAAGGGTACCGCCCATAAGATGTTTATGCCATGGCCACAGAACGGGTCATTGTCTAAAGCCGTTTCACAGCACATGACGACTTGTTTACATGCCACATATACAGGTAAAAAAATAGAGAAACATCTTGCTGTTGTTGAACTTTGGAAAATGTTTGAGCAGCCGAAGAAGGTAGAGCCACCCGGAGACTGGATATTGAACGTATGCACAGAGGGGGGTGAAATGCCTACCGCGCCACCAGCCCCGCCTGAGCCAGAGATCGAGGGAAGTAAGTCAGAGGGTCTCTACCCGCTAAGAGAACTAAAGGCAGCTATGGGATATAGAAACCCTGCGTATGAGTCACCTACGTACAGTAGTGATGAAATCAAGGAGAAGGAGCAGGAAATTAATCTTACCTCCGCAGCCCCAAGGGACAGAGAGAGACGCGATGATGAAAGGAAGGACCAGGCACAGATTAGTGCATATCTCGATAAAGAGAGAGAGGGAAAGAAATGGAAAGGAAGTGAAGACGGAACTGATGAGATAGCATTTGCAAAGGATGAATGGTTGGGAGGACAAATATTATTGAAACTCAATGGTAAAGGAAGTGATGATTTGAGACCGAGAGAGAGGTCTGATGAGGTACAGAAAAGGGATAAGGAGAAAGAAAAGAAAGTAAGAGATGAAAGAATAAAAAGAAAAGATAGGCTGAGGCGAGAACAGCTACATCACGAAGAGCAAGAAAAACAGCTCGTTCGCAAACAGAAGGCAGCCTATGACCAGTACAGACAGAATCAGGGAAGTTTAGTAGAAGAGCAAAGAATACGTGAAAAGAGAATAAGGAATCAGGAAGGTGAGGAAGTTAGAAGGGCAAGCGATCGTAGAAATGAAGAAGAAGAGAAGACAAGACTAGATAAGAAGCAAGAAAGCGTAAAGAAGCTGACGATGATATAGAACGTAAGCGTAGATAGAGGGCACACGATCTTGAATATTTGTAGCGGGAAGTTAAAAAACCCAAATCCTGTTGTAGAATGGAAAGATATTGAACAATTCTTTCCTGCATACAACTCAGTACCAGGCTCAAGTAGGGACAATATTGAAGATGACTTTGACACCAGAAGCATCAGAGAAACGATCGATAAGATATATGATGAGATGGGGTTAGAGCGAATATCTCAAGGAGAGGGGGAAGACGAGCACTTGGAAAGCACTCAGCTGTATGACACCGAGAATATCACTAGAAGTAGCGGGAGCAGGAGACTGTCTTTGGACAGACTAGAAATCAGTAAAACTGATGATGACGCAAGAATTTGTGTGAACTGGGAACAATCAGCGTCCGACTCCGGTGAGGAGACGGAAGACGAGGCACATGAAGAAGGGAGACGGCGAGAGAAACGGCTCCCAAGGGACAACGGGGTACGATGGTCAGACACAAGAGAGTCCGCATCTAGGGCATCAGAGTCTGCTGCGCAGCCTGGCCGACATGAAGGAACACCCCACGGTCAGAGGGGGGTGTCATCACCTGCCTAAGTAGACAGATTGAGGACATTGCCAGGTAGACAGCGATGCAGGAATACTGCTCCAGCAATAGACAGGAGAGCCATGGGGAAAGGGAAGGAGGACTGCACATTCCAATTCCCGCTACTAGGACTATTATTAGGGGGGACTAAGACCACAATATATTCCATGGCCACACATGGACAGAGAAAACCTGAAAAACAAGCTTCCAATGCTGATATCGGGAGCCGGGAAGTGGATACACGAGTTAGAAAAAATGACAGGGGGTGTCATGTTAGCTATAGGGGACATTAAAGGCTTCCTGATCGCCATACTTGGTGAGAGAGCAGACGATGTATAGAAACGAGCTGGGTACCCTGGTGTAACCATAATTAACACTACCCATGAAGGAGCACCATTTAATAATTGTAGAGCAGCAGTGTGGAAAGTGCTACGAGTATTGTACCCAGGCACTTCCGATATGGGAGCCATAATGACTCGAAAAATGAATGGGTCAGAGGATCCGTTGATTTATATCCAGAATTTTCAAGACGCATGGGTACTCGAAACGCATGAATCTTGGATGAAATCTATCCCTATATTTTATCATGTATTGTGCCAAGGGTTGCCGGGACCGATACAAAAACAGCTCAAGAAATTGATGGGAGTAGAAGCTAAACCTTGGGCCGAAATACAGATGACAATTGCACTTTACTATAGATTTCTGCAAGTAAAGAATCGGAAAAGGAGGCAACTCGTAAGGGTGAGGAAGCGAAGCTGGTGCAAAAGAAACTCTCAAAGTATGCTCTTGAAGGAGCTATGCTGACCAGCCCAGCTGAATCGAACGTACAACAGGCGACTAATCAGGGAGGTTTCCAGAATAATCAAGGATGGGCTTTCAAAACGTACAGATGGGCTATCCAGATATGTTTTATGGACAGATAGCCCGACCACCGCCAGTATGTTGGCTATGTGGTATGACAGGGCATGTGTCACACGTGTGCAGAAGCCAAGGCACGTGGCAAAATGGACAAGGAATGGGAGCAGGCACGGCGAGTTCGCCTGCTATCCCACAACAGGGCAGTGCACCGAATCACACAGTGCAGCAGCAAGCGCCGAGCTTGCAGCAAGGTGCAGAGCAAGGGGTTCAACCCTCGAACATGAGGAACCTGCCGCAAGGGCAATCCCAACAGGCACTACCGCAAATGTCTCAGGTCACTAACCCCGGAAGGGGAGGCAACCCTGGGAATGGAGAAAATACACAAGCATACAGTGGACCTAACTTATACATGAAACAGGACAGCTCGCTGAGAACCCTGATGTGTTCTATCCTATCAGTGACACCAGACCCTAACAGGGAACCAAGGGTAAATGTCGTCATAGGGGGGAAAGAATATTCCTTCTTAGTTGACACAGGTGCAACACGCTTGTGCATACGAGAAGGGAAGTTTTCCTTGTCCGGCCAGGCCATAGATACTCAGAGTTTTACAGGAGGTCACAGCAGAGTTCCCTTTACAGACAATCTCCCAGTCTCTGTTGGAGATTGTGAGATGAATGTGCCCTTACTATATTCACATCAGACCCCGGTAAATATTTTGGGTCGAGACTTAATGACAAAGTTGAATGTGACTATATCGTTCACAGAGGAGGGCATAGTATGCTCCACTCCAGGAATGCATTATTCTAACGTGTGCGAAATGATCAGAGCATACTCAGGACGCATAGCCATGAGGGCTATATCATTAGAAGCAGAAGTCTTCGCATATGGCGTGCGTGTGCTTATGGCGGGATTGCCAGGCCTCGCAGATAGAACTATGAGAACCTCTGATGAGTTCCTGTTCAGGCCAAGAATACCTATGCATGAAGAAGAGGGACAAGTATTTCCCTTATCGATACATATTGCAGCAGTACGAGGGAAAGTAGTAGTGTTCGAAGAATTCGACGACAAAGGCAGACAATGGTGTCCAATTATCGCCATTGAAGAAGGGTACCGAGTGACTGACGTCACAGATGATGCTCTGTTCGAACAGCACCCTGACTTGGAAGAGACCAGGATGGAAGTAAGTCTCATATTCTGGGTCAAAATGATCAAACGAGAAGTACCTCAGAGAATGATGTTGGCATTGATCCGCCCTGCATACTTTGACCACGATATGGCCCAGGTGCCTGTCTCAGTATGGACTACAGGACCCTATGACATAGGCCTCCTGAAAGGGGTAGGAGAAGTGAAAATTAAACTAAAACCAGGAGCAATTCTACCAATAGTGCGGCAATATCCCATGTCCAGGGAAGCAGATGAAGGGACCGCAAAGACAATTTCCACCATAATGGATCAGGGCATGCTAGTGATGCCAGAATCACCCTGTAATACAGTGATTTACCCCATCAAGAAATCAAAGGGAGGGTTGTGGCGTTTAATCCAAGATTTAAGAGCATCAATCAATATTGTTGAAGTCGCGTTCCCTATAGTCCCTAATCCATCTACGATCTTGTGTAACATACCGATCGAGGCGAAATACTTCACAGTGATTGATTTGAAAAATGCCTTTTTCTCAATCCCGTAACACCGTGACTCACAAGATCTGAAGTCTTTTACATTCAGACAAATGCGTCTGAAGAGCACGAGATTGCCACAGGGGTATTGTGAGTCCCCATCCATTTTCAACAGAGTCCTGCAAATGGACCTAAGCAATATTGCTGTAGACAGTGTTGTCTTGCAATATGTGGATGACATTCTGATCTGCAGCACCACTGAAGAGCAATGCAGGCACGATTCTATCCAGCTACTGGCCATACTGGCTGAGAAAGGATACAAGGTTGACAAGGAAAAGCTACAATACTGTCAACAGGAGGTATTCTACATAGGCCAGTTAATCTCACACGAGGGGAAAAAGGTTACCCCAGAAAGGGCCGAAGCTATCATGAACATGGCTAAGCCGCTCACGATAAAGCAAATGCAGAGCTTCCTAGGCCTGTGCAATTATGTTAGAGCATGGGTTTTGGACACAGCTCGTATACCAAGCCCTTCTTCCAGGTCCTAAAGAAGGCCCAGGCGACAAAGGAAAGAATTGAATGGGCTGAAGCAATGGAAAAGGGGTTCGCAGAACTCAAAAGAGCAATTTGCGCAGCTCCAGTTCTCGGGATTCCTAATTATGTAGAAGAATTCTACCTGTTCTCGCACACAAATGGCAATGTTATGACGGCAGTACTTGCTCAAAAAACCTTGTTGGGGTACAAGCCCTTGGCATATTACAGTGGGAATCTGGACCCAGTAATGAGAGGCCAGTTTCCATGCGAACCAAGCTTAGCTGCCGCAGCATTTGCCATAGAGAAGGCGACAACAATTGTAATGGGCTGTTCCATGACGTTATACGTCGAGCACTCATTGTTCGCCATCTTGGAGAAACCAAAGGGTACATTGACATCTTAAAGGGCCTCTGTCTATGAGGTGATCATATCAAATCCATCGATCAAAATAGTTTGATGTAAAACAGTAAAACCAGCCACGTTCATAGCTGAACCAGTCACTGATGGTGAGCCAATACATGACTGCGCAAACTACGAAGAAGTCTATGATGAAATCCCTAGGGTGAGAGAGAATGCCCTGGCGGGTAGTGAGATCGTCTTCATTGACAGTTCTTCGAGAATCGCCCAAGAAGACGGACAAAGATATACAGGCGTTGCCGTAATGAAACACATAGCAAACGGAGAATTTCAAATACTCGTCAGTGCACGAATACCATCTCATTATTCAGCACAGGCTGCAGAGCTATTGGCATTGATACTTGCCATTGAGACGCACGCAGACCAGGAAGTAACGGTGTATAGTGACTCCCCCTATGTGACGTCAACAGTGCACGCAGGTTTAGCGCGCTGGAAAAGGAGGGGCTACCTCCGAGCAGACGGCACGCCAGTGCAGCATGCAGCCTTATTAGACAGGCTGGTCAAGGCACTACAGCTCCCATTGGGCATAGCGGTTGTGAAATGCGCCACCCATACTCACGGGACAGATTTTGTGTCGCACGGAAATCACGCAGCAGCCACAGAAGCAAAGCATATGGCATCCAAAAATGAGACGATCATGGAAGTGGAAATGGCACACAACCATGAGCGGATGATGGTAGCTCGAGCCACACCAGAGGCCTATAGTAATATGGGGCAGACTCAACTGATGGAGGTTCAAGGGGAGGCACCGCAGGATGAAAAGAACCTGTGGAAGCGTTGAGGGTGTTCTTTAAACCCCTCAGATGGGTTGTGGTGGCAAGTCAGGACTGGTAAACCAGTCATGCCGATAGCCCTATTGAAGATAGCATTGGAACAGCTGCACTACCCTTTTCATATGACAAAAGGAAATCGCTCACAGAAGACTGGTTTGTACCGAATTTAGCGAAGCATGTTGAATTCTTCATGGCGAACGGCATAGTCTGCCAGCAATTCACCGCTGGGCACACATTAAAAGTAGTGAGAGGAGTCATCCCCCGGCCAAATGGGCCTTTTCAGCACCTGCATGTCGATTATGTTGACATGATTCAAGTATGTAGCGGGTACAGGTACTTAATTGTAGTGGTGTGTCCATTCGCTAGATGGATAGAAGCAGGTCCCTGTACACACCCAGACTCAACCTGTGCTGCCAAATTTCTGGTGAGGGAAGTGTTCCCTAGATGGGGGGGGTGTGAGGTGATGAGGTCAGATAATGGGGCTAATTTTGTTAACGCAGTCTTCGATCAAATCAGCTTTTTGCTTGGTATAAAGCACAAGTTCTCGTCGGTGTATCATCCGGAAGGTAACGGTCTTTGTGAGAGGTTCAACGGCTTGTTAAAAGAGCCAAGAGAGAGGATAGCCAAGTTGAAGCTTACTCTAAAATAGGGATGGCTGCACTGTCTACCACTGGCATTGTATGCTCTTCGGAACCAACCAGGCTCTGACCATCATCTTACGCCACACAAGATAGTCACGGGAAGGAGAATGAGGACCCTCCTTACCCCTCGAGATGTGATACCCAGCCAACCCGAGAGGTCCTGGGGACCGAATTATTGAAGTATCTGAACTGCATGACACCAAGCCTTCTTATTGTTACAGACCAAGTACAGCGACAACGAAAAGGATGCAGCACAACACAAGACCCAACAGGAAGTGTTGAAACAGACACAGTTCAAGGTCTATGTGTGCCAATCATCTTCCCTGGTGATGCAGTACTGGTAAGAAACCACACAAGGAAAAGGTGGGACGAGCCAAGATTCAACGGCCCATTCATCGTAGAGGACTGCACTCCCTCAGCCATCAAACTGCAGAGCAGGAGAGCATGGATCTTCCTCAATGACATTAAACCCTATATTGGCAAGATCCCTCTAGCTGCACCCCACCGCGAAGAACCTACAGACAACGGGGAAGGACCTCAGCACATGCAGACGAGAGCCATGACGAGGAAGAAGGATGCTTGAGCAACAAAGCCAAAACAAAATGAACTCTGTTTAAAAACTGTGGCTCTAAACTGGATATTTCTTCTAAGCAAAAAAGGGGACAAGGACATAATGGACACCCTGTGCATCGTAGTTGCAGGGTGAAGAAGAGAATCTTGCAATCTAAGCCACAACGCACTGACAATATAAACTTTTGAATCAAACCATATTTGAGCATTATCGGAAAATAAGACTTTGATAGAATGAGAGCAATGACTTTTCGTTTAAGAGCATAAAACAGTATCCTGAAGCAGCCGACACCAAGACTTTGATTGCAGATCCCATGGTATCTCCCAGCAGAAATCTCACATGGGATGTACTCACCTACTTCCAGTTAGTGGTAATGTCATATCCGTCACTCGTAGGGATAGTAACCTGTGTCACAGACTTTATTCAAGATCCTGCCAACAAAAAATAATCTGGCAACTACTGACTGTCATCGCGGAAGCCTTCGCGGAATTACCCGAACACAGTAAGGACACAAATGCTTCCGCCCGCAGGTAATCATTGATGAACTCACTTATATGCTTTTCTTTCGTATCATAGAGGAGTGCCCAGGACTAGTCAGGAGAACCATGAACACACTAACCTACATTAGAGACCCAAGAAACACTGAACATCTGAACCAACTGTGGATCAAGCTCAACTACGTAGTGGCAATCCACGCAGCAGGAAAGTGTAAAGACTGTTCATGTCAAAAGAAAGGCCTATAATCTCGGAACCAGCAAATCAGGACAATGTCCCTGTCACCCGAGGACTGCAGGCTGACCCACAATGTCCTATTCCGTCTAGTCACTGACTATCCAGAAATGGTGGGGAGCCTGCCGAGGTTGACGTCATCACCTTCATCAGAAATCCAGCTAATGTTGCACACATGAGAACACTCCTCCATGGGATCATTCTCCAGGTGGAGCAGTCCAACTTTCTGCGAGAATATTTACGGAGATTCCAGTGAAACCTTCTGCCGAGGGACAGATCCAAGAGACAGAGACACAGTTCTTCACCTTCCGCCGAGGGACAGATCCAAGAGACAGAGACACAGTTCTTCATCTTTCGCCGAGGGACAGATCGAGAAGAGCAGAGAAGTGAACTTCACTGTTGTGTTTTATTTTCTATATTTATTCTTATTTTATTTTTATTTTTGTTTAATTTCGAGTGATACCACCTTGTCCATCTTTTCCGCATAGAACAGGTTCAAGCATGTAGCATGTCCTCAGGAGTGGAACATATTCGGGGAGTGCATTGGGAACTTATCTATTTTGAATATGCATAATGAATGTGACTCACCAAAGGGGATAGTCTAATCTTTTTCCATAGTATAGCAAGGGAACTGTATCCTGTAACTAGAGACAATCTCCACCCTCGAGAGGGGGGACACTCACGAAGCACAAGACACTTTATGTTGCAAACTTTCCGAGAGAAAATAATGGAGTAAAGTGAAAGGAATTAAACACTGACAGTAACATGATTGAGATGGGGGCCCAAAACAGTAGCCTGGTCCTCCCACAAACTGAGGGGCAACCCCACTTTCCTGGAAGAAAGTGCTGCAAATTGTCGTATCGCACAGTTATGTGTATATGCATAGTGATTATTATTGTTTTTCTGTCTCTAACTATCAGAACTGCATTCTTTATTGGTGCACGAAGCGTTCCAATTTCAGTGCACCCACCAGATAATGTACGCATAAATCCCACGAAATCACCCAGACCCTATATAGTCATTCCGGTTCCAAGAAAATCTGATGGTAAGGTAAACGAACTAAAATTGAATGTAATTAGCAGCGAATCATACACACTTGAGGTAACAAATGAAGAGAAAAGCTGGAGACAGAGTCATCACGGAATAAATGAAAATGTAGCACTGACCACTGAATGCACACGAACAAGGGCAAGTGTCAATGGCTGCAGAACTTCGAACAATGGCAACAGAAATTACGAGACTGCCCACCAGACAACCAGTCCCAGAAAATAATAAGGGCGACCGAAAAGAAGCAAATGTAAGACCAACTAAAGAAGATATAGCAAAAACCCTCGAGAAGACAGAAGCGGCTACGAGAAAATTCACTGCAGAGACACAAATGCTGATAGATCATTTATTCCCATTTATAGCTAAAGCAACGAAAATACACGAGGAGCTGGAAAATAAAACTACAGAGACTAGAGTGACAAGTATGCCAGTTCCAACACAGGAAACAAGCACCAGGCCCAAGACGCAGTCATATGTCGGACAGATGATACACAGGTGGTTAAAGGAGCCCCACGAAAGGACACAATAGGAAAGGAAGAAAATTGCAAAACCGCCTCTTATCACAAAATATACAGCCAATGAAACCTGCTTCACCGACAAGCATGCCCAAGAGTCCTCCAGCAAGGAAAACCCACACTGACACGTTTAGAGGTGTAGTTATGGTAGAACACAGAAAGACACTAAGTATAAAGAGAAGCCCACATGAAGACAACAATGAATTGAACAATTACCTGGACAGCACAGCACATCTAGGAAATAACATTTGGTACCAACACATGAAAGAGGTCGGAAGAAGAAAAGCTGAAGGAGAATGCTACGTCTGCGCACTCCTACTGTACAGCATGGGAAAATCCAAGATCTTCGTAGCTGTAGAAATTGATGACCCGACAGCACACTGCTTGTCACATGTAGCAATGTGCAACACCAGAGGACAGTTCATGGGAAAAGATGCCTCACTGATATGGGCAACAGAAACAGCATATCCCGATGAAGATTACTATATCCAGGACATTAAGACAAGAAACAGAGCTCATACCAGGAATCACGTGATCAGGTATGCAAAGCCAGAAGCGAAAGGAGCAGGCACAAGATGGGAAATTAACCCGAGACTGAACGTCCAAGGTATAACTCCAGAAGAAGCCCAAAATCGGAAGAATAGAGGCCAGATGCAGATTTGGGGAACAATGCTATCGCCAGACGGATGGGACGCAGGAGTGGTGATATGCCGAGCGTGGATGGTCCTTGGAGCCTCCAAGGAAGCAATAGAGAACTCACAGAGATTATGCAAACCTCTATGGCCGGAATTGGTAAAGTTGTTGACATGGGTCGAAGACAGAGGAGGACCCTTGCGAATAGTACCACTGGAAAGCCCGAAATTATGCTTCAGAAGCAATGGCACAAGGAAGATGGGAGAGAATCAAAACTGCCGACGAATCTTTGAAGCTCCCGGTATGACTCAGGGGACCACAGTTATAATGGACCATTACTGAGCGTGCGGATCCAAAGCATACATAAGAATGCTGAGTGACTGGGAAGGCATATGCACACTAGTGAACGTCCATGTTCCTGCACTAGTGAACCCGAAAAGCGACCTGAGTATAGACAGTTTCCCGAAAGCAGATGCGCACCTAAGGAAAAGGAGGTCTGTGGAACTGGTGTCCCAAATGAAGAGGGAAAATTACTTTTCTGCCAAATTGGAAGAAGCATTTTAAGCAATCCCATATGAACACAGGCTGTTTAGCCTCACCTCAACAATATTCACAACACTACTCTTGCCACACATCCAAGTAGGAGTAAATATGAAATGGTTGCAGATAACCAGATGGGAGTTATTGCAGACCATTAACACCACCATAAAAGGATCCAATGCAATCAAAGAAGAACTAAGAGCATCGACCCTACAGAACAGATATGTACTTGACATGATCACAGCGATGGATGGATGGAGGTGCGCAAAAATCTGAGAATCATGCTGTACATTTACACCTTCACATGATGAAGAAAATGGAACCTTAACAGAAGCCATAAGCATGCTAACAAACCTACAGAACCAGATGACTGATGAAACTGATGGAGTAGATGACGACACCTGGTTCAGAGCATTATTCTCTTGGGTCCCACAATGGATGGCGGACATACTCAAGCTTCTGGGAGTCCTGCTACTGATGATACTATTAGGATTCTGTGTTTTCAAAATAATCATCACACAATGTCAGAAAACTGCAAAGGAAGCCATTGGGATGAAGGTCATAGTCGATTGTTGAACCAGGATGGAAGCCCAGAGACTTAACTGACTAATTAATAAGAAACTATGTGAAGGCCAGCAAATTTGCTCCAGAAGGAACAAAGTTTGTGTATCCCAGAAAACGACAGAGGTACGAAGGAAAATGCATCTATTGCAGCCCAAATGGACAATGTCAGCTTATGACCTGGAACAAAGACGAACATGTAAAGACAGCAGGAAGTCTAAAAGGAGTGATAAAGATATGGACTCCGAAGACACACATGTTCACACCATCATGTACAAACCCAGAAGACGGTGATCAAGATGCTGAAGAACCAAGTAAGACGAACCCAAAGGAGGTTGCAGAAGTGGTCGATGAACCGACCAGAGGGGGGAGTGTAGAGGAGGTCCCAGACATGGCCTACATCCCAACCCCACAGAATGAGGTGCCAGAAACATACTCGCCAGAGTATGTGACATACGAGGAACAAATGAGCCAACAGAGAGCAGCTCTAGGACTCTGCCCAGTGCACATCAGAAGAGCAATACCTGTTGAAGTGCCTATAACCAGACAACCTTGGGCAGCCCGGTACCCACTGAGACAACCGTACCAGCAGTTAACACGCTATGAAGACTACTTACAGACTGTCCCCGAAGAAACCCAAAGAGCCTTAATGGAAGGCAAATGGTGACGACATAACAACCTGGACAGTCGTACAGATGAACATAAACGACGAACGAAAATTGACACACATGGGTGAAACGTTAGGAATAAAGTTGTAAAAAATGTGTAAGAGAAAAGACGTTAATATAAAGAAACATAACCAATAAGTGAAATAAACACATGTAACTGACTGAAGTGCCTGTAAATAGTCTCAGAACGCAAGAAGCTAAGAGAACGATACTGGTTGCAATGCTTAGTAGAAGAATAGAGCGGCATGTGCCAACTATATATCTACCTCAATAAGGCACACTATACAAGTGCGACTCCATTTTGTGAAAGCAGAATTAAGCCCAGGCTGCAAAGGGCTAGCAAGGCCAAGATTCATATTCCAGCCAAAGGGAAGAGCGGAATCGAAACTTAGTGAGAAGCAGCTCATGCTTGGGAATTCGAAGTCAAACTAAGGAAGGGAGGAGAGCGGCATCTCCGGTGAATCGAGACTTCAGAGCATAGCAACCAGCCAGTGAAGGTCGAGATAAAGAGGCCCCAGGCAGGTGGCGAGGCTACGGGAGAATCAAATACATGAATACAAGGGAAATGAAGCAGATTCACAGTGAACAGACATATGACCAGCCAAGGGGGAAGAGGTACCAACATCTGATGTCACCAAGAACCTGAGGATGCCATAAATTTCCCAGATAAGAAGCTACAGTTTCGAGGCCATCCTCAGCCAACTAATTGACACATAGCCCTAAAGTATTGATTGATGGAAGGGAGGCAGGGTGAATCTTAGGGCACAAGGCACCTGGGTGTCTATTTTGCATGCTGCTGATTAAAGTAGAGATTTATGCCTAGGGGTCTAACCACCCAATCACAATGGACCGAATAATCTAGGGTCCTATAGCTGTAGATCCAATTAGACGTCGTGCTTGTAGTGACGTCTATCATGAGTGATGTAGAGGGATGGGCGTAGATGCCCACCCAATAAGATTTATCCAATCCCTACGCTTTGTTACCATATACAGATATAGCACCTATACTTAAGTTACCTTTTCCGCCCAATAGAATTGCATGATAAATTTATGAGTGTTACACGTCAATGATGATGATTTTTGGGCATAACTATTGCTGTCTGAATGAAGAATTGGGGAGTTGAAGCGAGACAGGCGATCGCATCAATGTTGATTACCATTTGTTTCCCCATTTTTTGTCCTTGTCATTAAACGGACTTCCCTTTGCCAAACCGTTGACTTGTCCTCATTGATTGGTGATGGAGTAAGTGAATCCCGCACCCCATCCTCTTCATGGTGCAGCTATCTTGTTTAAAGGTGCCAGCGGGCAAGCTCTGAATCTCATGGGCCCATTCAGAGATCACTTTGTCCTCCAGTACACATCCATCAAGGGATATTGCATGTGCATGGTTGGGGCAACTGTCCAACTACAAACACTGCTCATACCACGCATGTCCAATAAACAGATGTCTGACATCACATATGGCGAGCATCGTCTGGGGGCTGCATCCAACACACACGTTGTATACATAATGGAGTAACTGCAATCATGCAGGCCCATGCACAACACACTTGCACTGTAGAGCAGTCCACCACATGACTGCTCATGAGCAGCATCCATGCGCTGTCTCGACTCGCAGATCCGGGCTTATAGCTCTGGGTAGAACCTCACCAGGACACGCATGTTGTTCGAAAACTTTACCCTGCCCGCACGGCGCACCTCTGCGGAGACGCTTGCAATGCCTTGGTGTGGGTACTGGACTTGAGGTCCTCCCATTGCTTATGAATGCTCCTATGGCAACAGACTACCACCCCCTCCGCTTTGATGGTGCTGTGATGTCCACCCAGATCTGATTGCGTTCTTCAGTACCCCGCTGTGTTGCTGGGTTGAAGAGAGCATCATAGATACACCAGGATGCCAACCTCTCTGCCTTGCTGCTGTGTGGGTGCCGTTGGGGAAGATGAAGATGGGCCAGACATGGCAACTCCTGACTGTCTGCTGGCCTACACAGCCGTGCCAGTACTTACATGCATGGTTTCAATGTTCGAAACATATGCAAATTGCAATACCCCATGACGTGCAACCCTGACAGGCACACATCACCCACAGGGCACACTGGTGTATCACACCAAACAATGCCACATCCACATGTATCATTCATTGCCACATTCTTGGGGCCTGTCTCATTGCATTGTACATCAAGTAAATGCGATATATGTCAATCACGCACATCATGTGCTGCTGAGTTGCCTGTTTGTATTGTCACCTGCTCTTACGGGATGCCTTGTCACAATGCATATCAGAGCTGCCTGCTATGACACGCTGTGGTGTGACCAGCCTGCCGGGGAATCAGTGCCCAAAGACCAGTGCCCTGTGTAGAAGGGGTTATGTAGATGCAACTTGACTTGAATGATGCAAGTGTCAACACTAGGCACAACATGGGGAATAATGTCTGATGGTGGATCATTATGCCAACGTGGCCAGTCTGGTACTCTCCAATTCAAATGTCCATAGACAGCCCATACGAAAGGTTACAGGCATGAACAATGCCAATGCATGTGCCTCTCTGTATTGCACGTCATGTATGTGCATGGTCGAATTTCAAATATGTAAATCTAGTTCATATGAGATGCTCCTGTCTGACACGAAAAGGCCTGTATGCATTCCTCAGTCGATGCATGACAGACACATGCCTTCTCCCTCGCTTTATTGTGGATGACACTCGCACAGACATTGGCCTGTCTGTGTAAATGAGACATGCATAGTAGCCCAGACATGTGTCATCTGTTTGATATGGAAGGACATGGTGGGTACACCGCCCACGCAGATGTGGCACGAGGGCTCTGTTGCGCGTTGTGTCATGGGATTTGTAGATGAGAAGGTGCAGGTTCTCAGTCCGAGCATGCCCGGTCAAGAACACAGACACATTATCATAGGATGATGCTCATAGACAGGGACTGATGCCCCAACAAAATCACATACATCATATGCATGAATGTAGGCAATGATTGTTGCACCTACGTACTTCCCCCGGATCATGAATGATTTTTAGTAGTATGTCTCACAAAGGCGGCTCATGATATATCATAGGGGGTCCACTTTCACATGGACACAGCCTCCTCATCATCAGGCATAACTCAGGGGGGAGTTGTGCACAAAAGAGCAGGGCCATGTTCTACTTACAGTGCTGACATTTGCACATCTACTCAGTACTGGCCTGCACCCAGTGAATACCATGTTGTAGTGGTGTGGCAAGGAGTCTTGGTACAGTGGAGTATTAATTTTGAGGAGTAGTCTGTGAATGATTCATGTTATTGAGTGTGGGTACAGTATGGCACACTCATAGTAGATGCATATGTCACTATGTCACTATTCAATGCACAAGTGGCGTTGAGCTGGTACTATGGACCACCGAGTTGTGTGGTCGCACAGGGTAAGGACTTATATTGTGCACAGCAAACATACGCAATGTGCAGTGCCGCTTTGCATTGTATGCGATGACAGTGGCTGCTGTATGAAAGTGTAATACAAAGCAACATTCAATGACTGTCAGTCACTCACTCATGGCCAGTCATCGACTGACACTTCATTTGACGATGACACATGAATGGCACTGTCATCACACACAATGTGAATTGACAATGCATATCCATTACTTGTGCTGGGCATAGAGAAGTGGACTCACGGCCACGTGAAACCACAAACAGGGTGCGGGTATACCTGGTGTCGCCATTGCTAGACACACCAGATGGTAACAGTCATATGTGTAGTCATATTTTGGCCAAGCACAGTGAGCCCTTCATTGAGAGGGTTGTGCATTTGCCAGTGCACACATCATTGCTGCACACATATCATGCCATTGATTGAACATGGACTACGCTCTGCACAAGGACACAATGGACTGTGCGGGCCTGATCAGGGTGCACGATTATATTTAGTTGAAATGTGGCAGTGGTTGGCATGTCAGTGGATGTTGTAAATGCCGATGGTGAGGGAATGCGTGTAGGCTGTGTCCCAATGCATCCACGGGATCACGTTTGCAAGAATATCACAGTTTTGCATCTCAGCATATGTAGCAATGGTGCCTAATGGTTGAACAGCCTACATGTGTGAATCGACAGGACATGGTTATCAATACAACTTTGGAGCACTGTATTGTTTATCATATTTCAACATTGGTAGATTCTGTGGATTTGGCCGGCTGACTGACGCAATGTGATCGCCTTCAGCATTACAATGTCCCATATGCAGTACTTCTCACTGGTTTGCCTGACAAAATGCATCTGTCATTGTGTATGCCACATGTGTACCTCTATGTGTCCACTAACGGTATAGACAGGGCCAGGGGTGGGGTAATGCCATGTCAGCAAATGCCATACATCCGTGGCTTACAGCTCACACTGTGCTAAATCACGATGTCAGATGCATGGGTTTCCTGCCATTTGGTGTCTGTCTGCACTTTGATGCACATGTACATGTTTTTCAGGACACACATGACTCAAAATATCAATATCCATCCACGTGCAGGTGATGATGCAGCAGATACAAGGAGGAGGAGGAGGAAGAAGGGGAAGAAGTGGAGGTGGTAAGTCAGTCCACCATTGGAGGCCATGGTGTACTTCACCATGAAAATCCACCGGTGCGACAGGCCATTATCAGGTGTGCTCCGGCCTCTTCAGACTCTTCTGACTCTGCTGAATCGGATGCAGAACCAGAAGTGGAGGACTCACTGACGGAGAAGATCAGTGCCCCAGCGGGCAGATCAGTTAGGTTGTTGGGTCTGCGGCAGCGCAGCTGGCTTCAGAAGGCCGGTCAGTGGAGAGCCCTACGTCTGAGGTGGTTACGGCTGCAAGGCTTTCCTCCCATGAGTTGCTGTCAGGTTCTAGGGTGATGTCCAACGGAGGGTTGCAGCCCTGCAGCCAATAACAGGGGCACTGCAGCAGCGGGCCTGGTCCTTGCATCATGCTGCTGCGGGCGCTGCACACGTGGTGGATGTGTGCCTGCTGGAGAGACAGAGTTTGAGCAGCAAATGTTGCATGCATGGTGATGTGTTGGATCAAATTGCAAAGTGAATGGATCGCTTGGCCGAGTACATGTCCACACCTGTGGCCCGGGATGCGTAACGGCTGCAGATCATGCAGTCCGCAAGCCGCTCCCACAGACTTGGCATGGAGGCTAACATCAAGGGCCAACGGGCTGATCTGAAGTGTGTGCAGGAGTCCCTGCATGCAGATGCTATGGCACACAGAGAGGCCCTGAGGCGGGAGAGTTTGGCATCTCATGAATCCAATCGCCTTGAGATGGAGAGCCTGAGGACTACACTGCTTGATCATCTCTCTGCCACAAGGACACAGATCCACGAACAGATGAATGCCTTGAGGCAGACACTGTCCCATAAACTTGAGGCATCGCGTGTGAGCGCACATACCGACAATGGCCGTTCGGGATGAAGCACATCATGACCTCATCGCCTTTAGGGTGCTGGTGCATGCATCCATGTCTCGGCTGGCCCTAGCCGATGAAGACCAGGTCTTGACACTGAGTGGACTAGATCTACTGCCACCCCACAAACACCTGAGAATCCACTGCACGATGGCAGTCCCAGCCCACCCATGCCACCTCAACCACCTCTGACCCTGATGTCCATGATCCCCTGGAGGTTTTTTTGTGGTTCACTCATGTGGATGTGGCTACACACCAATCCGCCCCCTCTAGGGTGGATATTTTTTACCCCCAGTCCAGGATGTACTTTATTTTTTGCTGTGCACCTGACCGGTGTGATCGGATTTTCTTTTTTTTTTTTGCCCCCTTGATCGGGATGGGCACATTTTTCAGATTTTTCATATGCATATGTTGTTTTTTCTCCTGCCGAGATGGACTGTTTTTATTTTTGTTTTGATTCCTTGAGAGATGTACTATTACTCTCTCAAGGAAGTAATGAGTGCAGACCTGAAAACCCTGCTATTATCTTAACTCAGGTACCTGACCTCCGCTTTTCAGCCTCATAGCCATTCTAGCTCACAGCTATACCTCTGATGCTGTTCTATGTTAAGTCTGTTATCTTGTCGGCGCCCGAATGCCTCTGTGTCCAAGGTGCGCACTATAAATAACGTAAAGTACTGGAGATGCCGCCATGCACAGTCGTGTGAACTGCCATAGTTGACTGGAGAACAACAGGATCACATGTGCAGGTAACAGTGGATTGATGGTATGGTGGAACATATGTGCAGTATACATGATTTGCTATTATGGCTGGTGACATACAATGTCCCATGTTGCAGTGATCCTGATTCATCCAGTGACTGGACCACATGGGAGGTCCACCCTGCACTCTTTCACGTCCTTAGTCCCCATGCCCTCTGCCAGGCACTGACCCTCAGTACAGTTTTAGGTGGAGGTCATCAGGGAATCACATCAGAGCAGCTCTGTCAGCAGATAAGGATGTGCCCTGTCTATCGTATAGTATCTCTATTGCTGTTCACCACAATCTTTGCATGCACTCTCACACAATTACTTTCTGCGGGTGTACTCATGTAGTCACAGTGAATGTCAGTGCAGATGTATGTGTATGTCCACATGCATGTATGTGTATGTACCCTTGCACATCCATGCATGTGCATTGTTTTTCAGATTGCACAATCGACAGCCAAATTATGGGACTGTGCAGCACTTATCACACTTGAGCCACTGGCAGTATTTGCCACATTCTGCACGTGCCTCCTCATTCATGTCCTCTTTTCTATGGGCATCTGGACTCTGTTTTTTTGGTGTTCACCACTTGCCTCTTTGATCATTATGATGTCTTCTTACTGCCACCCTTCTCATCCCCACGTCCCATGTGTCCTTCAGGGCCCTGCAGGTGTACTCCCTGTCCACTTACATGACCTGCCCTGCGACAGTGCCACCTCTTACACACATGTCCACTGTCAGATCTATGCAACCTCGCCTGCTCCCGGTCATGGCCTTGCCTCTGCTAAAACAGATCTGGCCATGTATATCCATTGACTCCACAGGGCATGTTTGTCACATTTGGTGCATCTGGGGTTGTACTGCTTTAAGCATGTGTACCCCTGACAGACTGTACCAGTGTTCCCCAATTGGGCCACTTATTGTTTATTGTTGTTTTGTGTATGTTCTCTCCACCTGGATGTATTGCATGACTTATATTTCCATAACTTGTTGTTTAGATACAGCACTGTGTGTGACTGCATGGTGTGTGTGTACATTGTGGGCACATGCATGTGGAACATCGTCCACTCCCCCGGGCTTCTGTTCATCTGTTATCCCCGTAGGTGTTGCCAGTGCACCCTATGATCCCTGCACACTTACTGGGACTGTCTCATCCAGGGTGTGTGGTCCATTGGAGGGTGAGTCAACAGCTGGGTATTGTTGTCATGTCCATTTACAGTGGTGTCCAACAGGGGGGATTGGTGGTTGGTGCAGGATATGGGGATGTGGTTGAAGGGACTTATTTGCAGGGATGTTGCGGACATGGGTGCCTTTCTGGTTTACATAGCATGATGGGTTGAGCATGTTGTTTCTGTGATGTGAAGCTGCAGATGGACCTTTCACAGGTGGTCTTTGTTTCCCAATCTGTCAATCTCTCTCACAAACCTTTGTCCTTCATCGCCCCCAACATGTGCTACTTTTCCATCTATGTGACTTCCAGACTCTCTGGCCATGCTGCTTTTTACCAGTGTTTCTATCCCTGTCTACCTCTCTTGCCCACGTTCTCTCTGCCATCACCCACTGTAATGGCCACAATCTCTGTCCTCATCTCCCCACCAGCCAGTCTCCTCCTTGCACCACGACCCCCCTATTCCTCTCTCTCCACTCCACAGCTACACATTCATCACTCTGTGCCCTGTCTTCCTCTTGCCCTCTGTTATCCTTCACATCAGCTCCAACACTCGTACTTCCACTCCAGAGACCATCACCTCCTCACTTGGAGTCCTTTTCCTCCCCTGCATCCATGGGGGACCCAAAGGCACATGTGACGCCTGACAGTGGGTGTGCAGAACCTGTATGCATCCGATCAATGGCCCCACTTGTGCCCGCATCCCGGGGGTGACTGACACCTGTTTCCAGGGTGTATGTTGTGCTGTGCTCGTGATTTGTTTGCTTCACTGTCGGGGATTTCTCTGTTGGTGGGTTTTGCTGTTGGGATGTTGATAGTTGCTCGCACTCGGTTATTTGTACTTCCAGGCGTTGACAATGGGTGGTCCATGGCTATTTCCTTGTTCCCTACGGAATTTGACAAGGCTGTCCAGTTTCTATACATTGATACAATGCATGTCTTTGCAAGTTCAGAATATTCTTTCAGGTGGGATGCTCTGGATGCAAGACAGGTGGATACCTTGTGCAGGTAAGTCACAGGCACTCAGGGGGCACATATTGTGGTGTCGTTATTGGCAGGGGGTATGGCACTGTGTGGGGTGATTTCTTTTTTCCTTGGACTGCGGTGAGCGGGTCCCGCTTCATGGGTGTGGGGACACATGGTGATGGGAGGCTGGTGAGTCTATTCTTGCTGCTTTTGCTTGGAAATCAGGGAGCACTGGTTGTGGGGTTTTTGTTGTGATGCAGGCTGTCACTGCAGGGCGTTTATTGGTGAGTTGTCATGAGGATGGTTGATCCGGCTGCAAGGGTGCTGGGACACATGGTGATGGGTGTCTGGCGAGTGATTGCAGTTTTTGTATGTGTCTTGCCTGCCACGCGGCATCCCGTTCACTGAGATTTTAATGTCATGTCTACCCACGCTGGCTGTTCACTCTTGGTCCTTCTGCCCATTCTGGGGGTGCTGTCCCGAGACCAATCCATGCACAGCACATCATTGCAGGCCATTTGGGGGATGCCATTTTTGCCACAGACACCATGCACACGCCATTGGCCTGGTGTTGTTGTTTGCCATGGGGACATGTTCTAAGCATAGCACACAAGCAGATATTTATCTGCCTGTTGACAGCTGCTCAGTGCATTTCAACACTCCCTTCAGTTCCCAGCACATTGGCCCCATTCAGTTCAGTCCAGTCCCTCAGAACTCTGCCTTCCATTTCTCTTGCCTGTTCCCTGCTCCCTTTTGTGTGGCAGTCTCCTTAACCTCAATGTCTCATTCCTTTCTCTTGCCTGCTTGTCTCTATTATTATGCCAGTTGCCTCTGTGCCCTGCCTTTCTGTATGTTTCTGCCTCTTTGACCAGATGCCTCTGGCAGATACTGCCTTTACTGAAATTGATGAGATGTTTGCATGCCATTGCGTCACCCTTTCTCAACTCTCATGCTGGGCTTCCTTTGCATCTTCTACTCATGGTGGCCCTGAATCATGCTGTTCCCATCTTCATCTTGTATCCTGGATTGCAACATTATGTGTTACTACTGACTTCTGCAATTGTATTCAACTCTCCCCTCTTGCTTCTCCACTCTTTTGACGGCTAACTCTCTGTTCTCTCCTCCTTTCCCTTCTCACTTTTCCTATCGCCTCCCCTTACTTTCTTCTATTCACTTACTCTATCAGAATTGTCCCTGTACCTAGTATGATAGCAACCTCGTCTGTCTCCTCCCCTTACTGTTTTTTTCCTCCCCACACCCCCCTCTAGCACTATCTAAAATGTCATCAGGCCTAGTATGATAGTCGCTTGTTTTATTCCTCCCCTACCTTTCTGCACCCCTCTCTCTCACCTTTCATTTTTCTCCGGCTCTACCAGAAATGTCGTCATGCCTAGTATGGTAGTCACCTGTCTGTTTCCATTTCCTTCCTACTCTCCCCCTCCCTTCCTTATCTATGTCTTAGCTCCTGCACTATCTGAAATGTCGTCAGGCCGAGTATGATAGTTAATTTCACATCCTTACTGTTCATGGCCTGTAAGAATGTCATTGTATTTTCCCTCCCTTGCTTTGAAGCGCTTTGAAACACATTGTGCATAGGCGCTATATAAATAAACTATCATATCATATCATATCATTGTGTTGGATTTTCCATAATTCGCCCACCTGCCGGTGTTTACTGCACTGTCCTGATGCCACGTTAATCAGGGGATGCCATATTGTGGCATTGATAGTGCTTCTAAGGGGATCCAGGGTCCCCAACCTCTCAGGGATCTCTATCTGGGAGTCCTCTCAGTGTCATTCTGACTAAAGCCGGATCAGAGTGTTCACAATGTACCCTCACCAGAACAAGGGGTAAGTGGTACCTGGTCCTTCACTGCATGGACCTCTGGGGGCAGGCAATGTAGGTGTTGTGGGTGGGGGGTGTTTTAATAACATTGGTGGGCAGATCTGGCTGCATGGGTAATGGGTGGCTGGGGAGGTCTTGTTTGCATTTGTTGCATGGCACTCTGGGGGCACATGTTGCAGTATAATTAGGTGCATGGATGTGTTATCTGCCCTGACCTTGCGTTGTTTTTCTCTACTGAGGCATTCTGCAGGGGAAGATGGTTGTTGCGATTGAAGGGGACATTGCTGTTGGATGCGTGCACGCAACACATCAGCAGAGTAGGGTGGTTTGCAGACCTATGGAGGGGCGCATAGATACATTGCAGGATACAGCTAGAGGCTCACAAGGGGAACGATGTGAGGTGAGATGTACATCTTTCTTTCAGTGCACTTGAGTTTCTCAAAGTCTGCATGACTATTTTGATGTGAATGTGTACTGTGAGCATACTTGTTGTCAGGGAATAGCGTGGCTACTACACCTGTATATTGTTGCGGGACATGCATAGACTGGCCAGGGCAGTCCTCACATATGTTAGTTGCTGTTTTCCATTTTGTGCTGTGCCTTCCTACTTGTGTTCACCTGTGCGTTGTTGGGGTCTACATGCACAATAGCTGGTGGTGTCCATGTGACAGTGCTTGGGGACTTTGTTGATTGTGTTGTGTGCTTTGGTGTGGACAGCATGTACACTCTTTGTTTCCACTTGCCATCACTGTGTCAGTGTTTGGTGCATGTTATTTTATGTATAATAGACAGACATTCTCAGGGTGTTGTTATGGGCACAGAGGATAGGCATCAAATCATCATTCAATGGCACGCGGGCTGTGTCCTCACTGTGTGTGCTCCACAGGGGCAGGTTTTCAGGTGAAGTATGTTTGCACCAGCTCGTTGTGTGCAGCCTCTCCCTGTGCCCTTTGGCCATCCAAGGGCAAGGGTTGTGTCTGTGGATGAGGGCGATGTCCCACATGCATATCAACTGCTACGCCACTCGGTGTGGCAACATTGTGCAGTACACATGCTATCACAATGAATTTGCATACTAGTGGTGGGGCATATAGCAAAACCCCACCAGAGTGGTCTAGGGAGTGGAAACGTGACTTAAGCACCACAAATGTGCACTCCACTATGCCCCTAGTGAATGCATGTGCTGCATTACATCTTACCTCAGCTGGTGTGGAAGGATTCCTGTATGGCATCAGCAGGGAAGGTGATAGCGGGTAGGCACTGTACCCTGCAAATGTATACATGGTTGTTATTGGCATTTATTGTCCTGGTCTGTTGTTCAGTGTGTCACATGCATGCATGAATGCATGTGCATGACCGTTCATAATCACCAATGAGCAAGGTGCCAGAGCATGGCAGTACATGTAGCTGTTATGCATGCTGCCAGGGAAATTGGCATTGACTTGCATGATCACTCTATTTGCATCACAGATGACCTGCACATTGATTTGATGCCAGTGATTGCGATTGAGTCATATGTGCTCCGTCAATTGGGGGACATAGTGTAACATGTGTACAGTCAATGGCTCCAAGTACACGTGGAATGTGCAACTGCATAGAAATCCTGGCACATGCTCTTCCTTTCCGCCAATTTTCTCGGCACATATATATGTACCTGCAAACACACACATGGGGCCTCATTAGAACCCAGGCGGTAATGGGTTTACGGCGGCGTAACAGCGCCGACCCTTACCGCCTGATTCCGAGGTCCCTTAGCGCCATGGAGGATTTAACACCTGCTTTTAGCAGGTGTTAAAATCCATGGCGCTAAGGGACCTTGTTGTTAATTACGCCACTGTAATTTACGGTGGCGTAATTAACGCCTTCCCCACTCCCATTATGCCCTATGGGGCAAAAATGGGAATGGGGAAGGGTAAATGGGTTAATGGGGACTTACCGCCCCGCCAACCTCGGAATGGGGCGGTAAGTCCGCCAACCACCATGGCGTAAACGTAGTTTATGCCATGGTGGTAAAGGTACGACCCAGGCGGTAACTTACCGCCTGGGTCGTAATGAGGCCCATGATGTTATGCAGGCCAATACCTGGTGGACACAATGGGATTATGTGGACTGAGATATCCCACCAACTATGGCAGTGGTACACTGAAAGAAGCCTGTGGCAATAAAATGTAGTGCTTACAGTACCTTTTCTAAAACTGATGCTAGGTCTTTCTACCACTCCCAGACAAGGTCTAGGATGACCTAGGGTGGGAACCGGTACTTAGCATACACCTGGTCGCCAGGCATCCCAAACACTGTGGTGCGTGGTGTGAAAATCCAGGCCATGGGCATCCTCCTCCTCCTTATGTGTCCATGTACGATGGCTCACACTATAGCGGCGTTCAGCGTGGCTGTGCGATGTTTATATGGTGTGCATTGCATGTTTTATACGCATTGGATCCTTCGCACGTTGAGCTTTATGCCTGCTATCATGTGGTGGTTAGATGTAAGGGTGTGCGTGTAACTTTTCCCGACGTGAGGTTGCATGTTGAAATCCATGAATTTGGTTGGGTTTGCAGTGGATTGGGAACGCGATTGCTCAGCGTGGCCCGTCCCTCAACAGGCCATGTTGTGCATAGAATGTGTATAGGCTGATATGTGTGAATATATGTGAAATGATAAAGGTATTTATAGCGTGCATCATCACCAACAGAATTGATCCCCAAGCACTGAGACGGATCTGTAAAACAAGAGGCGGGAGGGTTAGGTTAGTCAGGTGAAGAAGGAGTAAGAAAGTGAAAGAATGAAGAAAGAGGACTATAGAGTAGTTTCATTAAAAAAGATTAATGCTTTTAAGTGGTGTAATTAGAGGCACATAATAGTGTGCATGTAAAAAATAGATTAGACAAATATGGAATTTGGACTTTTATATATAAGAATGAGTAGGGCTAGAGATGATATATATGAGTGTATGAATATAATTAGTGTAGATTTATATATAAGAATGAGTAGGGCTAGAGATGATATATATGTGTGTACGAATATAATTAGTGCAGATTTATATATAAGAATGAGTAGGGCTAGAGATGATATATATGTGTGTACGAATATAATTAGTGTAGATTTATATATAAGAATGAGTAGGGCTAGAGATGATATATATGTGTGTACGAATATAATTAGTGTAGATTTATATATAAGAATGAGTAGGGCTAGAGATGATATATATGTGTGTATGAATATAATTAGTGTAGATTTATATATAAGAATGAGTAGGGCTAGAGATGATATATATGTGTGTACGAATATAATTAGTGTAGATTTATATATAAGAATGAGTAGGGCTAGAGATGATATATATGTGTGTATGAATATAATTAGTGTAGATTTATATATAAGAATGAGTAGGGCTAGAGATGATATATATGTGTGTATGAATATAATTAGTGTAGATTTATATATAAGAATGAGTAGGGCTAGAGATGATATATATGTGTGTACGAATATAATTAGTGTAGATTTATATATAAGAATGAGTAGGGCTAGAGATGATATATATGTGTGTATGAATATAATTAGTGTAGATTTATATATAAGAATGAGTAGGGCTAGAGATGATATATATGTGTGTATGAATATAATTAGTGTAGATTTATATATAAGAATGAGTAGGGCTAGAGATGATATATATGTGTGTACGAATATAATTAGTGTAGATTTATATATAAGAATGAGTAGGGCTAGAGATGATATATATGTGTGTATGAATATAATTAGTGTAGATTTATATATAAGAATGAGTAGGGCTAGAGATGATATATATGTGTGTACGAATATAATTAGTGTAGATTTATATATAAGAATGAGTAGGGCTAGAGATGATATATATGTGTGTATGAATATAATTAGTGTAGATTTTTGAGCAAAGATAGGCTTTTAAGATTTGTACATTTGATTTTTTTAGGTTGAAGCAATTTGTATATAGTTAGACAGAGTATTAGAATGGGTGTGATGATGTATTTTGAAGAACATGCATTTTTAATACAGAGTACAAGTGAAAGATAGTGAGGGATACAGTGGTTTCAAACAGATAACATTCCTCCTAAGTAGAGTGTAGCAGGTTTAGGTAAAGTATAGAATTTATATAATATTCAGGGAATGATAGGAAAAAGATTCTAACTAAAACTTCTGAAATAGAGAAGAAATTAGACAAAATTAAGCTGGGTGAGGACGGTGTGAAATTGAAAATGAACATTGGAAAAAATCTCATAACCTTCGAGGAAGAAATCCAACAGAGAAAACAGCGGAAATTCCTAAGAGATAAAGAGGATTTTGAGAATGGTCGTGTTTACATGTTTGCCAGACGTTTTGATCAAATGAGGGCACAGACTAAAGTCCAGAAGAGACCCACTGTCGACAATAGAGCCGGAACCTCCAACGAAGATTGCACAGCCTCAGAATCTGATGTCACCGAGAATGAGAATGAAGAACCTCCAGTTCGATTGAATTTTTTAGAAGAGATGCGCTTGCCCTGTCAGGATGGGAGGCCGAACAAGCAGACTGGAGGAGGCAAAACACGGGGACCAGCACGAGGAGGAAGACAAAAACGAGGAGGGGGCAGAGGGGCAAACAAACCGGCAAGGAACACCTCAGGGAGATCTCTGCGCTCTGGGAACTAACAGACATGGCCTTAGAAAATAATTTGCAAATGTCCATTGTCAACCTTTCCAAACATGTCCTAACGGAAACACAACGCTCAGCATTAAGTTTGGGTCTGAATTTCTGTCTTGCATCTGAATATGATTATCCTCAAACCAGGATTGATTTTGATCAATACATACGAAAAATCAGATTACGTAAATTCTCCATGAATAATCCCATCAAAGAGAAGAATAAATTGCCCAAGCGGGGCGGACTGAACTAACCAAGTCAGACTTGGATACCTTATCCACCCTCATGTTCCTCCAGGAAGGTGGTGATCTAGCTTCTGAACCCGCTGAATTAGACCTGGGCGAACTGGATATTAATATTGATTGGTACAAAAACACCAAATTGAAAACCAAATCCAAATTTGTACCACCAGCTATAATGGGTTGCACTATAGAAACATTCCAGAGTCTGGTGATTGAAGATCTGAAAAAAATGAGACATAAGGAGGCTAAAAATCATAAACCCAATAGAAGGAATATACCAAAGCCCTGAAAGAATTGAACCTCCTGCCCAATTGTATCATCAAGGCGTCAGATAAGGGCCGGAATATTGTACTCATGACCAGAGACCAATATGTGCATGAGGCCAACAGGCAACTTAATGACAAAACTTGCTACGAAAAACTAAGTGAAAGTCCAATGAAGAATTTGGAATTCAAAGTACAGAATTTTCTCAGCAAATGGTCAGAAGAAGGAATGCTGGAAGATAATGATATCAGATTTCTCTATACGTCCCACTCCATAACACCTACGATATATTTACTTCCTAAAATACACAAGAATATCTCAAATCCTCCGGGGAGACCTATCGTTACACTGACAGGGTCATTACTAGAGAACATGTCCAAGTACATTGACGAATCCTTGTTTCCTTTCGTTTTGACATTACTCTGGGAGTGCGGCTCAAGACTGCATCGTGTTCACGGATCGAAGGGTGATATATATATATATATATATATATATATATATATATATATATGGCCATATCTATCGAAGAGTACGTCAATATGTAAAGTATTGAAAGTATGTTTAATATGTGTTATGTTTGAGCAAAGAAACAAAAGAAATATTGGGTCATGAAATTATTGAAGTGATAGGCAAACATTGTATGCATATATGTCACACCTGCCTGCACTTAAATAGGACATGCACTTATTTTCAGCATCAAGGGTAGGCATATTAGAGTAGGAAGGGCAACACTAAGTGTTAATTATATCTTTCCAGGATAAACACAGTAAAGAAAGAAGAGACCGCGGTCTTACGCCATCGGAAGAAGTTTTACGAAAAGTAAAGACACAGAGAAGATGTGCAACGAGGGACCCGAAAGCAGGTCTGCCACCGCGTCTATTAAAAAAGATAAAGTATAAGTGCACCATCGCCTCTACTCTAAAAAGATGAGATTGCGTTCTACCTGGTTATGGATAAACAGAGATGACCGCAGCACCATTATGTCAAGGAAGCACACAGCGACAAGGTTAATACCTCACATCCAAAGAAGGTAATGAAAGACTTACTAAATGAGAAGAACATTTTTGTTTGCTAGTATATCATGCCTTTTGCCTCTCTTTGGTTTCTACCGGAAGTGAAGGATATTCTATCTATGGATGCGCCAAGAAGCAAGAAAAAGAGCAGCAGAAGAAGATTGTTTCTTTTGGGTTATTGTTGGTTTTGTCTTGTTGGATGGTTCATTTTTATTTCATGGTTATAAAAAGAGAGGGATAGTTCATCACTAGTGGTATTAATAATGCAACAGTTCACAAAGAATGTTATAAAAAAATAAGGGAGAGATTTCCCAACAAAAAAATTGGCAAATAACGTTTCAGCTCAGCATGGCATTGAGAAGGAAAAAATGGGGTGTGAACCTATGAAAAGGGTGGGGAAAGTGAGATTACAACAACATAAGTGTGTGCTTTTTGGTCCCACGTTAAAGGCACACCCGGGTATAACCAAAGATAAACACAGGTGTCACTAAAGGATGCGCAGGAAGAGGAGAAGCAGCCATTCAATTAAAAAGAAAAAGAAGAAATGTAATAGCAAGTGTTTTAGGAAGTAGTAATATTTTAAAGCAATAGAAGCATTGAAATGGTAATGTTTAGGTTTTAGGCGGAAGTACTGATGATAAAAAGCTTTTAGTTTTCAAGAAACTCAACCCCCTTTGTTTTATATTACAGATGGACATAGAATGCCTGCACTTCAAGTGACCCGTGCATCCGAGCCTATGAGCAGGGATGAAGGCCCCAACTGTCATAAAGAAGGGCTTGGGGGACCCAGTCAGATTCCCAGTTGCTACCGAACTGGAAGAAACAAAAAACAGCAACAATCCTTTTTATGGGCTCGCCCATCCTTGTGTCTCCAATTATGACAATGTGCCCTTGACTGGCTATCATACAATGGAAGATAATCCGTCCCAAAAGCGTGTCCCTTATGTGAACTGAGGAGCCCATGAACCTGCGACAAAGCAATAAAGGTCCTTGGATTTGACATGAAGAAGAACGAAGGACCCAAAGGAAGATGCACATAAGGAAGTTGATGATAATGAGCTGATAGCCAAGAAATAAACTTCAAGCAGCTGGCGAATGGGGCAGGGACAGGGAAATGTAGTGGGGTGGGAAAAAGAAAAAGTTTCAGTGTACATTTATTTAATAATCTAGTGTCTACAGAAAGGGAAGAAAATAGGGATGCAAGAGGAAATTAGCCGGTGGGTCCCCTCAGAAAAAACACATGAATGTCTTTTAACGATTTATCCAATTCTCGTAGTGGCAGGGTCACTCGTTGTGCATGTGAATTAATGTTTAATTGGATAACGGGTGGGAACAAGATAGAAGTACACAATGACATTTGTGGGGGGATATATAGAGAAACACAAATAATAAAAGAAGGCAGAATATGCCACACCGTTGACAAAAAAGGATACTTATACAGTAGATAAGAAGAATACAACATGATTGGAGACATTGTTGGCCCTTTAGGAGTGTTTTCCACGATTCCACGATACCTCCCATATTGAGAGCATTGAGTTGAGAGGGGTGGCTGAGATAGGGATGCATAGGTACATATCATGCGGGGGAGGGTAAACAATAAGTATGTGGTCTATATTTTGACCAGAGGGGGGAATGAAGAGGAGCAGACCCTCCCTCCCTCTGGTAATAGACAGGTGAACATGTTGTCTATGGCCTGTTTCCTGCCCACTAGTCCAATATTGCAAATATGAGAAGATATATGCACTTAAACAACTGTATTATCCATACCCTCAATCGGAACAGTGGGGATAAACACTAGGTGAGCCAAGGAGGACAGAAGTAAGTGATGTCATCTCACCTAAGACACAAGGCAAAAATGTATTAGGACAAACTGTATTTAGATATGAAGGATATTACCCACACTCAATAGACACTAGACATCAGAAAAATGTAGTGCTCAAATATAGGTTGTGTCTCTCCTTGGCAGCCTCTCAATATTCGCCATCTTTCTCCTCCTCTTGAACTGCTGGGTCTGGATAGCCATCTCATCATCATGCTGCCTAAAAGTGCAGGGGAAGGGGGAGGGGACAGTGCAGTACATGGGATAATAAGAATAAATAACAATAAATAAAAGTATGCAAGTGCAAGGGTAAGTGCAGACATCAGGTGTCAATTGCTGGTAGTGGGAATGTAGGGATACAGAAAACAGTCCCCAAGTGCGGGGGTTGCCAGGAAGGCAGTGCAGGTGTGCGACTGGTGGGGGAGGGGACCTGGGCCCGAGATCAGAGGGTGGCCAGGTAACCAGTGCAGTTCAGTTTCAGCCAGGAAGTCAGCAGGGGAAAGGGGGGGAGCAGAAGCAAAGAGAAAGGTCTTGAGGTGCAACCAGAACCGGAGAGGATTCTCCTCAAGTTTCAGGGAGGCAGAGAGGTTGTTCCTGAGGGAGGCCCCAGCAAAAGAAAGAGATCTACCACCAACTCGTTGCTTGGAGAAGCGGCTGATCCTGAGGGAGTTGGAGGCGGATGAGCGAAGAGCTTGAGAAGGAAGATATTTAGGAAGAGACTGTAGAAGGTATTGAGGCCCCAGGCCCAAAAGGCCTTGTGGACAATGCAGAGGGTTTTTAACTTAATCCTCTCAGCCACTGGTAGCAAGTGCAGAGATTTCAGTCCTGGAGAGATATGATCCCTGGGCTTGAGGCCAAGGACAAGTCTCGCAGTCCTGTTCTGGATGAGTTGCAGAGGGCGGAGAGTAGAAGCAGGCAAATTTAGAAAGAGGCTTTTGCAGTAGTCCAGCCTAGAGAGAACCAGAGCTCTGGAGACAGTAAGCTTCTGGGGGAAGGAGAGGAAAGGAAGAATACCTCTGAGGAGGTGCAGCTGGTAGTGTGACTTCTTAGAGACTTCAGAGATGTGAGGGGAAAAGGAGAGTGTGGACTTGAAGATGACCCCGAGGTTTTTAGCCTCGCAGGTGGGAGCAGAAGGAGGGCCAAGAGAGGCAAGCCAGAGAGAGACAGGAAAGGAGGGAGCGGGTGTGCCAATGAGGAGAATCTCAGTCTTTCTGGCAATAAGGCAGAGATCATTGGCGGCACACCACTCCAGAATGGCAGGCAGACAGTCAGAGATGCGAGAAGAAGAAGAGGTGGCTGAAGGTAGACTGAAAATGAGCTGTCACCCGCATAGTATTGGAAGTTGGGGCAGAGCGCAGCAATGCAATAGTGAAGATCTGGGGATCCATCATGCTCACATAGCCCACCAATAAACGCTTCCTTGGCCCCAGGAGCGAAGACCTGGGGATCCCAGCCAGTGGCGTCGCTAGGAGGGGATAGGGGTGGTGGGCCCCTCCTCTGAAATCTTGGGCCCCACCGTGTGCCCCCCCTACTTCAGCTGGGCTACTTTCTCTGCATTGTCTGCAGTGCTGTGTCCACCCGCACAGCACGCACACATGGCCGCAATCGATGCTGCAACACGACAATGAAGAGCTGTTAAGTTCACCCTGTAGCCAAGAGCAGCCCCTCCAATCAGAATGTAGCGCACGAAAGAAACCGCTAATGATTGGTCATTGGTGACTTAATGGTTTCGTGCCTACAGTCTGATGGGAGGGGAGGTGCAGTGGAGCGTGGTAGTTGGTGTGCACAAAAGATTCTCTGCAGAAGTGCTTCTGACGTCACACATTACCTTTTTATAGGAGGCCCCGTACTTTTGTCTGTGGCCCCCCTAGATTTGTCTGTGGCCCCTCTGTGCCCCTCCTAAATTAGATTCCTGGCGACGCCACTTATCCCAGCATGCTGACATTGCCCACTATTCTGTCCCTGCGTGGCACCAGGAGTGTACACCTGGGGGTCCAGTATGCTGACATTGCCCACTATTCTGGCCCTGCGTGGCACCAGGAGTGAAGACCTGGGGGTCCAGTATGCTGACATTGCCCACTATTCTGGCCCTGCGTGGCACCAGGAGTGAAGACCTGGGGGTCCAGTCTGCTGACATTGCCCACTATTCTCGGCCTTCGTGGTGCCCGGAATGAAGACCTGGGGACCCCAGCATGCTGACATTGCCCACTATTCTGGGCCTCCTTGGGCCCCAAGAATGAAGACCTGGGGAGCCAGCATGCTGACTTTGGCCACTATTCTGGGCCTCTGTGGCCCCAAGAGTGAAGACCTGGGGAGCCAGCATGCTGACTTTGGCCACTATTCTGGGCCTCTGTGGCCCCAAGAGTGAAGAACTGGGGACACCAGCATGCTGACATTGGCCACTATTCTGGGCATCTGTGGCTCCTAGAGTGAAGACCTGGTATCCAGTGTGCTAGCATTGCCCACTATTCTGGGCCTCTGTGTCCCCAGGAATGAAGACCTGGTATCCAGTGTGCTAGCATTGCCCACTATTCTGGCCCTGTGTGGCCCCAAGAGTGAAGACCTGGGGACCCAGCATGCTGACACTGCCCACTATTCTGGCCCTGCGTGGCCCCAAGAGTGAAGTCCTGGGGATCCAGTGTGCTAGCATTGGCCACTATTCTGGGCATCTGTGGCCCCAAGAGTGAAGGCCTGGGGATCCAGTGTGTTAGCAGTGACCACTATTCTGAGCCACTGAGATTCAGAGATGTGGGCATAGAATAAATCGTTTGAAGACCACCTCAGGCTGAAATCCCCACTTCTGTGTACGTCACAGCAGGGGGGCGATTGGGGGCAAAAGTGTTGAGATTTAAACGAATTCTCGGGATCGGTGGTGGTGGGGCCTCCTCTGTACTGAGAATCCCTCACTATTCCGTGCCATTGTAGCCCGGCCAGAATGCGGGGAGGGGCCGCTCTGTCCACAAAGAATGTCAGGAAGTGGTGGTGATGTCACTTCCTGGAGCCGCCGGGCTCGCTGCTTCAGGCCTCCTGCCCAGGAACATATTAGTCAGAGTCATTGGGGCACTTCACACGGACGATGGACGTGCCGAGATCATTGCTTCCGCCCCAATGCCGGGAACTGACTGGACCTTGTGTGCAGGGGGGCGAGGAGGTTTGCCAGACTGGCTTGACCCATCCCACTGTAGGGCGAGGGCCTGGTTCCCACCACACACACACCCTGATTTATGCACGCTAACAGACACACAATAACAGACACACACACAAACACACACACACGCCAAGCAGCTACTATACAAGTAATGTGCTGCTGCCCATCCACTGTGGGAGGAGAGACAGCCTCATGGACAACTTCCGTGTAAGCGCAGACTGCCACCCCTGTAGCCTTCTAGTCTAGAAGCAGAGACTGGTTTATCACCTCATCTCCTCTATAAGCGCAGACTGCCACCCCTGTAGCCCTCGAGTCTAGAACCAGAGACTGGTTTATCACCCCATCTCCTGTGTAAGCGCAGACTGCCATCCCTGTAGCCTTCTAGTCTAGAAGCAGAGACAGGTTTATCACCCCATCTCCTGTGTAAGCGCAGACTGCCACCCCTGTAGCCTTCTAGTCTAGAAGCAGAGACTGGTTTATCACCTCATCTCCTCTATAAGCGCAGACTGCCACCCCTGTAGCCTTCTAGTCTAGAAGCAGAGACTGGTTTATCACCTCATCTCCTCTATAAGCGCAGACTGCCACCCCTGTAGCACTCTAGTATAGAAGCGGAGCCATGTTTATCACCTCATCTCCTGTGTGACCGCAGACTACCATCCCTGTAGCCCTCGAGTCTAGAACCAGAGACTGGTTTATCACCCCATCTCCTGTGTAAGCGCAGACTGCCATCCCTGTAGCCCTCGAGTCTAGAACCAGAGACTGTTTTATCACCCCATCTCTTGTGTAAGCGCAGACTGCCAACCCTGTAGCCCTCGAGTCTAGAAGGAGAGACTGGTTTATCACCCCATCTCCTGTGTAAGTGCAGATTGCCATCCCTGTAGCCTTCTAGTCTAGAAGCAGAGAGTGGTTTATCACCCCATCTCCAGGGTAAGCGCAGACTGCCACCCCTGTAGCCCTCGAGTCTAGACGCAGAGACTGGTTTATCACCCCATCTCCTGTGTGAGCGCAGACTGCCACCCCTGTAGCCCTCTAGTCTAGAAGCAGAGACTGGTGTATCACCCCATCTCCTGGGTAAGTGCAGACTGCCACCCCTGTAGCACTCTAGTCTAGAAGCAGAGACTGGTTTATCACCTCATCTCCTGTGTAAGCACAGACTGCCATCCCTGTAGCCCTCTAATCTAGAAGCAGAGACTGGTTTATCACCTCATATCCTGTGTAAGCGCAGACTGCCATCCCTGTAGCCTTCGAGTCTAGAACCAGAGACTGGTTTATCACCCCATCTCCTGTGTAAGCGCATACTGCCATCCCTGTAGCCTTCTAGTATAGAAGCAGAGACTGGTTTATCACCCCATCTCCTGGGTAAGCGCAGACTGCCACCCCTGTAGCCCTCGAGTCTAGAAGCAGAGACTGGTTTATCACCCCATCTCCTGAGTGAGCGCAGACTGCCACCCCTGTAGCCCTCTAGTCTAGAAGTAGAGACTGGTTTATCACCCCATCTCCTGGGTAAGCGCAGACTGCCACCCCTGTAGCACTCTAGTCCAGAAGCAGAGACTGGTTTATCACCTCATCTCCTGTGTAAGCACAGACTGCCATCCCCGTAGCCCTCTAATCTAGAAGCAGAGACTGGTTTATAACCTCATATCCTGTGTAAGCGCAGACTGCCACCCCTGTAGCCCTCGAGTCTAGAAGCAGAGACTGGTTTATAACCTCATATCCTGTGTAAGTGCAGACTGCCATCCCTGTAGCTCTCTAGTCTAGAAGCAGAGACTGGTTTATCACCCCATCTCCTGGATAAGCGCAGACTGCCACCCCTGTAGCCCTCTGGTCTAGAAGCAGAGTATGGTTTATCATCTCAACTCCTGTGTAAGCGCAGACTGCCATCCCCGTAGCCCTCTAATCTAGAAGCAGAGACTGGTTTATCACCTCATATCCTGCGTAAGCGCAGACTGCCACCCCTGTAGCCCTTGAGTCTAGAAGCAGAGACTGGTTTATCACCTCATCTCCTGTGTAAGCACAGATTGCCATCCCTGTAGCCCTCTAATCTAGAAGCAGAGACTGGTTTATCACCTCATATCCTGTGTAAGCGCAGACTGCCATTCCTGTAGCCCTCGAGTCTAGAACCAGAGACTGGTTTATCGCCCCATCTCCTGTGTAAGCGCAGACTGCCATCCCTGTAGCCTTCTAGTATAGAAGCAGAGACTGGTTTATCACCCCATCTCCTGGGTAAGCGCAGACTGCCAGCCCTGAAGCCCTCGAGTCTAGAAGCAGAGACTGGTTTATCACCCCATCTCCTGTGTGAGCGCAGACTGCCATCCCTGTAGCCCTCTAGTCTAGAAGTAGAGACTGGTTTATCACCCCATCTCCTGGGTAAGCACAGACTGCCACCCCTGTAGCACTCTAGTCCAGAAGCAGAGACTGGTGTATCACCTCATCACCTGTGTAAGCACATACTGCCATCCCCGTAGCCCTCTAATCTAGAAGCAGAGACTGGTTTATAACTTCATATCCTGTGTAAGCGCAGACTGCCACCCCTGTAGCCCTCGAGTCTAGAAGCAGAGACTGGTTTATCACCCCATCTCCTTGGTAAGCGCAGACTGCCACCCCTGTAGCCCTCGAGTCTAGAAGCAGAAACTGGTTTATCACCCCATCTCCTGTTTGAGCGCAGACTGCCATCCCTGTAGCCCTCTAGTCTAGAAGCAGAGACTGGTTTATCACCCTATCTCCTGGGTAAGCGCAGACTGCCACCCCTGAAGCCCTCTGGTCTAGAAGCAGAGCATGGTTTATCATCTCAACTCCTGTGTAATCGCAGACTGCCATCCCCGTAGCCCTCTGATCTAGAAGCAGAGACTGGTTTATCACCTCATATCCTGCGTAAGCGCAGACTGCCACCCCTGTAGCCCTTGAGTCTAGAAGCAGAAACTGGTTTATCACCCCATCTCCTGTGTAAGCGCAGACTGCCATCCCTGTAGACTTCTAGTATAGAAGCAGAGACTGTTTTATCACCCCATCTCCTGGTTAAGTGCAGACTGCATCCCTGTAGCCCTCTAGTCTAGAAGCAGAGACTGGTTTATCACCTCAACTCCTGTGTAAGCAAAGACTGCCATCCCTGTAGCCCTCTAGTCTAGAAGCAGAGACTGGTTTATCACCACATCTCCTGTGTAAGTGCAGACTGCCATCCCTGTAGCCCTCTAGACTAGAAGAAGAGACTAGTTTATCACCCCATCTCCTGTCTAAGCGCAGACTGCCATCCCTGTAGCCCTCTAGTCTAGAAGCAGAGACTGGTTTATCAGCACATCTCCTGTGTAAGCGCAGACTGCCATCCCCGTAGCCCTCATGTCTAGAAGCAGAGACTGGCTTATCACCACATCTCCTGTGTAAGCGCAGACTGCCATCCCCGTAGCCCTCATGTCTAAAAGCAGAGACTGGCTTATCACCAGATCTCCTGTGTAAGCACAGACTGCCATCCCCATAGCCCTCTAGTCTAGAAGCAGGGACTGTTTTTTCACCTCATGTCCTGTGTAAGCGCAGACTGCCACCCCAGTGGCCCTCGAGTCTAGAAGCAGAGATTGGTTTATCATCTCATCTCCTGTGTAAGCATAGACTGCCATCCACGTTGCCCTCTAGTCTAGAAGCAGAGACTGATTTATCACCTCATCTCCTGAGTAAGCGCAGACTGCCATCCCTGTAGCCCTCTAGTCTAGAAGCAGAGACTGGTCTATCACCCCATCTCCTGCGTAAGCGCAGACTGCCATCCCTGTAGCCCTCTAGTCTAGAAGCAGAGACTGGTTTATCACCCCATCTCCTGTGTAAGCACAGACTGCCATCCCCGTAGCCCTCTAGTCTAAAAGCAGAGACTGGCATATCATACCATCTCCTGCGTAAGCGCAGACTACCATCCCCGTAGCCCTCTAGTCTAGAAGCAGAGACTGGTTTATCACCACATCTCCTGTGTAAGCACAGACTGCCATCCCTGTAGCCCTCTAGTCTAGAAGCAGAGACTGGTTTATCACCTCATGTCCTTGGTAAGCACAGACTGCCCTCCCTGTAGCCCTCTAGACTAGAAGCAGAGACTGGTTTATCACCTCATCTCCTCTGTAAGCATAGAATGCCATCCCTGTAGCCCTCCAGTCGAGAAGCAGAGACTGGTTTATCACCCCATCTCCTGTATAAGCACAGACTGCCTTGTCTGGGGCCCCTATTGTTGGAGCACAGATGGGGTTCTCACTCACACTCATGTATAAGCAAGCCTGCTTTGTAGAGCTCGATTCTAGGTGCAGAGACCGGTTTATCACTCCATCTCTTGTATTAGCAAGCATGCTTTTTAGTGCTCTATTCTAGGTGCACAGACGGGTTTATCACTTCATCTCTTGTAGTAGCAAGCCTGCTTTGTAGCACTCTATTCTAGAACCAGAGACAGTGTTATCACTACATCTCTTGTATAGCAAGCCTGCTTTTTAGTGCTCTATTCTAGGTGCAGAAGCTGGGTTATCACTCCCTATCTTGTATTAGCAAGCCTGCTTTGTAGCACTCTATTCTAGGTGCAGAGATGGGGTTATGACTCCCTCTCTTGTATTAGCAAGCCTGCTTTGTAGCGCTCTATTCTAGAAGCAGAGAATGGGTTATCACTCCCTCTCTTGTATAAGCAAGCCTGCTTTGTAGAGATCTATTCGAGGTGCAGAGACGGGTTTATCACTCCATCTATTGTACAAGCACGCTTGCTTTGTAGTGCTCTATTATAGGTGCACAGACGGGCTTATCACACCATCTCTTGTATATGCAAGCCTGCTTTGTAGCACTCTTTTCTAGATGCAGAGACAGGATTATCACTCCATCTCTTGTATTAACAAGCCTGCTTTGTAGCCCTCTAGTCTAGGTGCAGAGACTGGTTATCACCCCATCTCATGTGTAAGCGCAGACTGCTACCCCTGTGGCCCTCTAGTCTAGAAGCAGAGACTGCTTTATCACCACATCTCCTGTGTAAGAAGAGACTGCCATCCCCCGAGCCCTCTAATCTAGAAGCAGAGACTGGTTTATCACCACATCTCCTGTGCAAGCACAGACTGCCATCCCTGTAGCCCTGTAGTCTAGAAGCAGAGACTGGTTTATCACTTCATGTCCTCTGTAAGCGTGGACTGCCATCCCCGTAGCCCTCTTCTCTAGAGGAAGAGACTGGCTTATCACCCCATCTCCTGCATAAGCGCAGACTGCCATCCCCGTAGCCCTCTAGTCTAGAAGCAGAGACTGGTTTATCACCCCATCTCCTGCGTAAGCGCAGACTGCCACCCCGGTGGCCCTCGAGTCTAGAAGCAGAGACTGGTTCATCACCTCATCTCCTGTGTAAGCATAGACTGCCATCCCCATAGCCCTCTAGTCTAGAAGCAGAGACTGGTTTATCACCTCATCTCATGTGTAAGCCCAGACTGCCATCCCCGTAGCCCTCTAGTCTAGAAGGGGAGACTGGTTTATCACCCCATATGCTGTGTCAGCACAGTCTGCCACCCCTGTAGCCTTTTAGTATAGAAGCGGAGACTGATTCATCACCCCATCTCCTGTGTAAGCGCAGATTGTCGCCACTGTAGCCCTGTAGTCTAGAAACAGAGGCTGGTTTATAACCCCATCTCCTGTGTAAGCGCAGACTGCCACCCCTGCAGCCCTCTAGTCTAGAAGCAGAGACTGGTTTATCACCTCATCTCCCATGTAAGCGCAGACTGCCGCCCCTGTAGCCCTCTAGTCTAGAAGCAGAGACTGGTTTATCACCTCATCTCCTGTGTAAGCGCAACCTGCCACGCATGTAGCTCTCGAGTCTAGAAGCAGAGACTGGTTCATCACCTCATCTCCTGTGTAAGCACAGACTGCCATCCCCGTAGCCCTCTAATCTAGAAGCAGAGACTGGTTTATCACTTCATGTCCTCTGTAAGCGTGGACTGCCATCCCCGTAGCCCTCTACTCTAGAGGAAGAGACTGGCTTATCACCCCATCTCCTGCATAAGCGCAGACTGCCATCCCCGTAGCCCTCCAGTCGAGAAGCAGAGACTGGTTTATCACCCCATCTCCTGTATAAGCACAGACTGCCTTGTCTGGGGCCCCTATTGTTGGAGCACAGATGGGGTTCTCACTCACACTCATGTATAAGCAAGCCTGCTTTGTAGAGCTCGATTCTAGGTGCAGAGACCGGTTTATCACTCCATCTCTTGTATTAGCAAGCATGCTTTTTAGTGCTCTATTCTAGGTGCACAGACGGGTTTATCACTTCATCTCTTGTAGTAGCAAGCCTGCTTTGTAGCACTCTATTCTAGAACCAGAGACAGTGTTATCACTACATCTCTTGTATAGCAAGCCTGCTTTTTAGTGCTCTATTCTAGGTGCAGAAGCCGGGTTATCACTCCCTATCTTGTATTAGCAAGCCTGCTTTGTAGCGCTCTATTCTAGAAGCAGAGAATGGGTTATCACTCCCTCTCTTGTATAAGCAAGCCTGCTTTGTAGAGATCTATTCGAGGTGCAGAGACGGGTTTATCACTCCATCTATTGTACAAGCACGCTTGCTTTGTAGCGCTCTATTATAGGTGCACAGACGGGCTTATCACACCATCTCTTGTATATGCAAGCCTGCTTTGTAGCGCTCTTTTCTAGATGCAGAGACAGGATTATCACTCCATCTCTTGTATTAACAAGCCTGCTTTGTAGCCCTCTAGTCTAGGTGCAGAGACTGGTTATCACCCCATCTCATGTGTAAGCGCAGACTGCTACCCCTGTGGCCCTCTAGTCTAGAAGCAGAGACTGCTTTATCACCACATCTCCTGTGTAAGAAGAGACTGCCATCCCCCGAGCCCTCTAATCTAGAAGCAGAGACTGGTTTATCACCACATCTCCTGTGCAAGCACAGACTGCCATCCCTGTAGCCTTGTAGTCTAGAAGCAGAGACTGGTTTATCACTTCATGTCCTCTGTAAGCGTGGACTGCCATCCCCGTAGCCCTCTTCTCTAGAGGAAGAGACTGGCTTATCACCCCATCTCCTGCATAAGCGCAGACTGCCATCCCCGTAGCCCTCTAGTCTAGAAGCAGAGACTGGTTTATCACCCCATCTCCTGCGTAAGCGCAGACTGCCACCCCGGTGGCCCTCGAGTCTAGAAGCAGAGACTGGTTCATCAACTCATCTCCTGTGTAAGCATAGACTGCCATCCCCATAGCCCTCTAGTCTAGAAGCAGAGACTGGTTTATCACCTCATCTCATGTGTAAGCCCAGACTGCCATCTCCGTAGCCCTCTAGTCTAGAAGGGGAGACTGGTTTATCAACCCATATGCTGTGTCAGCACAGTCTGCCACCCCTGTAGCCTTCTAGTATAGAAGCGGAGACTGATTCATCACCCCATCTCCTGTGTAAGCGCAGATTGTCGCCACTGTAGCCCTGTAGTCTAGAAACAGAGGCTGGTTTATAACCCCATCTCCTGTGTAAGCGCAGACTGCCACCCCTGCAGCCCTCTAGTCTAGAAGCAGAGACTGGTTTATCACCTCATCTCCCATGTAAGCGCAGACTGCCGCCCCTGTAGCCCTCTAGTCTAGAAGCAGAGACTGGTTTATCACCTCATCTCCTGTGTAAGCGCAACCTGCCACGCATGTAGCCCTCGAGTCTAGAAGCAGAGACTGGTTCATCACCTCATCTCCTGTGTAAGCACAGACTGCCATCCCCGTAGCCCTCTAATCTAGAAGCAGAGACTGGTTTATCACTTCATGTCCTCTGTAAGCGTGGACTGCCATCCCCGTAGCCCTCTACTCTAGAGGAAGAGACTGGCTTATCACCCCATCTCCTGCATAAGCGCAGACTGCCATCCCCGTAGCCCTCTAGTCTAGAAGCAGAGACTGGTTTATCACCCCATCTCCTGCGTAAGCGCAGACTGCCACCCCGGTGGCCCTCGAGTCTAGAAGCAGAGACTGGTTCATCACCTCATCTCCTGTGTAAGCATAGACTGCCATCCCCATAGCCCTCTAGTCTAGAAGCAGAGACTGGTTGATCACCTCATCTCATGTGTAAGCCCAGACTGCCATCCCCGTAGCCCTCTAGTCTAGAAGGGGAGACTGGTTTATCACCCCATCTGCTGTGTCAGCACAGTCTGCCACCCCTGTAGCCTTCTAGTATAGAAGCGGAGACTGATTTATCACCCCATCTCCTGTGTAAGCGCAGATTGTCGCCACTGTAGCCCTGTAGTCTAGAAACAGAGGCTGGTTTATAACCCCATCTCCTGTGTAAGCGCAGACTGCCACCCCTGCAGCCCTCTAGTCTAGAAGCAGAGACTGGTTTATCACCTCATCTCCCATGTAAGCGCAGACTGCCGCCCCTGTAGCCCTCTAGTCTAGAAGCAGAGACTGGTTTATCACCTCATCTCCTGTGTAAGCGCAACCTGCCACGCATGTAGCCCTCGAGTCTAGAAGCAGAGACTGGTTTATCACCTCATCTCCTGTGTAAGCACAGACTGTCCCCCATGTAGCCCTCTAATTTAGAAGCAGAGACTGGTTTATCACCCCATTGCCTGTGTAAGCGCAGACTGTCACCCCTTTAGCACTCTAGTATAGAAGCAGAGACTGGTTTATCACCCCATCACTTGTGTAAGCACAGACTGCCATCCCTGTAGCACTCTAGTCTAGAAGCAGAGACTGGTTTATCACCTCATCTCCTGTGTAAGCGCAGATTGCCATCCCTGTAGCCCTCTAGTCTAGAAGCAGAGTCTGGTTTATCACCCAATCGCCTGTGTAAGCGCAGACTGTCACTCCTGTAGCCCCCTAGTTTACAAACATAGACTGGTTTATCACCCCATCTCCTGTGTAAGTGCACACTGTCATCCCTATAGCCCTCTAATCTAGAAGCAGAGATTGGTTTATCACCCCACCTCCTCTGGAAGCGCAGACTGCCCTCCCTCTAGCCTTCTAGTCTAGAAGCAGAGACTGGTTTATCACCCCATCTCCTCTGCAAGCGCTGACTGCCATCCCTGTAGCCTTCTTGTCTAGGTGCAGAGACTGGTTTATCACCCCATCTCTTGTGTAAGCGCAGACTGCCATCCCTGTAGCCCTCTAGTCTAGAAGCAGACACTGGTTTATCACCTAATCTCCTGTGTAAGCATAGAATGCCATCCCTGTAGCCCTCTAGTCTAGAAGCAAAGACTGGTTTATCACCTAATCTCCTGTGTAAGCATAGAATGCCATCCCTGTAGCCCTCCAGTCGAGAAGCAGAAACTGGTTTATCACCCCATCTCCCGTGTAAGCGCAGACAGTCACCCCTCTAGCCCTCTAGCCTAGAAGAAGAGACTGATTTATCACCTCATCTCCTGTGTAAGCACAGACTGCCATCCTTGTAGCCCTCTAGTATAGAAGCAGAGACTGGTTTATCACCCTATCTCCTGTATAAGCACAGATTGCCTTGTCTGGGGCCCTATTGTTGGAGCACAGATGGGGTTCTCACTCACACTCTAGTATAAGCAAGCCTGCTTTGTAGTTCTCTATTCTAGAAGCAGAGAATGGGTTATCACTCCCTCTCTTGTATAAGCAAGCCTGCTTTGTAGCGCTCTATTCTAGGCGCAGAGGCCGGGTTATCACTCCCTCTCTTGTATTAGAAAGCCTGCTTTGTAGCACTCTATTCTAGAAGCAGAGACAGGGTTATCACTCTCTCTCTTGTATAAGCAAGCCTGCTTTGTAGCGCTCTATTCTAGATGCAGAGGCGGGTTTATCACTCCATCTCTTGTATAAGCAAGCCTTCTTGGTAGCGCTCTATTATATGTGCAGAGACAGGCTTATCACTCCCTCTCTTGTATAAGCAAGCCTGCTTTGTAGCACTCTATTCTAGCGGCAGAGACAGGTTTATCACTCCATCTCTTGTACAAGCAAGCCTGCTTTGTAGCGCTCTATTCTAGGTGCACAGACGGGCTTATCACTCCATCTCTTGTATAAGCAAGCCTGCTTTGTAGCGCTCTATTATAGGTGCAGAGATAGGATTATCACTTAATCTCTTGTATTAACAAGCCTGCTTTGAAGCCCTCTAGTCTAGGTGCAGAGACTGGTTTATCACCCTATCTCTTGTGTAAGCATAGACTGCCATCCCTGTAGCCTTCTAGTCTAGGTGGAGAGATGGGGTTCTCACCCCATCTCCTGTATAAGTGCAGACTGCCTTGTCTGGGGCCCCTATTGTGGAGCACAGACGGGGTTCTTACTCCCACTCATGTATAAACAAGCCTGCTTTGTGGCACTCTATTCTAGGTGCAGAGACAGGTTTATCACTCCATCTCTTGTATAAGCAAACCTGCTTTGTAGCGCTCTATTCTATGTGCAGAGATGGGGTTTATCACCCCATCTTTTGTGTAAGCCATCCCTGTAGCCCTTTAGTCTAGAAGCAGAGACTGGTTTATCACCTCATCTCCTGTGTAAGCACAGACTGACATCCCTGTAACCCTCTAGTCTAGAAGCAGAAGCTGGTTTATCACCCCATCTCCCGTGCAAGCGCAGATTGTCACCCCTGTAGCCCTCTAATCTAGAAGCAGAGTCTGGTTTATCACCTCATCTCCTGTGTAAGCACAGACTGCCATCCCTGTAGCTCTCTAATCTAGAAGCAGAGACTGGTTTATCACCTCATATCCTGTGTAAGCACAGACTGCCTTGTCTGGGGCCCCTACTGTTGGAGCACAGACGGGGTTCTCACTCACACTCTCGTATAAGCAAGCCTGCTTTTTATTCCTCTATTCTAGAAGCAGAGACAGGGTTATCTTTGTAGCGCTCTATTCTAGGTGCAGAGACAGGGTTATCTTTGTTGCACTCTATTCTAGGTGCAGAGACGGGTTTATCACTCCCTCTTTTGTATTAGCAAGCCTGCTTTGTAGCGCTCTATTCTAGGTGCAGAACGGGGTTATGACTCCATCTCTTGAATAAGCAAGCCTGCTTTGTAGCGCTCTATTCTAGGTGCAGAGACAGGGTTATCTTTGTAGCGCTCTATTCTAGGTGCAGAGACGGGTTTATCACTCCATCTCTTCCATAAGCAAGCCTGCTTTGCAGCGCTCTATTCTAGGTGCAGAGGCACGGTTATCTTTCCAGCGCTCTATTCTAGGTGCAGAGACGGGTTTATCACCCCCTCTCTTGTATTAGCAAGGCTGCTTTTTTAGCGCTCTATTTTAGGTGCAGGGACGGGGTTATGACTCCATCTCTTGTATAAGCAAGCCTGCTTTGTAGCGCTCTATTCTAGGCGCAGAGGCCGGGTTATCACTCCATCTCTTGCATAATCAAGCCTGCTTTCTAGCGCTCTATTCTAGGTGCAGAGATGGGTTTATCACTCCATCTCTTGTATAAGAAAGCCTGCTTGGTAGCGCTCTATTCTACATGCAGAGACGGGTTTATCACTCCCTCTCTTGTATTAGTAAGCCTGCTTTGTAGCCCTCTATTCTAGGTGCAGGGACGGGGTTATCTTTGAAGGATTCTATTCTAGGTGCAGAGACGGGTTTATCACTCCCTCTCTTGTATTAGTAAGCCTGCTTTCTAGCGCTCTATTCTAGGTGCAGAGGCAGGGTTATCACTCCATCTCTTGCATAATCAAGCCTGCTTGGTAGCGCTCTATTCTACATGCAGAGACGGGTTTATCACTCCCTCTCTTGTATTAGTTAGCCTGCTTTGTAGCCCTCTATTCTAGGTGCAGGGACGGGGTTATCTTTGAAGGATTCTATTTTAGGTGCAGAGACGGGTTTATCACTCCATCTCTTGTATTGGCACACACTGTCATCCTGCCACTGTTGTTGGATCATAGAATGGTCTCCCCCGTCACTACAGCAAGACACCCATACACGTCTATAAACGCCCACCCACTCAGTCCCGAGTGAGAGCAGATGCCTATGAAAGCCTCTGCACTTCTGCCACCAGAGGCAGTACTGATCCCTGGCTTGGGGGTCTGAGATCCCCAAAATATTTCCGAAAGTTTGATAAACTTGTCCTGGCGGAGCAGGCACAAGCTGTATCAAGCCGGTGCCCTCAGCATCATTCACACTGGCAGGCAACAATTACTGTGTCATTTCACAATAACATGAGGCTGCAGCAGACGCTCAGTCAGTGATGAATGAAGCGTGCGAGAGACCCTATTCACTGATCGTTTGCAACTTTCTGTTACTCTCATACATACTCTTCTGCACTGCCTTGATAACTTACCAGCAGAAGAGCCAACAGGGAAATTTACAGCAATACCAAGGTGTCCCCTATCAGGTAGCAAATAATCAGCCAGCCCTCTCTTTTAGGCTTCCGACATGTTGTATTTTGGAACCTGGAATTCTGTATTCATAAAGTATTTCTGTATTTATAAAGTTTAAAAAAGTACAAGTACTGTTCGGGAGTCGAGGGCGATAGTCATCTACAGCAATAGTAGTCGAGTGCGTGGGAGGCGGCCGTCCTGGGCGGAGCGGCTTGCTTACTGGGTACCAGTAACCAGATGCAGGGTCCTTTCCTCTAGTCAGATAATCAGGGACGCGGAGAACGTCTTGGGATTTCTAGCGTTGCCATTCCTCAAACAACCGTTATCGGGAAAGGGAAGGTATTGGAGACCACTGGAGACATTTGCTATCCTTTAAGTCATGGGAGCCCGATGTGGTCGCCCCGTGGCTATATGGCGGTTTGCAGAGTCTACCGCGACTGCTTAGTGGTTCGTTGTACTCCTGGTACGCTTTAGTTTGCTGCTTTGTTGCTTTCTTAGCTACAGTGCTCCTTTTACCCTTATCTGACAGTGTTCAGAATGATGCCAGTTACAAGGGCGAACACTGGTATCTTATCTCAACTCAACTCCTCTGTTTCTATGGGTAGGATGGAATCTCCTTCACAGCTTGAAACTCCGGTCCCTCGCGGGAGTTGTAGTCGTCGGTCTGAAGTCCTGGCATTAGGTGCAATAAGGAAACAAAGGCTCCAGAAAATCTCTCTCTTTTCCACTTACAAAGCTATTAAGGGAGATGCTGTTAAGGAAGGTGCTGTTAAGGGAGGTGCTGTTAAGGGAGGTGCTGTTAAGGGAGATGCGGATTCAGCTGGGGCTCCCTCTTCTATGCGGATGCAGCCATTGAATATGGCGACATCTCCTCATGTTGCTCATGCGAGTGCTATCAGGGACCTGTCAGAGGGTAAGGGAACGGATAGTCCCGAAGGTTATGTGCCTGTGCAGGCTCTGATAACCTCATATCCTCTGGGGAAAACAGGGGAGGTTACAGGGGAGGTTATCTCTGAAGGCCCTGTAATGGTGCAGGGCGACCTACATACTTCAGGAAATGGGTTGCTTTGTAAGGAGCACATCATGCGGGATCTTGATGCATGCATAAGTGTCGATGACGCTCCTGGTTGGGTTCAAGACTCCTATGGTACACCCGCCGAGCAAGGATAAATCTTGTCAATCTGAGCCCACCAGTGAGGAGAAGTCCAGGCCGAACACCTTATATCCCGAATAGGGGTCATCAAGGTTGCCAAACAAGCTCAGAAGAGTTTCCTCGTAAAGGAATGAATCCTCAGGAATTTGTAGGCAAGCCTGTTCCTGGTTTAGGGGGTGACATCCTTCTTGGTGGTACTTCTATATCTACTAAATCTGATCTTTCACCTTCAAAGAATATTGGTTTAAACAAATCCTGTATGGCAAGAATAGCTGACCCTTCTTTAAGGAGTTTTGCCATGGATTCTTTAAAGTAAGTCCAGTTTCAAGAAACGAACACAAAGGATTTCTGCAAAGGCACACGGTTTCTGCTATTCACCATTCTGTTCACTGTTTGCACGAGGATGATGCTATTGGTACAGACAACATCTAAATTACTGTTTAGTTCAACTCTAATTTAGCTCCAAGGTTTCTTAGTTCAGGACAAACAATCCACCATAGCAGCCACAACATGTTTATCTGCGTTGACACAGTGCAAAGTTCATTTTTCCCTGCTGCAGCTGAAAACACAAAGTTTAACATGAGGCAAAAACAGGAGTTAAACAAAATGGCAGATGATTCTAAAATGGTGGCTTAGGCAGCCTTATTCATGTTTATTTAAATGCGATTTTCAGTGAGATGCGAATGCGCTTAGGCCAATGTTTTTTATCAAGCGGTATTATGTGAAATATACTTTAACATACTATGCTAAGAATTGTTGTGAACTGATTTTGTAAATGACTCATTAATTTTCTTGTACATTCTCCCTTGTTGCTGTTTTTTTTTTTTTAATTGACTTTGTTATGTATTTTCATGTTATGTTGTATTACCATTCATTGTTTTGTCAATGCACTGAGGATCAGGGGCATGTTGCGCTATATAAGAAATAAACTAAACTAAACTAAGAATGCAAACTGGCATGCTAAAAAAGCTAAGACTGCAGAATACAACTTGCAGGTTTCACTCTGAACTGTCTAATTACCAGGTTTCACTCTGAACTGTTTAATTACTAGTGCTTCTCGCAAGTGATGTTTGGTGAGAATTTGTGGCAATGCTTTGGCAGGATAACTCGCTTTTGTGGGTGTTTGAAATGTTATACTCTGAGTTATTTTATGCTCCTCCACGTGTTGATTACTGCAATTTGGCAAGTATGCAGAGAAACTGAGGAAGAAGGAGAAGATCAACCGAGTCTTCTACCATGACAAACATGCAGAGAAACTGAAGCATGTTTACCCAGGGCCGTTTCTAGGGGCAGGCAAAGCGGGCAACAGCCTTGGGCACAGATAGAGAAGGTGTGGAGCGTGTACAGCCTATTAAATCTCTCACTTGGCAGAGTGTATTTTGCATTTTGATACACAATCTTCCACAATGACAAGTCTGCAGAGAAACTGAGGAAGCAGGAGAGGATACACAGTGTTCCACAATGACAAGCATGCAGAGAAGCCAAAGGAGAATATATGCAGTCTACCACAATGACAACCATGCAGAGAAAGTGAGGAAAAGGAGAAGATACAGAGTCTTCAGCAATGACGAGCATACAGAGAAACTGAGGAAGAAGGAGAAGATAAACAGTCTTCAGCAATGACAAGCAAGCAGAGAAACTGAAGGAGAAGATACAGTCTTCTGAATAACAAGCAGGCAGAGAAACTGAAGATGGAGGATAAGATAAAAAGAGTGTTCTGAAATTACTGGTATGCAGAGAAACCAAAGGAGAAGATGGATAGAATCTTCAGCAATTGTAAGCATGTAGAGAAAATGAGGAAGAAGGAAGAGCTGATAAACAGTCTTCTGCAATGACGCACATGCACAGAAACTGATGAAGGTCGAGGAGAAGATACAGAGTCTTCCGAATGACAAGCATGCAGTGAAACTAAGGAAGAAGGAGGAGAAGATAAACAGTCTTCCACAATAAGCATGAATAGAAAAGAAGGTGAAGTTGCAGAGTCTTCAGAAATGACATACATGTAGAGAAACTGAGCAATGAGGAGAAGATACAGAGTCTTCCGAATGACATGCATGCAGAGAAACTGAGGAAGAAGGAGAAGATCAACTGAGTCTTCCACCATGACAAGCAAGCAGAGAAACTGAAGAAGGTGAAGATGCAGTCTTCAGCAATGACATACATGCAGAGAAACTGAGCAATGAGGAGAAGATGCAGAGTCTTCCGAATGACATGCATACAGAGAAACTGAGGAAGAAGGAGAAGATCAACTGAGTCTTCCACCATGACAAGCAAGCAGAGAAACTGAAGAAGGTGAAGATGCAGTCTTCAGCAATGACATAAATGCAGAGAAACTGAGCAATGAGGAGAAGATACAGAGTCTTCCGAATGATACGCATGCAGAGAAACTGAGGAAATAGGAGAAGATCAACCAGGTTTTCCACAATGACAAGCATGCTTGCAAACTGAAGAGGGAGGAGGAGATACACATAGTCTTCAGCAATGACAAGAATGCAAAGAAATTTAGGAAGAAGGAGAAGATCAACCGAGTCTTCCGCAAAGGAAAGCATGCAAAAAAAATAAAGAAGGAGGAGAAGAAACAGTTTTGCACAATGTCAAGCATGCAGAGAAACTGAGGAAGGAGGAGGAGAAGATTCACAGAGTCTTCATCAATGACGATCCTACAGAGAAACAAAGGAAAAAGGAGCAGATACACAGTCCTCTGCGGGCACAAGCATGCAGAGAAACAAATGAAGAAGAAGCAATCCTATAGGTCCAATAAAGGGCAATAGTTAGGCCTATGTATCCAACAGCAACTTTCGGAGACAAAGTAACAATTTGAGATGGGCAGCATTAATGTCATCCCTGGCACATAATCAGTGGCCCTGGGCCTGTTAGAGCCAGATTGTTGCTTTTTATGGAGGAAGCGGAGAACGTGACATCAGATCTATGGTTCCTTCAGATGCTGAAAGAGGAGTACACAATCAAGAGTAGTAATTGCTCCTATACCCAAGAAAGCAAGTGGAAGGCCATGGTCGAGGACATTCTAGACCTGCCAGAAAAGGAGGTCACCAGGAATGTTTTAGAAACCGAACCGGGAGAGAGTTTCGACTCCCAACATATTCCTGGTTCCCAAGCCATCATGGACATGCCGAATCATGATGAATTTGAATGCCCTCAACATGTTAGTGAAGAATAAGAGGTTCAAGATGGACTCCCACATGCAGTTCTCCCCTCGATCGCGCTGTCACTGGATCTGCAATATGAATCCCGTCCTGTTCCGATTCATCCAGAAGATCAGGAAGGGTCGGTGATTGCATTACTGACGTCCCATTACCAGTTTTGGTCCTATATTTTGGTCTAAAATCAGCCCCTTGGGTTTTTACAAGGACCGTGACCCCTGTGGGGTCAGCATGACACCAGAAAGAGATACGAGCATCCGCCTACCTGGGCGATTGGCTGTTGAGAGCACCCGGGAGGGAGTTATTAATGTACCTGGTGGAACAGACGTGGAAGATGTTGTCTCAACTGGAGTGGCTGATCCAATGGAAAAAGTCACGGCTAGTGACATCTCCAATACACAGGGGCATCGCGCCTAGTGCCTTCGCAAAATCGCTAATACGCCTGGGCCGTTCTCAGGATTGACCCAGAGAGGGGGTCTCGCTTCCTAGAGGCAGAGAGCAAATAGAGTAGATTGCTCAGGGATTTGTGTGCTCTATTAGAAATGTCAGTCAAGCATCCTCTTAGTTACAGGGACATATGCGGCGTTCATGTGGTCCCATGGGCCAGGTTACGTCTGCAGCCTTTTACAATCACTCGGGCACCGCGTCACAAGACCTTGAAGCAATTCTTCCAATGACTGAGAAGCTCAGGGAAGAGTTGAGCTTTTGGTCGCACGAAAAGAACCTAAGCAAGAGATTCCCTTTGACATATCCTTTTCCGAACACACTTACGACTGAAGCCTGCCGGGTAGGGTGGGCGCTACCTTGGGGTCTCTCTCTCATCAGGAGAAGTGGAAAGAGGAAGTGACGCACCAGTCATGGAGTTAGAAGGAGCTGGCAGCTACACAGTGCTCTTTGATGTTCGAGAGTTCAGGGTGATGCATAGCCCTACAGATAGGGGGTGTATCAGCCACTTTACTCCCTAAAAGTAGGTAAATACTCACCAAAAATAAAAATAGGGAGTAAAAATACACAAAAAAATGGGAAATGGACACATAGGAGCTTGTGCCCCTATTTTGACCCAAACAGCTCTTTGGATATGTTTGGAGCAGTAGTGCACATAGTACCACAGGAAGAAACGACTGTTATTGCAGGATACAGGATAAAATGATCTTTTAATGTGCATGAATAACTTGGTGCAAAGAAATATTTCTCACAAAAACATTTAACTTTTACAGTTTGAACACATTTTTACATGCTTACAAATACTCCCATTGGGAGCAGGGCTTAGGTTTTTACTCCCTAAAAATAATTTTATTCCCAACTTTCAAAAATAGTGAGTAATATACCCCCACCTCAAAATCTTACCTGGAGCACTGGTGGTGCAGATGGACATTGTGGCCACAGTGGCTCAATTTGGTAGGCAAGGGTGGTTGTGTTTCTGCCTTCTGGCCCTTCTAGCTCACAAGTTGGGTTGCTGGGTGGAGAACTCCTTTGGCCTCCATGAGGACTGTCCAAGTCATGGGTGCCTGAAAACACAGCAGCAGATCTGTGGAGCAGATGGTCCTGGGATCTCAAGAGTGGGTATTAAATCCTTAAGTGTTCAGGGAGTTATGTGTTCAGGGAGTTGTGTGTGAAATCTGGGTCCCACTGGCAGGATATTTTGCTGCTCCAGGGAATGTAGCTCTTCCTTTTTTCTGCTCCAGATTTCATTGGAATCAGGCCTGAAGAGTAGAAGACCTTCCCCTGATGTGGCCGGGTGCCCCGTTATCAGGCAACTGAAATTATTAGTATAATTATGTATTAGTACGTGGCGAGGAGTGTGTGGCGGCCTCCCAGCCAATCAGAAGGCTCGGAACGGGGGCTTTAACACATGGTAAGGCCTCCGTTCCAAGTCTCCTTGGAGCAGGAGGCCACCATCTTCCCCCGCTGAGACCGAGGTAAGGGCCCCTGCACTCCCCTGCATCAACTTCACTCCCACACCCTTTTCCACATATCCAATCCCCTGCACCACCTACCTGACGCTGCATAGCCAGCACCCGGGACACGTGCTTTGCTCGTGCTTCTAACTTACGCTCCGGGCCCTTACCTGACTGGTAATGCCCCCCTACTCGGGATGTATTGCTTAAGCGCAAACCTAGCTCCAAAGCAGCGTACCGCTGCACAGAAGGATTAGGATACCATTAACAGCCAAGAAATGTTGAGAGCCAGACAGTAACGCAGTACTGTGTGTGCACACAAAGGAAGTGACCGGGTAACAATGTGCTGCGCTGAAGGTAGTCCGCCTGTGCCTGGCAAGTAGCCTCGGAGTCTAGACAATGTCACGGTGCGACTGAAGATAGTCGGCCTGTGCCTGGCAAGTAGCCTCGGAGTCTAGACAATGTCACGGTGCGACTGAAGATAGTCTGCCTGTGCCTGGCGAGTGGCCCCGGAGTCTAGACAATGTCACGGTGCGACTGAAGATAGTCTGCCTGTGCCTGGCGAGTGGCCCCGGAGTCTAGACAATGTCACGGTGCGACTGAAGATAGTCGGCCTGTGCCTGGCAAGTAGCCTCGGAGTCTAGACAATGTCACGGTGCGACTGAAGATAGTCTGCCTGTGCCTGGCGAGTGGCCCCGGAGTCTAGACAATGTCACGGTGCGACTGAAGATAGTCTGCCTGTGCCTGGCGAGTGGCCCCGGAGTCTAGACAATGTCACGGTGCGACTGAAGATAGTCTGCCTGTGCCTGGCAAGTAGCCTCGGAGTCTAGACAATGTCACGGTGCGACTGAAGATAGTCTGCCTGTGCCTGGCGAGTGGCCCCGGAGTCTAGACAATGTCACGGTGCGACTGAAGATAGTCGGCCTGTGCCTGGCAAGTAGCCTCGGAGTCTAGACAATGTCACGGTGCGACTGAAGATAGTCGGCCTGTGCCTGGCAAGTAGCCTCGGAGTCTAGACAATGTCACGGTGCGACTGAAGATAGTCTGCCTGTGCCTGGCGAGTGGCCCCGGAGTCTAGACAATGTCACGGTGCGACTGAAGATAGTCCGCCTGTGCCTGGCAAGTAGCCTCGGAGTCTAGACAATGTCACGGTGCGACTGAAGATAGTCTGCCTGTGCCTGGCGAGTGGCCCCGGAGTCTAGACAATGTCACGGTGCGACTGAAGATAGTCTGCCTGTGCCTGGCGAGTGGCCCCGGAGTCTAGACAATGTCACGGTGCGACTGAAGATAGTCTGCCTGTGCCTGGCGAGTGGCCCCGGAGTCTAGACAATGTCACGGTGCGACTGAAGATAGTCTGCCTGTGCCTGGCGAGTGGCCCCGGAGTCTAGACAATGTCACGGTGCGACTGAAGATAGTCTGCCTGTGCCTGGCGAGTGGCCCCGGAGTCTAGACAATGTCACGGTGCGACTGAAGATAGTCTGCCTGTGCCTGGCGAGTGGCCCCGGAGTCTAGACAATGTCACGGTGCGACTGTAGAGAGTTCTATTCTCATAATGTTCTGATCCAGTTACCTGGTTGTTTTAGATAGGGCTCTATCCTTCTTCTTCATGGCGCCTGGACGCCCTCGGGCTTTGGCGCCTTATAAATAAAATAACATAACAACATAACATAACATTCCGCCTGTGCCTGGCGACTAGCCTCGGGGTCTAGACAATGTCACGGTGCGACTGAAATAGCCTGGTTTTTAGCTCCTTCCGGAACAGGAGTGGCAGACGGGATTGTTACTGGGATGGAATTTCATAGAAAATAAGAAAAGCGTCTTACCCGTTAGTGCCCGACCACCGTCAGAGGCAGACCCTCAGGTTGGGGCACCTCCTTTGGGGCAGGAGGCACTGGCGGGGCTGGGGGTCCAGGGGAGGCGGCCTTCCCCCCTCTCCTCCTCTGGTGCCCAGTGTGCCTCCCACTGGCACCCTTTTATCTCCATCCACCCCCTCCCGGCACCAAAAGCTGACTTTGCCACCACTGACAGGGGGTGGGTTATAACCCAGTTCAAGCAAAGTCCAGCTTCCTTCTTGGCTTCAAGGCCGACTGTGAAGGCCTCGGGCGGGCCCTGACTGCCGTGGAGGCTGCAGCAATGCCCCAGGCCCCGCTCACGGTGACCCATATATTGCTCTGCCGATGCCCCTCAGTCCTCACACGCAGCACCCGTTCTATTGCCGTACTGTGACTCGTACACATCTATGCGAGTATACCCGAGTCCTGGTCTGAACATCTCAGGCTTTTCCAGCTCTAGCACACCACAGCACACCCACACTGCTCTGCCAATGTACCTCAATCCCGACCCGAGGCGGCATACAGTGATTATAACGAAATGCAAATAACGAATTTCTTTAAAAACGAAAAATAAATAACGAAAACATGTCGCATTTTTGGTTTACAGTATATAAGGGTGGCGGGGTAAGGGTTTAAAAATTGAGCTGGTGGGTTGGAGGGGGGGGGGGTAATAAAGCTGATGGGATCAACAGACAACTCTGCCAAGGCACCTCAGTCCTTATTTACACTCATGCTCCCTGTGATTCCAGGACCTACTTGCATATCCACAAATGCACCTCGATCCTGACCTACAGTACCCTCTGCTTCCCAGGTTATGGTCCCACGCGCAGCTGCTCTGCCAATGCACCTCAGTCCATTGGTTCCACAGGCAGTTCTGTCAATGTACCTCATTGCAGCCTGCAACCACCTCTGCTATTCCAGTACTGGGTCCCACGCACAGCTCTGCCAATGCACCCCAGTCCAGGCCTGCAACCATATTTGCTATTCTAGTACTGGATCCCACTCACAGGCCTGCCAATGCACCCCAGTCCAGGCCTGCAACCATCTCTGCTATTTCAGTACTGGATCCCAGGCACACCGCTGCCAATGCACCCCAGTCCAGGCCTGCAACCATGTCGGCTATTTCAGTACTGGATCCCACGCGCAGCTCTGCCAATGCACCCCAGTCCAGGCCTGCAACCATCTCGGCTATTTCAGTACTGGATCCCACGCGCAGCTCTGCCAATGCACCCCAGTCCAGGCCTGCAACCATCTCTGCTATTCCAGTACTGGATCCCACGTGCAGATCTGCCAATGCGCCCCAGTCCAGGCCAGCAACCATCTCTGCTATTCCAGTACTGGATCCCAGGCACAGCGCTGCCAATGCGCCCCAGTCCAGGCCTGCAACCATCTCTGCTATTCCAGTACTGGATCCCAGGCACACCGCTGCCAATGCGCCCCAGTCCAGACCTGCAACCATCTCTGCTATTTCAGTACTGGATCCCAGGCACAGCGCTGCTAATGCGCCCCAGTCCAGGCCTGCAACCATCTCTGCTATTCCAGTACTGGATCCCACGTGCAGCGCTGCTAATGCGCCCCAGTCCAGGCCTGCAACCATCTCTGCTATTTCAGTACTGGATCCCACGTGCAGCTCTGCCAATGCGCCCCAGTCCAGGCCTGCAACCATCTCTGCTATTTCAGTACTGGATCATAGCCACAGCGCTGCCAAAGCGCCCCAGTCCAGGCCTGCAACCATATTTGCTATTCTAGTACTGAATCCCAGGCACAGCACTGCCAATGCGCCCCAGTCCAGGCCTGCAACCATATTTGCTATTCCAGTACTGGATCCCACGCACAGCTCTGCCAATGCACCCCAGTCCAGGCCTACAACCATATTTGATATTCTAGTACTGGATCCCACGTACAGCTCGGCCAATGCACCCCAGTCCAGGCCTGCAACCATATTTGCTATTCTAATACTGGATCCCACACACAGCTCTGCCAATGCACCCCAGTCCAGGCCTGCAACCATCTCTGCTATTTCAGTACTGGATCCCAGGCACAGCGCTTCCAATGCGCCCCAGTCCAGGCATGCAACCATCTCTGCTATACCAGTACTGGATCCCAAGCGCAGCTCTGCCAATGCGCCCAGTCCAGGCCTGCAACCATATTTGCTATTCTAGTACTGGATCCCACGCACAGCTCTGCCAATGCACCCCAGTCCAGGCCTGCAACCATATTTGCTTTTCTAGTGCTGGATCCCAAGCACAGCTCTGCCAATGCACCCCAGTCCAGGCCTGCAACCATCTCTGCTATTTCAGTGCTTGATCGCAGGCACACCGCAGCCAATGCGCCCCAATCCAGGCCGGCAACCATCTCTGCTATACCAGTACTGGATCCCACGCGCAGCTCTGCCAATGCGCCCAGTCCAGGCTTGCAACCATCTCTGCTATACCAGTACTGGATCCCACACGCAGCTCTGCCAATGCGCCCAGTCCAGGCCTGCAACCATATTTGCTATTCTAGTACTGGATCCCAGGCACAGCGCTGCCAATGCGCCCCAGTCCAGGCCTGCAACCATATTTGCTATTCTAGTACTGGATCCCACGCACAGCTCTGCCAATGCACCCCAGTCCAGGCCTGCAACCATATTTGGTTTTCTAGTGCTGGAACCCACGCACAGCTCTGCCAATGCATCCCAGTCCAGGCCTGCAACCATCTCTGCTATTTCAGTACTTGATCCCAGGCACACCGCAGCCAATGCGCCCCAATCCAGGCCTGCAACCATCTCTGCTATACCATTACTGGATCCCACGTGCAGCTCTGCCAATGCACCCCAGTCCAGGCCTGCAACCATCTCGGCTATTTCAGTACTGGATCCCACGCACAGCTCTGCCAATGCACCCCAGTCCAGGCCTGCAACCATCTCTGCTATTCCAGTACTGGATCCCACGTGCAGATCTGCCAATGCGCCCCAGTCCAGGCCTGCAACCATATTTGGTTTTCTAGTGCCGGATCCCACGCACAGCTCTGCCAATGCACCCCAGTCCAGGCCTGCAACCATCTCTGCTATTTCAGTGCTTGATCCCAGGCACACCGCAGCCAATGCGCCCCAATCCAGGCCTGCAACCATCTCTGCTATACCATTACTGGATCCCACGTGCAGCTCTGCCAATGCACCCCAGTCCAGGCCTGCAACCATCTCGGCTATTTCAGTACTGGATCCCACGCACAGCTCTGCCAATGCAGCCCAGTCCAGGCCTGCAACCATCTCTGCTATTCCAGTACTGGATCCCACGTGCAGATCTGCCAATGCGCCCCAGTCCAGGCCTGCAACCATCTCTGCTATTTCAGTACTGGATCCCAGGCGCAGCGCTGCTAATGCGCCCCAGTCCAGGCCTGCAACCATCTCTGCTATTCCAGTACTGGATCCCACGTGCAGCTCTGCCAATGCGCCCCAGTCCAGGCCTGCAACCATCTCTGCTATTCCAGTACTGGATCCCACGTGCAGATCTGCCAATGCGCCCCAGTCCAGGCCTGCAACCATATTTGGTTTTCTAGTGCCGGATCCCACGCACAGCTCTGCCAATGCACCCCAGTCCAGGCCTGCAACCATCTCTGCTATTTCAGTACTTGATCCCAGGCACACCGCAGCCAATGCGCCCCAATCCAGGCCTGCAACCATCTCTGCTATACCATTACTGGATCCCACGTGCAGCTCTGCCAATGCACCCCAGTCCAGGCCTGCAACCATATTTGCTATTCTAGTACTGGATCCCACGCACAGCTCTGCCAATGCACCCCAGTCCAGGCCTGCAACCATCTCTGCTATTCCAGTACTGGATCCCACGTGCAGATCTGCCAATGCGCCCCAGTCCAGGCCTGCAACCATCTCTGCTATTTCAGTACTGGATCCCAGGCACAGCGCTGCTAATGCGCCCCAGTCCAGGCCTGCAACCATCTCTGCTATTCCAGTACTGGATCCCACGTGCAGCTCTGCCAATGCGCCCCAGTCCAGGCCTGCAACCATCTCTGCTATTTCAGTACTGGATCCCAGGCACAGCGCTGCCAATGCGCCCCAGTCCAGGCCTGCAACCATATTTGCTATTCTAGTACTGGATCCCAGGCACAGCACTGCCAATGCGCCCCAGTCCAGGCCTGCAACCATATTTGCTATTCCAGTACTGGATCCCACGCACAGCTCTGCCATTGCACCCCAGTCCAGGCCTGCAACCATCTCTGCTATTTCAGTACTGGATCACAGGCACAGCGCTGCCAATGCGCCCCAGTCCAGGCCTGCAACCATATTTGCTATTCTAGTACTGGATCCCACACACAGCTCTGCCAATGCACCCCAGTCCAGGCCTACAACCATATTTGATATTCTAGTACTGGATCCCACGTACAGCTCGGCCAATGCACCCCAGTCCAGGCCTGCAACCATCTCTGCTATTTCAGTACTGGATCCCAGGCACAGCGCTGCCAATGCGCCCAGTCCAGGCATGCAACCATATTTGCTATTCTAGTACTGGATCCCAGGCACAGCGCTGCCAATGCGCCCCAGTCCAGGCCTGCAACCATATTTGCTATTCTAGTACTGGATCCCACGCACAGCTCTGCCAATGCACCCCAGTCCAGGCCTGCAACCATATTTGCTTTTCTAGTGCTGGATCCCACGCACAGCTCTGCCAATGCACCCCAGTCCAGGCCTGCAACCATCACTGCTATTTCAGTACTTGATCCCAGGCACACGCAGCCAATGTGCCCCAATCCAGGCATGCAACCATCTCTGCTATACCAGTACTGGATCCCACCGCAGCTCTGCCAATGCGCCCAGTCCATGCTTGCAACCATCTCTGCTTTTTCAGTACTGGATCCCAGGCACAGCGCTGCCAATGCGCCCCAGTCCAGGCCTGCAACCATATTTGCTATTCTAGTACTGGATCCCACGCACAGCTCTGCCAATGCACCCCAGTCCAGGCCTGCAACCATCTCTGCTATTTCAGTACTTGATCCCAGGCACACCGCAGCCAATGCGCCCCAATCCAGGCATGCAACCATCTCTGCTATACCAGTACTGGATCCCACGCGCAGCTCTGCCAATGCGCCCAGTCCAGGCTTGCAACCATCTCTGCTATTTCAGTACTGGATCCCAGGCACAGCGCTGCCAATGCACCCCAGTCCAGGCCTGCAACCATATTTGCTATTCTAGTATTGGATCCCACGCACAGCTCTGCCAATGCACCCCAGTCCAGGCCTGCAACCATATTTGCTATTCTAGTACTGAACCCCACGTACAGCTCTGCCAATGCACCCCAGTCCAGGCCTGAAACCATATTTGCTATTCTAGTACTGGATCCCAACCACAGCTCTGCCAATGCACCCCAGTCCAGGCATGCAACCATCTCTGCTATTTCAGTACTGGGTCCCAGACACAGCGCTGCCAATGCGCCCCAGTCCAGGCCTGCAACCATCTCTGCTATTCCAGTACTGGATCCCACGCGCAGCTCTGCCAATGCAACCCAGTCCACGCCTGAAACCATATTTGCTATTCTAGTACTGGATCCCACGCACAGATCTGCCAATGCACCCCAGCCCAGGCCTGCAACTATCTCTGCTATTTCAGTACTGGATCCCAGGCACAGCGCTGCCAATGCGCCCAGTCCAGGCCTGCAACCATATTTGCTATTCTAATACTGGATCCCAGGCACAGCGCTGCCAATGCGCCCCAGTCCAGGCCTGCAACCATATTTGCTTTTCTAGTGCTGGATCCCACGCACAGCTCTGCCAATGCACCCCAGTCCAGGCCTGCAGCCATCTCTGCTATTTCAGTACTGGATCCCAGGCACAGCGCTGCCAATGCGCCCAGTCCAGGCCTGCAACCATATTTGCTATTCTAATACTGGATCCCACGCACAGCTCTGCCAATGCACCCCAGTCCAGGCCTGCAACCATATTTGCTATTCTAGTACTGGATCCCACGTACAGCTCTGCCAATGCACCCCAGTCCAGGCCTGCAACCATCTCTGCTATTTCAGTACTGGATCCCAGGCTCAGCGCTGCCAATTCGCCCAGTCCAGGCCTGCAACCATCTCTGCTATTCTAATACTGGATCCCAGGCACAGCGCTGCCAATGCCCCCAGTCCAGGCCGGCAACCATATTTGCTATTCTAGTACTGGATCCCAGGCACAGCACTGCCAATGCGCCCCAGTCCAGGCCTGCAACCATATTTGCTATTCTAGTACTGGATCCCATGCACAGCTCTGCCAATGCACCCCAGTCCAAGCCTGCAGCCATCTCTGCTATTTCAGTACTGGGTCCCAGGCACAGCGCTGCCAATGCGCCCCAGTCCAGGCCTGCAACCATATTTGCTATTCTAGTACTGGATCCCACGCACAGCTCTGCCAATGCACCCCAGTCCAGGCCTGCAACCATATTTGCTATTCTAGTACTGGATCTCACTCACAGCTCTGCCAATGCACCCCAGTCCAAGCCTGCAGCCATCTCTGCTATTTCATTACTGGGTCCCAGGCACAGCGCTGCCAATGCGCCCCAGTCCAGGCCTGCAACCATATTTGCTATTCTAGTACTGGATCCCACGCACAGCTCTGCCAATGCACCCCAGTCCAGGCCTGCAACCATATTTGCTATTCTAGTACTGGATTCCACATACAGCTCTGCCAATGAACAACAGTCCAGGTTTGAAACCATATTTGCTATTCTAGTACTGGATCCCACGCACAGCTCTGCCAATGCACCCCAGTCCAGGCCTGCAACCATATTTGCTATTCTAGTACTGGATTCCACATACAGCTCTGCCAATGAACAACAGTCCAGGCTTGAAACCATATTTGCTATTCTAGTACTGGATCCCACTCACAGCTCTGCCAATGCACCCCAGTCCAGGCCTGCAACCATATTTGCTATTCTAGTACTGGATCCCACGCACAGCTATGCCAATGCGCCCCAGTTCAGAACTATGGCCACGTGTGCGATTCCAGTACTGGGTCGAACGTGCAGATGTCTCAACGCACCTCAATCCAGGTTTACAAGTATCCTTGCTATTCCAGTACTGGGGTCCAAGCATATCTCTGCCATTACACCTCAATCCTGACATACACCCATCTCCATTTCAGTCCCAGGTTCCTCTGTCATTGCACCTTTATGCAATAGTATAACCAGCAATGCAATTCCAGTACTGTGCCCCATGTGCAGCTTTATCTATGAACCTCAATCTACATTTACAATTATACTTGCCATTCCAGTACTGGGTCCCGCAGGCAGATCTGAAATTGAACCTCAATGCAGGTATGCATCCACCCCCCTCATTGCAGGCCTGCAACCGCCCCTGCTATTCCAGTACTGCCCCCGCCACAGGCAGTTATGTCAATGCACCTCAATGCAGGCCTGAAACAATCCGTGCTATGCCAGTAGTGGGATCCAGACAAAGCTCTGCCAATGCACCACAATTCTAACCTACACCCATCTCTGCTGCTCCAGTATTGGGACATATGCACCACTCTGCCAGTGTACCTCATTGTAGGCCAGCAACCATCCCTGCTATTCCAGTAGTGGGATCCAGACATAGCTCTGCCAATGCACCTCATTGTAGGCCTGCAACCATCCCTGCTATTCCAGTCCTGGGACATATGCACCACGCTGCCAGTGTACCTCATTGCAGGCCTGCAGCCATCTCTGCTATTCTAGTACTGGGATCCAGTCATAACTTTGCCAATGCACCTCATTGTAGGCCTGCAACCATCCCTGCTATTCCAGTATGGTATTGAGTCATAGCTCTGCCAATGCACCTCATTGTAGGCCTTCAACCATCCCTGCTATTCCAGTAGTGGGATCCAGTCATAGCTCTGCCAATGTACCTCATTGTAGGCCTGCGACCATCCCTGCTATTCCAGTAGTGGGATCCAGGCATAGCTCTGTCAATGCACCTCATTGTAGGCCTGCAACCATCTCTGCTATTCCAGTATGGCATCGAGTCATAGCTTTGCCAATGCACCTCATTGTAGGCCTGAAACCATCCCTGCTATTCCAGTATGGGATCCAGGCATAGCTCTGTCAATGCACCTCATTGTAGGCATGCAACCATCCCTGCTATTCCAGTAGTGGGATCCAGGCATAGCTCTGCCAATGTACCTCATTGTAGGCCTACAACCATCCCAGCTATTCCAGTATGGGATCCAGGCATAGCTCTGCCAATGCACCTCGTTGTAGGCATGCAACCATCCCTGCTATTCCAGTAGTGGGATCCAGGCATAGCTCTGCCAATGTACCTCATTGTAGGCCTACAACCATCCCAGCTATTCCAGTAGAGGAATCCAGGCATAGCTCTGCCAATGCACCTCGTTGTAGGCCTGAACTCATCCCTGCTATTGCAGCACTGTCCATGCACGGCTCCTCTGTCAGAGTACCTCATTCAGAGCTGTGCCACCGCCTGGGGCCCTTGGGCCACAAGAGCCAGTGGAAGCAGTGGCACCACGGCAAGAAGAGGGTTAACTTCAGTTCTTGCAGTGAATGCGGGAATTTGGTGCCACTTTTGCTTTCTTTTCTTTATTTGATTTTCCTGTTCGGAATACGGCTTCCTCCTCTTCCCCCTGCCCCCCCTCCCCCGCGTGCTCGTGAAGAGGCGCCCCTGACACGGCCACCCGCTCGATTGCACCGGTCGCGTGACATGGGTCCAGGATGCACCTGGGCTGCCTGGCAGGAAGTTGCAGGCGCAGCTGCTTCCTGTCCATTTTCCCGCCATATCCTCTGGCCATGGCTGATAACCGAGCAAACAGGAAGCGCTGACTGCAGGTGCTATAGCAGGGCCCCCGCCCCTCACCCCCTCCATACGATATTCTCCCTGGTTGAGTACATTAGGGTTACTTGTGATACTATAATTATGTTTAGTATTATCAACTGAGAACACCGTACAGCGCTCCTCCTCCTCATGTCACAAACCCACCATGCGTCTGTGGTCAGTCCACTGCAGTAGTGGACCGGGGCCCCCTCTCTCTGGTTGGCTCTCTCAGGACACGGCCCGTCAGCGCCTCACTACTCGCCAGGAACTCCTCACAGTCAGGAAGAAGGGCTTCCACTGGAGAGGGTCACAGCCCTGCGATCTGACACTGCGTGTGACCCTTGGCAAATGGAATTGCTTCCTGTGCTGCATCCTCTACCCCCAACTGTGAATCAAGCTGCCATCTCACTCCTTCCCTCACCTGTGGCCTCATTTACTTCAACGGAGTCTCGCTCATTACCTCATCCCTGCCCTCATACTCTAATGATAATGATGTGTTATTTATATAGCGCCTTAATCCAAAGCGCTTCACAGAGCACATAGTTACATACAATATCACCAACCCGAAATTGGTACTCTTTAATCGACCTCGGAAGAATGAAAGGCTGAGTTGGCCTTGCTGGGAGTCGAAGCTGCGACCTACAATGGAGTCTCTATATAAAAGTTAATTATCCAGTCTACAACTGCTAGGCGCTGTTCCCAATTTAGTAGTATTCTGGTTGGATATTGTGGTCAGCTGCCTCCTGGGCTATATCCTGTGACTGGTCAGGATGATGATTACGAATAAGTAAGAAATATTATAGCCCTGGTTGGCGCTTTTTGCCACTTGAAATTAAAGAACTCTATTACCACGTTGTGAATCCATTCAACATACATTTTAATGTATTTGTTTCTTCCTTAGGTTAGAAAGTATTGATCAATACCAATATTTTTGGCTGTTTGATGATGTCGAGCTTGATTTAACCTGATAGTTCCACTTGTCCAACGATTTGTTCTTAATTGATTTATGCATTTCCCCTTCCTTTTAGGGAAAGCTTTTTCTTCCAATCTGAGTTAGAAATAAAATGTTCAAAGCAATTTGGTTGTTAATACTCAGAAGTAAATCCGTTGCAAACTGATTGTGCAATCTTCTTGGGCAATCTTTCACCATTGTGTCTCCCAGCCACTCTTTCCCTTCTAGCACTCCTGGGGCCCTTTCCCAGACCTCGCAGCCCCTAATCTGCCTCCGTCATGTTGTTGATTCTCCTGAACCCATCAGGTCCCTGAATGGGCTGTCCACTCTAGCACACTGGCCTGTCCACTCTAGGACTCTGGCCTGTCCACTCTAGTGCACTGGCCTGTCCACTCTAGCGCACTGGCCTGTCCACTCTAGGACTCTGGCCTGTCCACTCTAGTTCACTGGCCTGTCCACTCTAGGACTCTGGCCAGTCCACTCTAAGGCAATGATCTGTCCACTCTTGGACTCTGACCTGTCCACTCTAGGGCACTGTCCTGTCCACTCTAGCACACTGGCCTGTCCACTCTATCACAGTAGCCTGTACACTCTAGGGCACTGACATGCCAACTGTATCACACTGGCCTTGTCACTCTAGGGCACAGGCCTGTCCACTCTAGGACTCTGGCCAGTCCACTCTAGGATACTGACCTGTCCACTCTAGCACACTGGCCTGTCCACTCTAGCACACTGGCCGGTACACTCTAGCTGTCCACTCTAGCACACTGGCCTGCCCACTCTAGGGCACTGGCCTGTCCACTCTAGGGCACTGGCCTGTCCACTCTAGGGCACTGGCCTGTCCACTCTAGCACACTGGCCTGCCCACTCTAGGGCACTGGCCTGTCCACTCTAGGGCACTGGCCTGTCCACTCTAGCACACTGGCCTGCCCACTCTAGGGCACAGGCCTGTCCACTTGAGCACACTGGCTTGAGCACTCTAGTGCACTGGCCTGTCCACTCTAGGGCACTGGCCTGTCCACTCTAGTGTTAGGGAGAATTCTCTTTTTAGGCTGAATTTCCTAATCTAGTGAATCCCCCAGCAGCTTTGCTGGATTTCTGGAGTTTGTTTTTTTCTCCTGCCAAGAGTGAGACTCTTTTTCTCCCACTCTTGGACATGATTTGTGGTGTTCCTTTGAATGTTAATGTGTTTCATGGGCTATGGGGTCTTTTACTCCATAGGGTCTCATATGTTTTTTTCTATGTGTGTTACACCGCACCCTCCGTGCAGTAACACCGGGGTGTCATAGTGACCTCCCACCATAGACTCCATACCCTGGGACTGACTACTGTCTCCCAGGGCATGTAAAGTCACCATTGGCTTTACTAGTCCCAAATTACTAACAGAACCAGTACAAACCATCATATTGTGGACGTACTGGTGGGGGAAATTCGATTGCCCCTGGGTCTGTTATTCGAGGGGGCACTGTCCCGTCCCCCCTCGTCGAGTTTTGGCTGGTGGCAGTGGATACTACTTTTTATATTCAACCGCGAATATATCTCTATGGGATTTTCCCATTGTTCGAGGCTAATACTTTTTAACATAGCCTCTAACATACCGCCGGTTTATTTATTTAATATTAATTCACCGGTTGGTATTTTCTGCCAGAACTCGGTTTTAAAATGGCGTTTGTGTTCGCCTCTGTAACTCCAAACCAAAGGTCGAGCCCTTTGTTCCACTTTTTGGCGGGCTTCTCCACAGAAGCCTCCAAAAGTGGTGCCACTCTCTCTGGGTACCACAGGGAGTGTGGGAGGGGGTTTAGGCACCCTGGACTGAGTTACCTTGGTAACTCAAGTCGCACTCTTGTGTGATTGGCCCAAGTGGTGAGCCGGCCGGCTCACCACTTAGCATGTTTGAATGACAACTAGGCTGTGTGAATGGGGGTGTGCTGCATAAAAGCAGGGATTTTGGGACGGGAACTTCAGAAGTCGCCAAAGGACCTGAAAATCCAACGAGGGAGAAGCTGAGCCGACCTGCTACGACGACACCACCGGTGGAGCCCTGCTGAACCGACTCACCACTTCCCAACGACAGAGGAGATCTCCCGGCTGGAGAGTCTTCTTCTACTGACTGGTGGGCACAACCAGTTTACCTTACTTTCTCGCATCCCAGGACATCTTGTGGTCGAATTGCCCATGCCAAGCACCCCGGCAACCGGATAGCCACTTACCACTGGACTGCGAATAAAAGGACTGCTCCTTTTAATTGAGAACTCTGCGGCTGGTTTCTTCCCTGGCAGTGCAACGGACCCCTGCTTTCCTCCCCAACGAGATCCTCTCTTCCACCGGACGAAGCACCGACTTGCGACCGCTGCCAGAAACAACTGCCCCCGCTGGAGCGTTCTCACCATTTTAAGGTACCGTGTCCGCCAGGCCTCCCTTTCTAAAGATTGCTACAAGGTAACAATAATCCCTTAACCTTCTGGACTGGGCTGGCCGCCTTGACCATCTAACTGGTCCCTTTCTTTTTGGTCCAACTCTTTCTGAACTTTTTGCTAGACTTTTAGGCACTTTCAACCTTGTGACCTTGGACACATTTCGACCGGAGCCTCTTAAAGTGGGTCCGGCCTTGTTAACTTTGACTTTACGATTTTAACCTGCCTTCTTCTCATACTGTGTTCTTCCGAAAGTGTTGGGATCTGTTTCTGCCTTTGCTCTGCCTTTCTCTCCCTTTTAAACCGATTAATTAGAGTGCCATCTTCGTTAAGCACTCACCGCTGTCTGAAAATAAGTGTTGCTTTACTTAAGACTTGTCTAACTAATCGTTGAAGGGAGTGTAAATCTTTTAGTGGCCGTGTTTTTGAACTGCTTGATATTAGTGCCAGTGTGTTTAACTAGATGTGTTTTTAAATAAATAATTATATCTCTTTTACACCAAGCTCTGGTCAGTGTTTGCTTGTTCTACTCTGTTCTTTTAACCTATTGTGAATACTCTGTATACTGCCTAACTCTTCTTGAGAGAAGTGTGACTGCTCAGCCACAGCTACCAGGTAAATCTGGGTGGTACAGACTGCTACCAATTGGGTTTACTGCCAACCACCTGTAGTCCTAAATCTTTTGCAGTGGTTCCAGAGGGAACAGCACAGGTTTCTGCCTAACACTGGTGTACAGCGGTGGGATTTGTATTGGGTATACACTTTAGTGTGCTTTTTGAAAACTTTAGGACAACTAACCACAAAGCTTAGCACTAAAAAGCTGATTTTCTAACTATGTCTGCTATGGAGAGTTATACCCTAGAATCATTGTCTGCCAAAACTGCTGATTGCTTAAAAGTATTGTGTAAACATAAGAATCTCTCTGAGAAGGGCAAGAAAATGGAACTTATAGAAGGATTGTTAGAAAACCAAAGTCTGGGTGGTACAGAGGAATCTACCACCCCCCCCAGCAAATGTAGAAAACAGTGATGGTATTGATCTGAATCAAAGTCTTGATAATGAGTCAGAAGAGGAAAGTGAACCTAATGAAGTTAGCCACTCTGAGCCTCTGTCTACCTTACCTACTGTACCTACTGGGCCTATACCAGGTCCTACATGTAACCCTGCTTATTTTGAACTTGAAAAAATGAAGCTTGAATTAGAGTACAAACGTTTTATTGCTCAATCTGAACGAAACCAAGAGCTAGAGTTCAGAAGAATGAATGCCCAGGCTGAGCAGAAGCAAGCTGAGTTGAGACTCAGAGAAATAGAGCTTAATCATGAACTAGAAATGAAAAAGTTGTCTGTGGGAAATGTTTCTCTCTCCTCTGGTTCCTCTAGGAGTTCCAGTCCCAAAAGACCCTGGATGCCTAAGGAATTAGTGGGTATGTATGAACCTAAGTTGGATGTGTTGGATTGGTTAAAAATGTTTGAGTATAATCATGGGCTCCAGGACATCACAGGGAATGAACTACTTCCCTGGTTGTTCTCTAGGCTTCCCCCTGTTGCAACTGATGTGGTAATGGAGTTGGGGGAGGTGGATAAGACGGATTATGAATGTGTGAAACTAGCTTTAATAGCTAGATTTGGGAAGACCCCTTCCCAGTACCGTAAGAGGTTTAGGACCCTCAAAAAGCATGATGGTACCCCTTGGGCTACCTGGGTGAGTGAAAGTTTGAAAAACCTAGAGGGATGGATTAAGGGTTACAGGGTTAACACTTATGAAGGAATGAAGAATCTTGTAATGTTGGAGTCAATTTATGATGCCTGCTCTCCTGAGCTCAGACAGCACTTAGCTGATTCAAAGGAATTGGATTCCAGGAAGTTCGCTAAGGCTGCTGACTTGTGGGTTGCCAACAGGGCCACTCACAAGGATTCTGGGGCTACTCAGAAAAAGGATGAGGGAAAACAGCCAAAAAAGGACTCCAAAGAGAATTCTAATAATTCCAATTCCAAAGAGGGCCCCAAACAAAACCAAAAGGGTAGGCCACAAGGGAAACCAAATCAGGCTAGTGTACCTTCTGGTGCCAAACCAGAAGGAGGTCAGAACAAGCCACCATTCCAGAAAGCATTTGGTAAATGCTTTGTTGGTGGCTCTACTGAGCATGTGAAATGAGATCCCAGATGTAAGGGTAAACCTTCAGGGGTCCAGCTTGTCCCCTTAGCCTTCGCTCCAGAGGAGGAAGTACAAATGGCCAGTGGAACATTTCTATTACTGGCTGATGAACCCACTGGAGTCTCAGCCAGTGTTTCTTTAGTGTCTCTGGGTTTGTGGGAACAGCAGAACTTAGATGTCTATAATTCTATCCCAGATAATACTAAAGAGTATTATAAGGACAGTGTCCAGGTGAATGGTCAGGAGACTCCTGCCATTAGGGAAACTGGGGCCAGCATAACTGTGGTGGACAAATCGTTTTTTCAGGCTGATGATGTTGCTAAGGCACTCAAACTCCTCACCAAGTTAGCTGGAGGGCCTGTGCAGATGCTTCCACAGCTACCAGTTCTCATCCAGTGTAATGACATGACTGTGAAAATACCTGTCAGCATACAAAGTGAGGTGCCAGGAAGGGTTCTGTTGGGTAATGACTTGACAACTCTTGGAGTAGTGTCACATACCCCCAGACCTCCTAGTTAAAGGTTACAGGAGCTCACCAGACATGCAAGGGAGAGAACCATGAGAGGTGCTCCCAAGGAGATGATGAAGAAAGAGATCACTCCTGCTCCACTGGAGATGTCAGCTGCTGTATCTATGAAACTAGAAGAAAAAGGGAAACCTAAAACTTCTAAAAAGAACCCCACAGCCAGCACTCCAGTGCAGCCAACAAGGACTTCCCCTAGGTTGTCCAAAGTTACACCAGTAACTCCCCCTCCAGTTGAGGCTGAGAAGGAGGTACAACCCTGTGTGGTTGAACTAGACTCTGAGGAAGAGCTAGTGGAAGGCCAGGAACTCATTGGAGATCTGGATCCTGTTGACCATCCTGAGCTGCAATCTTTACTGGCAGAAGGTGGACCCAACAGGGCAGACTTCAGTAAGGGACACAGAGAATGTCGAACTCTGGAAGGTCTTCGCCACCAGGCAGATGCTCAGGCTGAAGGGCAAGAGCCTGGGAAATATAGGTTACACTGGGAAGATGGCCTCTTCTACAATGAACCAACGGAGTCTGCACCTGGGGACAACAAACGACTTGTAGTACCCCAAGAGAACAGACCACACTTCTTGCATTTAGCCCATGAGATTCCTTTGGCTGGTCACTTGAGTTTCAAGAAGACTAAGGAAAGGCTCTCACTCTACTTTTATTGGCTAAAGATGGGGGCCGAGGTAGATAAGTACTGCAGGAGCTGCCACACCTGCCAGACTTCTGGTAAGGTTGGCTCCAAGAATGTGGCACCTTTAGTGCCTCTCCCAGTTGTGGGAGTCCCATTTGAGAGAGTAGGGATTGACATTGTTGGTCCCCGTGATCCTCCAACCTCCTCACGCAACAGGTTTATACTTGTTGTAGTAGACCATGCTACTAGGTACCCTGAGGCAATTCCTATGAGGACTGTTATGGCTCCGGCTGTGGCTAAGGCCCTCCTTGGTATTTTTACCAGGGCTGGGTTTCCTAAGGAAGTAATCTCTGACAGGGGGTCGAATTTTATGTCCCACTACATGAAAGCCATGTGGAAAACCTGCAGAGTTACTTACAAGTTCTCAACAGCATACCACCCTCAGACAAATGGATTGGTTGAAAGGTTCAACAGAACCATGAAGAGCATGATAGGTGCTTTAGAGGACCCCCTTAAAAGAAAGTGGGACCTTCTACTACCATGCCTTCTCTTTGCTTATAGAGAAGTCCCTCAGGAGGGAGTAGGTTATTCTCTCTTTGAACTTCTTTATGGTCATCCAGTCAGAGGTGCATCAGCCCTGATCAAGGAGGGGTTGGAGAGTGCTCCTTCCCCCAAGCCAGTCAGAGTGACTGACTATGTGATAGGTCTCCAAAGGAGAATGTCGCACATGATGGTAGAAGCAAGTGACAACTTGAAAGCTGGACAAGCATTGGTCAAGCACTGGCATGACCAAAAGGCTAACATGGTCGAGTTTACTCAGGACCAGCTAGTTCTCGTTATGATTCCAATAAGGCAGAGGGCCTTGCAAGACAAATGGATGGGGCCCTTCAAGGTTGTGGGTAAGCTTGGAGAGGTCAACTATCTGGTGGACTTGGGCAATCCCAAGGAGGCTCCAACAGTCTTCCACACCAACAGACTAAAAGCGTATGTCTCCAGACCTGATGTAGGAGCTTTGCTTCTAGCATCATCAGAGGAAGAAGAAGAGAGTGAAGCTCTTCCTGATCTCCTCAGAAGCTTACCTTTAGACGAAAAGATTGAAGGAGTAAATCTCTCTTCAAATCTGACACCTGAGCAACAGGAAGAGTGCAAATCTATGTTAAATCAGTTTGCCTCTCTGTTCTCGCTTTCACCAGGCTTGACCGCTTGGGGACAGCATGACATACTCACTGGTGACTGTCTGCCAGTCAAAAGCAGAGGATATTGAATGTCAGAGAATGTAAGAACCCACATCAAAGGTGAGGTCAACAAGATGCTTGATCTCGGGGTAATAGAGCCCTCTACTAGTCCATGGTCTAGCCCAGTTGTGTTAGTACCAAAGGCAGGATCTAAAGAACTTAGATTCTGTGTGGATTACAGAGCTCTTAATGCAGTCACTAAGACTGATGCCCACCCTTTGCCAAGGACAGATGAGTTGGTGGATAGACTTGGTGCAGCCAAGTTCCTCAGCACATTTGACTTGACGTCAGGCTATTGGCAAATAGATCTGACAGACCATGTCAAGGAGAAAACTGCATTTTCTACCCCAGTTGGCTTATACCAGTTTAAGGTTATGCCTTTTGGATTGAAAAATGCACCTGCTACATTTCAAAGGATGGTAAACCAGGTTCTGAATGGAATGGAGGACTTCTGCATGGCATACTTGGATGACATAGCAGTGTTCAGCAATTCCTGGGAAGAACATGTGGACCACTTGCAATATGTTTTGCAGGCTCTTGGAAAGGCCAATCTGACCATAAAGGAGAGTAAATACCAGATTGGACAGAGTAAAGTGGTCTACCTTGGACATGAGGTAGGAGGTGGAGAAATAAGGCCTTTGCCCAGTAAGATTGAAGCTGTGCAAAATTGGACAACACCTACTACTCAGACCCAGGTGAGAGCCTTCTTGGGCCTCACTGGGTACTACAGGAATTTCATAGAGAACTATGGGTCCAGAGCTTCTCCACTGAATGTCATCTCCTCTCCTAAATTCCCTAAAAAGTTTAAGTGGAATGAAGAATGCAATCAGGCCTTTGAAACCCTGAAAAAGGCTCTTTGCCGAGCCCCAGTACTCAGAGCTCCTGACTACCCCCAAACTTTCCTTGTGCAGACAGATGCTTCAAATGTAGGAATAGGTGCAGTCCTCAGTCAACTGGATGGGAAAGGTAGGGAGCACCCCATTTGCTTCATCAGTAGAAAACTGAAGGATCCTGAAACAAGGTGGGCAACCATTGAACAAGAGTGTTTTGCTATTGTGTGGGCTCTGAAGAAGTTTAGGCCATACTTGTATTGTTCTACTTTTGTCATTCAGACTGACCACCAACCCTTGAGATGGTTAATGCAAATGAAAGGGGAAAACCCAAAACTACTGAGATGGTCAATCTGCCTGCAAGGGTTTGATTTCACCATTGAGCACAGGTCAGGGTGTCACCACCAAAATGCTGATGGTCTCTCTAGGATGTATGTCATCGACTAGAGGTATGAGATTCATCCAGGAGTGGATTAAATCCTCCTGTCCCTTAGTCTGGGGGGGGGGGGGTGGACGAGTGTTAGGGAGAATTCTCTGTTTAGGCTGAATTTCCTAACCTAGTGAGTCCCCCAGCAGCTTTGCTGGATTTCTGGAGTTTGTTTTTTTTCTCCTGCCAAGAGAGAGACTCTTTTTCTCTCACTCTTGGACATGATTTGTGGTGTTCCTTTGAATGTTAATGTGTTTCATGGGCTACGGGGTCTTTTACTCCATAGGGTCTCATATATTTTTTTCTATGGGCCTCATTAGGACCCAGGCGGTAAGGGGTTTACGGCGCCGTAAACAGCGCCGACCCTTACCGCCTGATTCCGAGGTCCCTTAGTGCCATGGAGGACTTAACACCTGCTTTTAGCAGGTGTTAAAATCCATGGCGCTAAGGGACCTTGTTGTTAATTACGCCACCGTAATTTACGGTGGCGTAATTAACGCCTTCCCCACTCCCATTATGCCCTATGGGGCAAAAATGGGAATGGGGAAGGGTAAATGGGTTAATGGGGACTTACCGCCCCGCCAACCTCGGAATGGGGCGGTAAGTCTGCCAACCACCATGGCGTAAACGTAGTTTACGCCATGGTGGTAAAGGTATGACCCAGGCGGTAACTTACCGCCTGGGTCGTAATGAGGCCCTATGTGTGTTACACCGCAACCTCCGTGCAGTAACACCGGGGTGTCATAGTGACCCCCACCATAGACTCCATACCCTGGGACTGACTATTGTTCCCAGGGCATGTAAACTCACCATTGGCTTTACTAGTCCCAAATTACTAACAGAACCAGTACAAACCATCATATTGTGGACGTACTGGTGGGGGAAATTCGATTGCCCCTGGGTCTGTTATTCGAGGGGGCACTGTCCCGTCCCCCCTCGTCGAGTTTTGGCTGGTGGCAGTGGATACTACTTTTTATATTCAACCGCGAATATATCTCTATGGGATTTTCCCATTGTTCGAGGCTAATACTTTTTAACATAGCCTCTAACATACCGCCGGTTTATTTATTTAATATTAATTCACCGGTTGGTATTTTCTGCCAGAACTCGGTTTTAAAATGGCGTTTGTGTTCGCCTCTGTAACTCCAAACCAAAGGTCGAGCCCTTTGTTCCACTTTTTGGCGGGCTTCTCCACAGAAGCCTCCAAAAGTGGTGCCACTCTGTCTGGGTACCACAGGGGGTGTGGGAGGGGGTTTAGGCACCCTGGACTGAGTTACCTTGGTAACTCAAGTCGCACTCTTGTGTGATTGGCCCAAGTGGTGAGCCGGCCGGCTCAACACTTAGCATGTTTGATTGACAACTAGGCTGAGTGAATGGGGGTGTGCTGCATAAAAGCAGGGCTTTTGGGACGGGAACTTCAGGACCTGAAAATCCAACGAGGGAGAAGCTGAGCCGACCTGCTATGACGACACCACCGGTGGAGCCCTGCTGAACCGACTCACCACTTCCCAATGACAGAGGAGATCTCCCGGCTGGAGAGTCTTCTTCCCCTGACTGTGGGCACAACCAGTTTACCTTCCTTTCTCGCATCCCAGGAAGTCTTGTGGTCGAATTGCCCATGCCAAGCACCCCGGCAACCGGATAGCCACTTACCACTGGACCGCGAATAAAAGGACCGCTCCTTTTAATTGAGAACTCTGCGGCTGGTTTCTTCCCTGGCAGTGCAACGGACCCCTGCTTTCCTCCCCGAGAAGATCCTCTCTACCTCCGGACAAAGCACCGACTTGCGACCGCAGCCAGGAACAACTGCCCCCGCTGGAGCGTTCTCACCATTTTAAGGTACCGTCCCCGCCAGGCCTCCCTTTCTAAAGATTGCTACAAGGTAACAATAATCCCTTAACCTTCTGGACTGGGCTGGCCGCCTTGACCATCTAACTGGTCCCTTTCTTTTTGGTCCAGCGCTTTCTGAACTTTTTGCAAGACTTTTGGGCACTTTCAACCGTGTGACCTTGGACACATTTCGACCGGAGCCTCTTAAAGTTGGTTCGGCCTTGTTAACTTTGACTTTACGGTTTTAACCTGCCTTCTTCTCATACTGGGCCTCATTACGACCCAGGCGGTAAGTTACTGCCTGGGTCGTACCTTTACCGCCATGGCGTAAACTCTGTTTACGCCATGGTGGTTGGCGGATTTACCGCCCCATTCCAAGGTGAGTGGGGCGGTAAATCCCCATTTCCCATTTTACCCTTCCCCATTCCCATTTTTGCCCCATAGGGCATAATGGGAGTGGGGAAGGCGCTAATTACGCCACCGTAAATTACGGTGGCGTAATTAGCACCATGGTCCCTTAGCGCCATGGATTTTAACGCCTGCAAAAAGCAGGCGTTAAACTCACCATGGCGCTAAGGGACCTCGGAATCAGGCGTTAAGGGTCGGCACCGTTTACGGCGCCGTTAACCCCTTAACGCCTGACTCGTAATGAGGCCCACTGTGTTCTTCCGAAAGTGTTGGTATCTGTTTCTATCTTTGCTCTGCCTTTCTCTCCCTTTTAAACCGATTGATTAGAGTGCCATCTTCATTAAGCGCTCACAGCTGTCTGAAAATAAGTGTTGCTTTACTTAAGACTTGTCTAACTAATCGTTGAAGGGAGTGTATATCTTTTAGTGACCGTGTTTTTGAACTGCTTGATATTAGTGCCAGTGTGTTTAACTAGATGTGTTTTTAAATAAATAATTATATCTCTTTTACACCAAGCTCTAGTCAGTGTTTGCTTGTTCTACTGTGTTCTTTTGACCTATTGTGAATACTCTGTATACTGCCTAACTCTTCTTGAGAGAAGTCTGACTGCTCAGCCACAGCTACCAGGTAAATCTGGGTGGAACAGACTGCTACCAATTGGGTTTACTGCCAAGGACCTGTAGTCTTAAATCTTTTGCAGTGGTCCCAGAGGGAACTGCACAGGTTTCTGCCTAACATCTAGCACACTGGCCTGTCCACTCGAGGGCACTGGCTTGTCAATGCTACCACACTGGCATGTCCACTCTAGCGCACTGGCCTGTCCACTCTAGCATACTGGCCTGTCCACTCTAGGGCACTGGCCTGTCCACACTAGGGCACTGGCCTGTCCACTCTAGCACACTGGCCTGTCCACTCTAGGGCACAGGCCTGTCCACTCTAGCACACTGGCCTGTCCACTCTAGAGCACTGGCCTGTCCACTCTAGCACACTGGCCTGTCCACTCTAGGGCACTGGCTTGTCAATGCTACCACACTGGCATGTCCATTCTAGCGCACTGGCCTGTCCACTCTAGCACACTGGCCTGTCCACTCTAGGGCACTGGCCTGTCCACTCTAGGGCAGTGGCCTGTCCACTCTAGGGCACAGGCCTGTCCACTCTAGGGCACAGGCCTGTCCACTCTAGGGCACAGGCCTGTCCACTCTAGCACACTGGCCTGTCCACTCTAGGGCACTGGCTTGTCAATGCTACCACACTGGCATGTTCACTCTAGGACACTTGCCTGTCTACTCTAACGCATTGGCCTGCCCACTCTAGGACAAAGCTGAGGACCCCCTCCCCCATTTAGCGCTCTTTGAACTCTCCTGATAGAATTGTCTCCTATCCTATGAGATAAGAGTCAATACCGCCTTATATTTGACAACTGCCGCCTCGACCAACCAGAATGTTTAAACTCATCATCTATACACACTATCATAATCTGTTTGACCGACCCACCAACAGAGTTTCGCTCCCCACAAATGGCACGCAGTCCTTGCCTGCGCACGGAGAGAACGCTCTCCATCGTGGCGTCCCCCGCTAAGCACATTCTTTGAACCCGTGCGTGTCGCCCAGGGCCACATGCCCCGTGCTGGGAAGTCGTTTGAGGGGTTTCACAGGAAGGTGTCCATCTGCCCAATATGCAGGGGTTTAGGTGGTCTGGGGCGAGCTCGGCTGGAGCCGCGGCAGTCTCCAAAACCTGTCCTTGCACCCTGCCGTGCATACTTTCCCAGCTGAAGCAGGGCAGCCAGGAGCTGACCCCCAAAAGCTAGTTCTCTCCAAATGTTTGCCATTACCTTACACTTAGCGTGTAAATGGGCAGAAAGGCCAGTGTGCATTATGCACTCAGAATGGCCGCAGGCTTGACTCACTACCACTGATATGCCATACATAACAACTGGTGTTCGTTCTGATGTTCCCAGAATGCTCTTTGGTTTTATGCAAAGCGCCAAGTAGCTTACATTAGTGCTATTTGTCTTCCTCCCCTCCCTCATGAGTGCTCTCATGAGTGATTTCCTTGCTCACTAAAGATGCATGTTGGCTCCTGTGTGGCATCCCCACAGCCCCTGAGGCAGATGTGGGGGGCATGGATTATAAAGGAGGTGCTTCCAGATGCAAACTCCAATGGGTGACTTCTCCGGGTTCATCACTGACAGCGCATAATATGAGCCCCGCCTTGCACGTCATTATTCCCCGAACATATACTCCCTGCCCCCCACCAAAGAGCTGAAGTCAGGGTCAAATGCCAGGCATAAGTTCACATCTTGAGGTCTGTCTGCGTCCAACAAAAGCACATTTAAAGGGATGTTTCATTTTGGTGCCCGTCTAGGGCATAAGTGACTACTATTAGCCTATTGTATGGGACATGCTGAAAGCAAGTAAGCAGACACCCTAAATAAGCATTTCAGAAAAGCTATTAAGCACACTGAGCCTGGGCCACTTATTTACAGAATGAAGATGATTTATTCCTGAGGATAGCTCTGGGGCAACGCGCTCGCCTTGGAAGCAAGATGATGTGGAGCAACACAGGTTTGATTCCCAGGGTCGGCGCTTAGAAACCTCTGGGTATTAAGCGCGTATCGCAAGTCGGAAAGTGATTTACTTACAGACATCAGTTTATTTAGGAAGAGTAACAGTGGGTGGTTCAGTTGCAATATATGGACAACATCATCAGAGCCCATGCAGAGAGACCCCGTTCTGCAGGGCCCCACGATGAATTGTAGCTGTGGGGCAGGTGTGTATTGCCCTAGTGACCGGCGCCTCCATTAGGACACACCAAGCGCAATTTGGCCACAGCACCTTTATAGAGCCCCCCTTTGATTGCGATTCCCATTTACAGAACTGGCTATGAGCAATGCCTGTTGGGCTGGGCCAACTTATTTATTTATTTTATTTATTGGTCACTTGTTAGGCACTTATACAATTAGCAAAACTGTTTCAAAGCGTCCACAGGGCAACAGGTTGGGGACAGGGGAGGTAGACAATGAATTACAAATCAAAGGATGAGAATGGAGGGAGGGGAGACACACCTACTATGCCTTGTGAGTGTTCAGAACGTGCAAGTGCAGGGGGGTAGGGATAGGTGCTGTGGTCCTCACGGAGAAGTGCTAGGGGCGAAGTGCTTAAGAAGGGAAAAGGTAAGTGCAACCTCCCGTGGGGAGTGGCAGCCTAAGCAAGTGCAGTGAAAAGACAGTGGCTGGGATGAAGATGTGGGGAGTCAGGGCCCCGAGGATGCATAAGGGCTCTGCACATCAGTCACACAACTGTTGATTAGCAGGGAAGAGAGGAGGAGAAGGAAAAGGTAAAGAGGAAAGTCTTGAGGTTTTTTCAGAACTTGCTCAAGACACAGGAGGGTAGAGAGGTTATTCCACAGGAGGGAGCCCGCCGAGGAGAGAGATCGACCACCAGCTCTCTTTTTAGCAAACAGCTTCACACGCAGAGAGTTGGTGCCAGAGGAGCGCAGGAGTCTAGAAGGGGAGTATTTGGACAGGAAGCGTTGAAGATAGAGTGGTCACCAGCCCCAGAGAGCCTTGTGGTTGATACAGTGGGATTTGAATTTAATCCATGCTGCGACCGGGAGTCAGTGACGGCTTTGGGGGGCAGGAGAGATGCAGTCCCTGGGCTTGAGGCCAAGGATAAGTCTCGCTGCCCTATTCTGGGTTAGCTGGAGGGGTCACAGGGTGGACAAAGGAAGATTAAGTAGAAGGCTATTGCAGTAGTCTAGCCTGCAGAGAACCGGAACCCGGGTAACATTGAGTCTTTGAGGGAAGGTGAGGAAGGGAAGAGTTCCTTTTAGAAGGAAGAGCTTAAAGTGGGACTTCTTGACAATGTCCTGAACATCAGGGATGAAGTAGAGGGAGGAGTCGAAGATGACTCCAAGATTCCTGGCTTCAGGGGAGGGGGCAGGGTGAGAGCCCATGGAAGGAGGCCAGGGAGAAGGGAAGACGTAGGGTGCAGGGGACTTAATCGGGAGAATCTCTGTTTTGCTGGCATTGAGGCAGAGGTCATTAGCAGTGCACAAGGCCTGGATGGCAGAGAGACAGTCAGGGATGAAGGAAGGTGCAAGGGCGTCGGTAGGACGTTTGAAGAAGAGTTGTGTGTTGCAGCGTAGCATTGAAAGTTGTGAGAGAAGGAGGCAATGAGGCGTGCCAGTAGAGCAAGGTATATGTTGAAGAGCCAGGGCGAAAGAATGGAGCCCTGGGGGACGCCACAGGTCGAGGCAGAGGTAAGGGAGGAGAAAGGACCCCAAATGATTTTGGAGGAATGGTCAGTTAGAAAGGAGGTAAGCCAGTCCAGTGCCCGCTCTGAGATACCAAGGGTGTCATGGAGCCTTTTATGAGTGGTTCACTGTGTCAAATGCAGACGAGAGATCAAAGAGGATGAGGACAGCTGGGGAGTTGTAATCCAGGGATGTGAGCAGTTCTTCACAGGTGTTCGGAAGAGAACTTGCTGTGCCTCTGGTTGCCTCGGAATCCAGACGGATGGTTGTGAAGACTGCCAACAAGTTCAGTGTGGCAGGGCCAGCTTCTCAAGCAGTTTCCCTGGGAAGGGGGTGATGGAGATGGGGCGGTAGTTGGCTGGGCAGGAAGGGTATTCTAAGGAGGGGGCACACAAGGGAGTGCTTGAGGGAGGATGGAAAAGAGCCAATAGCAAAGGAGTGGTTGCAGAGATCAGCAAGAGCAGGGATGAGAGAGGAGATGTTGTCCTTGATGCTTCTGGAGGTGCATGGCGCAACCTGTTTGGAAGAGGCCTTCATGGAGTTGACAACTCTGGAGACTTCTTCAGGGGAGACAGGTGCGACAGAGGAGAAGGAGGAAGGGTGCGAGTGAATGGTGGGGGGGTTGGGTTGGAAGAGTGTGTGACAAGGCTATTCAGCATGCCCTGGGTTTTGGAAGTGAAGTGAGAGACTAGTGCATTGCAGAGGGCCTGGGAGGGAATAGGGGCAGAGTTTGCTGCAGATGGGTTGGCAAGTTCCCTGCAGATTTGGAAGAGTTCAGCTGTGCTGTTGGATGCATTGGACACTCGTGCCTGAATGTGGGTTCTTTTATCGGCACGGATGGAGAGTCTGTAGTGGCTCTGGATCAGGCGGCAGGCCAGTTTGTCAGAGTGATCACCTGAATTGTGCCGCTTCTGTTCAGCAGCCCTGCACTTACGTTTTTGGTCTGCAAGATCGGAATTGTACCAGGTGTCCGGCACTGTGCAGCTCATAGTTTTGACCAATCTTACCGCCCAAATTCGCTTTGAAGTTCACTATTTACAAGACAGACACTTTTTAAATGTATTTATTGTGCAATATAGTTTGAAACAAAAGTTATTACACTTACAGAAACAGAAAACAAATAATCCCTACTCTTCGTATATGGAAGACAAAACCAGCTTAGTAAATCTAATAGCAGTAAATGTCAGTAATTATCAGTGAGATTTGACGACCTCCTAAAATCCGATCCAAAAATGAACCTGGTTTAAAGAGGGGAAATCATGGACAATGTGCAGAGAATACTATTTCATTCGATTCTGTAATATGACACAATTTATAACAAGATGCTCCAGATTTTCAATCTGATTATCATCTTTACAAAACCGACATATGCTACGACAAGGAGGCAATTTCACTCTTGCCCCCAAGATTGAATTTGTTTGGAATACATTTAAACAGAGCCTCAAAGAAATCATTTCTCAGAAATCTAGAAGAGCTTTTTAGCAAGGAAGCCTGGCAAACCTGTGCTTTTTCAGATGTCCCTAGTGAGTGGAAGAGTGTATAGCGGAAAGTAGACTCTCTGGTGTTGCACCCGTCCCGCTCCTGAAGGGCTTTTTAGCAAGGTAGGCTGGCAAACCTGTGCTTTTTCAGATTTGTCCAGGGAGTGGAGGAGTTTAGAGCGGGAAGTAGACTCTCTGGTGTTGCCACAGTCCCTCTCCTAAAGGGCGTTTTAGCAAAGTAGCCTGGCAAACCTGTTCTTTTTCAGATGTCCCCTGGGAGTGGAAGAGTTTAGAGCGGGAAGTAGAGTCTGTGGTGTTGCACCAGTCCCGCTCCTAAAGGACTTTTTTTAATCAATAGAGTATTATGAATTAGGGGCGTGTTCATGTCAATCTACATTCCACTAGAGTCGTAAACCCATTCAATGATAACGCTTGAGTGACTGTTGTCACTAGGAAATTTCAATATGGGGCAACCTGAGTGAACGGTAGGTTTCTCCAGTTCAATATGGCCCTCTGATACAGCAGGCCAAGTCTGTATCTGATTTTAGAAACGGCAACAGCCTTGGGTAATGCTACCACTTTGCACCAGATTAAACCCTCCGAAGAAGTGCATCCTTTTACTTCTTTTATAGGCAAAGGTTCCGCGTATTAAATAAGGCAAGGAGTCACTTAAGCTTTATAATTACTCATAAGCGGAAGAAGGGAAGATGTGCCGTGTCTGAAATGCATCTGTTTCATCTGGGTCAGATGGGTAAGAGCTTTTAAATGTAAACTTTTAACTCTTTTTTAGAATATTAGGTTTATTCTGTATGTTATAACCCAAATAATTACATTTGTCTGCTACCTCTGATTTGGACTGTTTTAATTTCCAAGTAAATTCTGTCCTTTTGCTGAGGTGGAGGCCATAACTTTCGATTTGAAGGTATTTATTAACAAGGCTGCTAGCGACCTTTATTAGCCGATCAGCGTTCGATCTACAATATCCAGGCCATCAACATAAGCAAGCCATTGGGCCTCATTCCGAGTTTGGAGGTAAGTACTGGTCATTACTGGCATGGTGCAAATAGCGTGTCCGAGCTGGCAATAGACTGCTAAAAGCGGCCTATTACGACTTTGCGGGGACGAGCTTTGCGCCATGCCGGTAAGGTACCTAGCGCCATGCCGCAAAAGGGCCCCAAAAAGCCCTTACCAGCATGAAGCGCACCGTACATAACACTACTGCCATTGAGTAAAGCGGCATTAGCGGTGACCGTAAATAGCAGTGACCGTAATTAGCGGTCACCCCTATTTACAGTCACTGTTAAATAGCGGAACCGGAAATAGCATCATCGCACAGGAACTGGAAGGAGCACGGGGGCCATCTTTAAAAACACAATCCATTGCCATCCTCATCAAACAGGACCCCTGGCAAACTTTGAACACTGTGGATACATCCCATCATCAAGGAGGAATGCCAAAAGCACCAAAAAAGGGAGCTGCCCGCCTCAGGAAGGAGCGCTTCAGCCCGGATGGGCTCCTGATGATGGTGGATACTCTCCACGAGCATTCAGACACCGTTTTCAGCAGTGACATGCAGAGGGTGGCGGTAATTTAAAAAAAGAGATCTGGGCCATGGTAGCACAGAAGGTGAGCGCCATGGGCAACACCCCCCGCACCACAAAGGACTTCCGAAAACGGTGGGACGACCTGCGGCTGAGGGTGCGTAGCATCCTCTCGGCCAACAGAAGCCAGGCCATGGAGACAGGAGGAGGGCCAGGTTCCCCCATGAAATTGATGCCGTGGGAGGAGACGTGTGCGGCCATGATAGGCCCAGAAGCCATTGAAGGGGTTGGAGACATGGAGTGCGGGCAACGTCATCCGTCGATGGAGGTGAGTGTCCAAAGTCAATACTGCCAATGTATTTGTTATGAAAGTCACTGCTAAGGGCTGGGCAAGGTGTCACGTCATGGTTGGCCAAACCCCCCCCCCGCCTTTAAATCATGCCGAAACAAGTGAGACCCAGGCTAGTGCCAGGTGCAAGGCTGTAACCTATATGGCACATACCACACGAAGAGGCCCATTCCGTGAGGCACACAGGGCAGTTGATGTAAACAGTGTGCATGTGAGCCAGCACAGTACCCGGCCAACATGAGTGATACAGACATATGCATGCATTTACCATCCAAGCATAGATCAATGTGCCGTTCACCACCCAAATGCCGACAACCCACTAGAATCTGATTGTGATATCGTAGGCATGTCCAAATGCTGACTCTCAAATCATCACTCATGCCGTCCCTCTCTTCCACCCCCACAGACAGCGAGCATGACAGCAAGGACCAGGCAAGCAACCAGCCCAGCACCTCAAGGGGCCAAATCAGGGCCCGCTGTCTACCTGCGAGCAGGAAAACACCTCAAGCCACACCACCAGCTCCAGCAAGGCCTGTGGAGGGTGCACAACCCCCACCCCCCCCTACCCTACCCAGCACTGGTAGCAGACACCTGCCCTACGCCACACTCTGAGGAGTCCAGTGTGGCTGGGGAGATTGCAGCCACGGCCCCCCTCGATGTTCCCGACAGCCCCTCATCCATATACAGAGCAACTGAGGAGGACACATATGAGATTGTCCACACCCCTGACGGCCAAACAAACCCCCAGGTTTCATATAGTATAAGACCTGGGGTTTTGTTTGGTCAAGTGGCACAGCGAGTAGAGCGCTCGCTTTGACATTCGTGCAGGACCTGCTAACGCAGGTTCGAATCCCGGCGGGGCCAAACTCAGCCTTTCATCCTTCCGATAAATGAGCACCACACACCGTGGGTAATAATAAGCAGCGCTCAGATACCTGAGGGTTAGTAGCACTATATAAATGCCAAATTATTAAATTATTATAGTGACTCTGGTGAGAGTGACACACCTGGGCTTACGGGGCAAGGAGCAAGACAGGGACATGCCAGTCCTGTGGCCAGTTCCTTTAGTGACGCACCGGAAAGACATGTGAGCCCATTCCCCAACAGGGCCACAACATCAGCCATTGATGCAAAGCGGGCTCAGCAGCTCACAGCCCTCATCAATGACTTCATGCAAGACAATCGGCAGGCCAGGGAGGAGTGGCGGAATGAACTGAGGGCACTGGGCGAGGTCATTACAGACAGCACAAACCGGCTCTGTGAGGTCCTTGACCTCCTGCACGACAGCCCCAGCAGGAGGACACACCTTCTTTATGCTCCTCCACCCAGACCAGCCCGCTCCGTTGGTCCCAACGTACGATGCGCCACCAGGACATGCCTCCCCCTGGCTCTGGGAGCGCACAGTGAAAATGGTGCCATCCACATGTGGCCTATGAGGTCCTTATGGGACTAGTGTGGTGTTGTTGTGGTGGGAGGGGGAGGGGAGTTAGGGTGTGTTTGGGAGTTGTGGGGGGAGGCGGAGGGGGTGAGGGTGTGTTTGGGAGTTGTGGGGGGAGAGGAGGGAGGGTGTGTTTGGGAGTTGTGGGGGGAGGGGGGAGGGTGGTGGAGGGTTTGTTTTTCACGTTTGAACCTTCTAATTCAATACACCGGTTGTTCATCAAAAAAACAACAGAGCGGACATTCATCATTGCGCATGTGTCATTCAATGTTTCACAGTGCATAGTGTACATGTATCCCCACACCCAGTGCCCGATGTCCTGACATCCTCACACCCTCTGCTGACTTGTGTGTCAGAAATATTGTCCAATCAATGCTTGCCGCACGGCACATCCCTCCTGTGCATCGGCACCGTGATGCTGTCCTGCCACTTCTTCCTCCTCCTCCCCTTCATCATCATCAGGTGCTAGCAGTTCCATGTCAGGGGGCAGGGGCACGTTCCGACGGATGCACATATTGTGCAGCATTACACATGCCATGATGATCTTGGCCACCTTCTCATGGCTGTAGAGGAGTGCCCCACCCGACCGGCTGAGGCAGCGAAATCGTGCCTTCAACAGGCCAAAGGTCTGCTCAATCACCACACGTGTACTGGTATGGGAACGATTGTAGTCCTCCTCGTGCCTGTTCTCTGGGTTTCGGACAGGGGTCATGAGACACGGCTTCAAGGGATAGCCACCATCACCTGCATGAGAGGGGAATGAAGGTAAGTGTTTGTACATTCATGGTGGACAACTGTACTAGTCTTACATGGCAGCAGGTAATTTCTGCCCATACACACATGTCCCTGGATGTATTGCCCCCATTTCTGAGCCCGCTATGTGTCCTGTGCAATAGGATGATGGAGGGGGTAGCATCCTCAGGATGGGTTATGGTGTGCACTCACATCTTGTTGCACGTGCATCGTATATGCATGCAGCAGTGTTGATGTGTTGTGTTCTGTGAGATTTGGTAGTAGGGAGTGTTGGCTGTTGTCAGTAGCATATCCGTAATTCTGCACTGATTAGTACCATGGTGACTTGCAGCACTCCTATAGGTGTGCAGAACCAGTGGCATGCTGTGGTATCCCTGTTAGGCTCAGTTCAATGCACTCCCAGGGATGACTGTCTGGTGTGGTGATATGCTGGAGGCAGCGACATAGTGCAAATGCAGTGCATAGTGCTAGATGCCCTTACGGTGTGTGAGGGCCGCCGATGCGTGGTGCATGTGTTGTGGGTTGTGGCCTGGTCACCTGTTAGTCATGCAGTGTTAGGTGTCGGCCTTACTTCATCACTGTGGGATTTGGTAGTCATGTGCCGTTACACTGGCTCTGGGGCACAGTGTTCGGTGAGGTGCACATCGTGCACTGGCGTCAACATTTCCACCCAGGTGGAGTATGCATCTCCCCCCCACTTCCCACCCAGGTGGAGTATGCAGGTACCCGCCCCGCCTCACAACCCTGATGCACTGTCATGGCCCAGTCAGGCAACTCACCAAGCAGCCAGGCACGTCGTCCAGCATGTCGCTCCATATAGCGTGGTAACGTGGAGTTCCACAGGACCAAAGAGTCATGAGTTGATCCTGGATATCGGACACAGCAATGTGTGATGATCTTGCTGGCGTTGCATACCATCTGCACGTTGATGGAGTGGTATTGCTTGCGGTTGCGATATGGCACCTCCATGGCATGCGGGACCACCAACTCCACGTGGGTGCAGTGAAGGGCACCTATACAATTGGCATGCCTGCCAGTGCATGGAAGGCAACTTTTGTATCGAATATCTCCTGGGGAGTCCGTGGTAGGGATACGTAGTCCCTTGTGTGCTTGAAGAGGGCATCCAGCAATTGGTTCAGTATCCGGGAAAATAAGGGTTGTGATATTCCATGCATGTGCCCCACTGTGTGCTGGTAGGTGCCTGTGGCAAGGAAGTGGAGCACAGACACTACCTTCAGTAGAGGGGGATGGCGGTGCGTATTTCATGTAACAGGTCTACTATGGTGGTGATGGTGTCACGGTCAAGCCGGTACAGGGTGTGGATCTGCTCTGGTGTTAGGTTGAAGGGGGTGGCTCTGATGGGAGGAAATGGGGGCTGTCGGCGTGGTAACGGTGGCTGCACTGGTGGGGCATGCTGGGCCTGTCTCACCCTCCTTCCCCTCCTGTGTATCCTCTTTGGTGGGGGCTGTGGTTGTTGTTGTTGCTGTTGTTGTTGTTGTTGTTGTTGCTGCCTTGCAAGCAGGGCCTCCAGCTCCAGTAATGCTACTACTATTGGTATCATCTTGGTGTGGGAGGAGGTGTGGTGTGTGAGTGTGCTCCTTTTGTGCTGTGCCAGACTCCATTGCTTCCAACTGTGCGGATTGTGTGCACCTGTGGCTCTTGGAAACACTGCTCAGGGTTCTTAACACCTTCAGGAGATGCCAGTATTTACTCCATGCCGGTAAGGTACTTTTCGGGCTTCAGGAGGACGTTATTTGCATGTTTTTATTACTTGGGATCAGCTCCGGTTTACGGCATGCCGCTAATATCGGCATGGTGTGTCGCGCACGTGACCCTAGACCGCTATTTACGGCATCATACTTTACGGTGCCGTAAATAGCGGTCTGGTGGGTCGGAATAGCCCATAGCGATGAGCCATGCCGGTAATCCTTTACCGGCATTGTTTTTCCCTTACATCCAACCTCAGAATGACCCCCATTGAAAGGCTATAGAGCCTGATTTCGGAGGGAATGCCGTTCCTTTCCTTAACGGAGCGTTCAAATCTCAAATGTGAACATTAAGTAAGGCAGGGGCCAAAACACACCCCTACCTCCACTGTTCGAAGGTCTTACTTGTCATAGACATAGGACCTTTGACGTCCATTCTTATTTGCAAAGTTCGTATCCATGAGTGAGGTTGGGATAGCCCACGACAATAATTTAAACCTCATCTTTTCCCGATTGACGATATCAAAGACCATGGAGAGATCAAGGAAAGCGACACAAAAACTAGCGTTGTTCTTCCAAGTTGAGAAACAAGGAGATGCAAGATAAGCCCGTTTTGGCTACTACCTAAGCCCTTTCTAAGCCCTTAATCTACTCTTCAAAGACATAAATAAGACTTTAGCCCAAGTTGCCGGTTATCTATTAACATTCCATTTTAAAAGCCGTCCGGCCCTGCCGAATTGGAAATTTTATCTTTATTAATCAGAGTATAGATGCACTTCCGCAAAATCCAAACGTCAAGAGGGGGCGCCACAATACGATCCAAGTTTTCCCAGATTTCATTTCTTTGCATAAATTGAGGTGTGCATCAAATCAGATTCCCCAATGGGATTTAACTGTGAAATCAATTGAATACCCATTTTATCAGTAATAATATACCAAGAGCAATGGGAATGGTTTCAAACGACGATAGCCGACGTAAGCTCGCTGTCCCTTTACTAAAAACGTATTTTGCGCCCTTTAAACCAATTTCTTTCTGGCTGTTTCATCCATTTCTGTACACTTCTTAACGCCTCTGTTAAAGGCTTGCGAAGTCATGGATCCGCCTTCTAAGTTCCTGTTTCCAGTCTGAATCTCGGTGTCTGATGCATGATTATGTCCCTGGAGGGGTAACAGTCTCTTAACCCCATAACCCTTATCATACAATATTGACTGGAGAGTGTTAACAAACTTCACAGAGGAAAACAAATAAAAGTGCCTGATTACTAGTGCACTAAATGTAGCCCTTTATTAGTGAATAGTTCAGTTAACTTTGCCAACCAACATGCTCTATTGATATTACCCACTTTGGCCAAATAGTTTTTGCTGCATAAAACTTCGTACAGCAAAAATGCAGATGGTAAGCTGGATACATATATGGGGGCTGGGGAAATAAGGGGAAGGTGGGGGTTCTCCCCCGCCCCAACATTTTGCAGTTAAAAAAGTGTTAACATTGGTAAATTTGGCGGGAAATAAATCATGAATCCTTCATAGATCCATCCTATTACCACATTATTAATTAATATATCAGAGGGAGCAGCTGTTTGCTCCTCATCGAGACTTTCATATTAAAATGAGCAGAGCATATTAGGGTCATATGATCATTAACAGATGAGGGCAAAATGTCCCACTGAGTACATTTTCCCCAAACGTAAAGGTGAAGAAAAGATGTTATCAATGATAGAATGAAGAGTTCCCCTCCCCCAAGTGGGATTAGCAGGGATATCAGCACAGACAGTCCCCTTACATTTCAAGAGGCCCCCAGTAATCATTAAGTTCAACCAATTATCCCCTCTATCTCGAGAGTACAAGCTAACGGGTTGAGCGAGGGGCTGATTGGATTATGATCGAATTGAAAATTAAAACCATAACCATTCAGATCACCAGCCATCAATATTGCCATGGAGTTCTAACCTGCAAACCAGTCACCTAAAATATCAGATAATTCAGAAAGTAAGCCATCACTACATAACGATAAATTGGGAAACAACGCTCAACATAGCAAGTTCCTCCCCCCAATTAAACAAGACCACTATGCACCATTGGTTGGGATTCAACGCGCCCTATCTATCACTCATATAGAGCCACATAGACCCCTCCCCCTCAGCCAAGAACCAGGCAGGGGTATAGGCAGAATATGACATTTATTATTTACTGTAATAGCATTTCTGATGATTGTATCTGCTTAGATTCACATGCTGTGCATATGGTCTGACATCCAGTGGTAACCGCAGCGTATTGCATCTTGTCTTTCGAGGATCGAAAGGGACGTCGACATGGGCGTACCTGTAACACTACCCCTAACGTGATGTGTAGTGTACCCAAAATCCCTTACGCGTCTAGGTCCCACCAATGGTATTTTTTCTTCTGTGAGGGATCCTTATGACTATCGTGAGTGAGTGCAGAAAAGAGAGAAAAGAAGTAAGATGTCTATGTTCCTTCCATCCGAGCGGGGAGGTAGGGAGGGCGCATGTGAATCTAAGCAGATACAATAATCAGAAATGCTATTACGGTGAGTAATGCATGTCTTCTGATGCTTGTTAATCTGCTTAGAATCTCATGCTGTGCATAGACTAGCGAGCAGTACCCGGAGTTGGAGGTGGGTTGTGAGAAGTAGTAGTGAAACAGTAGTGAAAAGATGTCTTAGTAGTGCTTGTCCCACCTGGGAATCAGATCTAGAGTGGGCATCTAGACAGTAGTGTTTTGTATTTGTAAAGGTGTGTAAAGAACTCCAGGTTGCCGCTTTGCAAATGGAACATTTGCAATGAATGCTATGGAAGCCCCAGTGCCTCGAGTAGAGTGTGCTCTAGGCTTGAAGGGCAGTTCTCTCTTAGCAAGAGTGTAACAGAGTGTGATGCAACTGACAATCCACCTTGAGATGGCTGATTTAGAGACAGGGCCCCCCTCTCTACCTGCTGCCACTGAAACGAAAAACAAACTTGTTTTTCTAAGTGGTTTAGTCTTTTCCAGATAGTACATGACTGCCCTGCGCACATCCAGTGTGTGTAGGCTTCATTCTGACACGTTAGTGGGGTTCAGGAAGAATGTGCATAGTTCTATAGACTGGTTCACATGGAACTTAGAAATGAATTTGGGCGCAAAGCGTGGGTGAGTGCGCAGAACCACCTTATCTCTGTGAATTGTGACAAAAGGGTCTAGAATTGAAAGGGCCTGAACTTCACTGACTCTCCTTACAGAAGTGACTGCCACTAGCAAGGCTGTCTTGTAGTTGAGGGCCTTTAGACTTGCCTTTTGCATAGGTTCAAAGGGAGATCCATTAGTCTGGTTAATACCACATTTAGATCCCACCTGGAAGCCGGGAGAGAAATAGGGGGATTCATTCTTTTAACCCCTTCCATGAAAGCTTTAATTACTGGGATCTTCAACCATGACACCTTTTGATGGGACGTGGTATAGGCTGAAAGCGCAGCTAATTGGACTTTCAGGGAATTAAAAACTAGACCGGAGTCTAGTAGGTGAGTTAGGTAAAGCACATAGGAGTAGGGGAGTAGTCAATGGGATTGACGCTCTTTGAATTGCACCAGATGACAAAGCATTTCCATTTATTGGAGTAGCAATGTCTGGTGTTAGGCTTTCTTGCTTCTCTAAGTATGTCCATGCATTTCTGAGGAAGTTGGAGATGCCTGAAGTCTATGACCTCAGGAGCCAGGACGCTAAGTTCAGAGTTTGCTGGCATGGATGAAGTGTATCCCCCCCTGTCCTGACATAGCATGGTGTAAGGGCAAGGAAGTTTGATCGGAGAAGAGAGAGACATCTCTATCAGATAGGAGAACCAGGGTTGGCAGGCCCACATCGGGGCCACCAATATCATGGTGACTGGTTCCTGGTGCATCTTGTGCACAATCTTGTTGAGTAGGGGAGTCGGTGGAAAAGCGTAAACAAATTTCCCTGACCATGTTATCCATAGCCCGTTCCCCTTGGATCGGTTCTAAGGCTACCTGGAGGCGTAATCTGGGCATTGTGAGTTCTTCAGAGTTGCAAACAAGTCGATCTCTGGGAAGCACCATTCTGCGAAAACATTGGAGACTATGGGCCTCATTACACGGTAGGCGGTAAGGGATCACCAGCACCGGTAAGGGCACCGGTGCCGGTAATCCCTTACCACCCTACCACGAGGTCCCTTAGCGGGTCCCGTCCCTAACGCCTGGTTTCACCAGGCGTTATGGAAGGGACCCGTTGAGGGACTTCAGAGCTAATAACAGTACCGCAAATTGCGGTACCGTTATTAGCTCCATCCCAATTCCCATTGAGCCCAATGGGGGCTCAAATGGGAATGGGGAATGGTTCCCGGAATGGGGACTTACCGGGTCCTCCAAGGTCGGAATGACCTGGTAAGTCCCTATTCCGGGAACACGGACCCGGAATGCGGTAAGGGGGTAGCCATGGCACTAATAGCGCCATGGCTACCGCCTACCGTGTAATGAGGCCCTATGTCTTTATGTAGTCACCATTTGTACTCTAAGGGCAACAGGAAGTCTCTGCTGAGCACGTCTGCTAGAAGATTGAGTTCGCCTGGAACGTGTTGAGATAATAGCCCGTTTCCAAATGTTCTGCAACAGTTTGGGCATCCCTGAAGAGTGAGTGCCCCCTTGCTTGTTCAGGTAGTAGATGGCAGTGGTGCTGTCCTTGAGCATCTGCACCGTCTTTCCCTGCAACTGGGTCTGAAAAGCCTTCATTGCTTTGAACACCACTAACAACTCCAACTGGTTAATGTGGTTGGATTCTACTGTTGGGGACTAAACGCTGTGCGCTGAAGCAGGTGAGCCCCCCCACCCCGTTAGGGATGCGTCCGTCATGAGAGTGGCGTCTACTGCAGTGGTGGTGAAGGTTTTACCCTTCAAGAGGTTTTCCCTCGACCACCACTGCAGAGAGAGAACAAAGGCTGCCAAAACAACCACTAGATCGTCCCATTGTCCACTGGCCTGACACTACTGCCTGTTGAGTCACTCTTGCATGGGGCACAAGTGCAAACGTGCATGAAGAACCAAATAAATGCAGGATGCCATCATTCCGAACAGTCGCATGGCTTTTCATACCGTCACCTCTCGACTGGCTACATATTGAGGGATCTGAAACAGCATGTTTTGAACCCTCTCATTGGAGGGGAAGACAAGGCCATCTTCTGTTTGAATTAGGGCCCCCAGAAACTGCTTGACTTGGCTGCAGTCCAAGCTGGATTTCTTCTAGTTTATGGAGAATCCCAGACTGAATAAGAGGTCTATCGTCTTCTGAGTGTTCGACAGGCATGTTCCGTAGGAGTCCCATGTTATGAACTAGTCATCGAGGTAAGGATAAACTGGGATAGACTGCCTGCACAGGTGCGCTGCTGCAACTGCTAGTTCCTTCGTAAACACCCTTGCGGCTAAGGCAATGCCGAAGGGAAGGACCTTGAACTGATGGTGTTTGTCCTCTATCATGAACCTTAGATATTTCCTGTGTGCCGGCATCATTGAAATATGAAAGTATGCACCTTTCATGTCCAATGTTGCCATGTAACCCCATGCGTCAGTAGAGGAATTACCTCTTGCAGCGTCACCATACAAAACCTTTGAGGTATGACAAATTTGTTCGCTGGGCACAAGTCTTGCAAAGGGCGCATGGTGAGATCCTTTTTGGGTACAAGGAAGTACACTGAATAAATACCCTTGTTTACCTGTAGAAGAGGGACGACTTCGATAGCGCCCTTTTCCTGCAGGAACTCGACCTCTTACAGCAGGATCCTCAGGTGTTCCGGTGTTAGGCATCTTGATCTCGAAGGTCTGCATCGAGGTGGTCGGCTGAACTCGATGCAGTAACCGTGGGCGACGGTCTTGAGCACCCACTGGTCTGTTGTAATCCCCTTCCATGAATGTAGGAATGGTGTTATACGTCCCCTGACCAGGGAGGCATGGGAGGGTACCCGGATCTGAGAGTCATTTCAACTGGAGGCCGGGGAGCTTCTGGGGGTGGAATTACAACCCCTTCCTTTCCCACAGCATTGTCCTCTAGGTGGATAGGGGGTAGAGAACGCAGATCCCTGTACTGAGGACCAATTGTTCCCAGAACCATATTGGTTGTGAGGGGAGCAAGAATAGGACTGGCCACGAAAGGAGTGGCGAGAACTTCCCCCTCTCTGCTGAAAGGGCCTTTGAGTGATTTCATTCAAAGTCTTTCAAGTCTCATGTTCCTTCTTTGCTGTTTCCAGCGCCTCATCAACAGACTTGCCGAACAGGTTGGAGTCTTCCACCGGCTTGTTGATTAATGATGCCAGAGTCTCCGGTTTGAACCCGGAGTTCTTCAACCAGGAGTGACGTTTTAACAGGGTACCCTGGGCTAAAGTCCTTCCCGCTGTCTCTGTAGCGTCCAAAGTGTTCTTGAGAATGTTATGGTTTACCTGCTTACCTTCAGATACAATTGTAAGCAGGCGAATACGCACCGGTTCGGGGACCTCCAGTGGGCCTTCCTGTAGCAGGTTCCATTGGACATCCAAATAGCTGGCCAACAGCATGGTTTTTGTTGGCTTTGCGGGTGGAATATGCTGCTGCAGTAGTCATTCTCTTTCCCAGAGCATAACATTTCTTACATTCTTTGTCTGGAGGTGCCTCACTTGTGGACAAAAGGGACACCTGCCCTCTTCCAAGTCGTCGTGACCACAAGAGAATCCGTGATGGCATGCCCCCTGATATAAAGGGGGTCAGTGGGGGAGGGGCCAAAAAGCTTTTCCAACCGTGGGCTAACAGCCCTGGTTTGTGAAGGCGTTAATAATGAAGGGGCAATGTGTCTCTTAATGGAATTGAGTAAAGGATTGCCTGGCTGGCAAGAGGCTTCTCCTTTAAAATGTCTTCCACAAAATCCAAATCTGGCACTGTCTCTCGCGTGGCAATTTGGAAGTGTTCTGCCGCCTTTTTTAGGATGGCATTAAACGCCATCTGGTTATCTATAGGTGATGCCTGACACAGAGGTGGGGAGGAAGGGGGATTCATACGGTTTATAGTCATAATATCGAAAAAATAATGTCGAATTACAAAAATGTCGAAAAAAAATGTCGAATTCAAAAATGTCAAAAACACATACATATAATAGAAAAAGTCATTAATTCGAAAAAAAAATGTCGAACAACCAATGTTAAAATAACTGTAAAATGTCACACATACTAACGTTTTTTTATTGGGGGGGTCCCCCCCAAACCGCCCATCCCAAACCCCTACCCCAACCCTCCACTCCTCCCCATCCCCCCCAATACCCCCCATGGATATACCTTTAATTTTTTAAAAAAAGTATTTAATAAAACATTAATTAAATAATTAGTTATTAAAAAACCCCATCCCAAACCCCTACCCCAACCCCCACCTCCTCCCCATCCCCCCCACCCACCTTGGATATACCTTTAACCATTTAAAAAAACTATGTTTTATAAACTATAATTAATTAATTATTTATTTAAACATTAATTCGAAAAAAAATCGAAAAAAATTCGACATTTTTGTAATTCGACATTTTTATTTTCGACATTTTTATTTTCGACATTTTGACTTTCGAAAATATTGCATTCGATATTATGACTGGACACCGATTCATACATATGGTGTCAGGGTCTGGGGTATGGGCAGGGGACAGCCACAGTGGGTTGTCTACCGGCTGGTCATCACCCCATCCCTGGGCTGATCAGTGGGATCATCAAAGGGATCATAATCCTGTAAATAAGGGTCAATAGGATCTACGCCTGGATCCGTAAGGTCAAAGACTTCTTCATGAAGTGGCTCAGACATCCTTTGAAATTTTGCTATTGGAGTATGAGGGTCCTCCTCACAAGGCCTCTTCAGAATGAACCTCTCAGAAAAGCCTACAAACTTTTCTAGCCTGTTCATGCAACCCTCAAACTTCTCTCTGGTCCATGATGAGGAACCAGAGAGGTCTAGAGGGGGAAAAGGCTCCTCCTGGGGATCCTCCTCCCTAAAGCATCAAGATTCATCAATAAGAGTCTGAAATCAAGAAAGGGGACTCTCAGAATAATCTTTCCACTCTTCTGAGCATTTCGACGTCTCTCTAGACCTGGCCTTATGTTTAGCCACCAAAACAATCTTAGCAAAACGCTCGCTGATGTTCGGCGTTACTGGGAGGTGTTTGGACTGTGTAGGCAGTTGCGCTGTTGATTTGGACGCAACCGGACCTGTATGCGATGTCGGCATGCTCATCCAATGCGCCTCGACGCCCTGTGGCCTTGGTTGCTGGCACCCTTACTCGTAGAATGCCCAGACGCATGCCGCTGCTGTGGTTGTGCGCAGGGCCACCGATCACACGAATCGGCGGGTGCCATCATGGAATCCGATGTACCCGTTGGTGCCTTGGTCTGCTTCGACTGAACAGCCAAGGCAGCACCGGGGGTTGTGTGCTCAGTGCTCTGAGTAGCGTGTGCGTCCCTGTCGCTGGGATGTACATTCCCCATAGCAGGACTTACGTCGTGCCCAGCGGGGCCGGGAACGGACGTCACGGAGTGCGAGCGCTCTGATGCAAGGTCAATGGCATAGGAACTGAAGCCTTGGTCATCGCTTAAGTCCTCATCACACTCGGCAGCTGCGGTGGCGAGGGAGCTACCCTTGGTCCGCGACATAGCATAGGCTGCACACCGTTTCGTCTGATGCTCCTTGATGGTCTTAGGATGCAGGAGCTTACAGTACTTACAGGACGCCTCGTCGTGATTGAGGGGAAGACACCTATTGCACCTCTGGTGCTTGTCTTTCCATGGACATTTTCCCTTACAGGAAGGGCAAAATTTAAAAGTGGTGTCCTGTCCATAGCTCAGGGATATTAAAGTGATGACAAAACCATAGGAACAAAGGGAGGGGAGAGGAAAGACACTATTGAAAAGAATAGAAAACCCCCAGACCCCACTCTCCCTACTGTATAGGCCGGCCACGCGGTAGGCAGCGCCGACCGGAGCACCAGCACTCGAAGTCCTGTTCTTTCGCTGTCTTCAGCGGTGGTTAGGAATCAATCGTCGAAAGGCGGACGACAATATAAATATGACCGGAGGTCGGGAAATATAACAATTGTGCAATTAGGTTGGGGCTCCGCATAAGGTGACCAGCTAGCTCGGTGAAAAAAAAAAAAATTTGAGGGACCTCGACGCGTGAGGAATTTTGGGTACACTACATGTCACATTAGAGATAGTGTTACAGGCACGCCCATGTCAAAGTCCCCTTTCAATCCTCGAAAGACAAGATGCAATACTCTGCTGTTACCACTAGATGTTAGACTATATGCAGAGCCTGTGAATCTAAGCATATTAACAAGCATCAGAAATATTTATTTAGAATGTATGTTCTATGAATCTTTAATGATTGTATGTTCCACCTTCTCTGGGGCATCAAACAAAGCTTCAACATAACATACGGTTGCCTTTTGGTAGTAAACATGCAAATATTACTTGAAATAAATTAGATTGAAAACAAAGCAATATTTGATTTTAAAACAAGTGACACATTGACATGTACAGTGCTTGATACCTGGGGGATCTCTGCACCCTGGAAAATACTTGCCGTTTTGAAAGCACAGATTTGTAAGAATGTCTGTGGCAAATAGCACCCTGTGGCCTTTTCACCCAAAAGCAGTGCAGCATCGTTTTGCTATCAGGGTCACTTACTCACTCTCAGGAGAGAGTGTATATAGTCCAATGGAAATTACACTAGTTTCACTTTGCAAAGTGCTTCTCCCCAGCACTAAAAACCTATGCACCAGTGATATGCAGCACCCCTCTGATTAAAGGACAGGTCTAGGGAGTGTGGACAGTTCGGAATTTTGTTTGAGTGCCAAGGGCACTAGTTTGTTTAAACGCAAGGCTTGAGGAGTGGTGTCATGCATGCTGGACATTTTACCTCTGGATCTGGAACTCCGTCTGTACGCAGAACGGGTTATGCTCATAGAACTGCTAGACCGTTTTATTCGAGATGGAGGTTGTTTGATGTACTACCAGGAAAACGACGTCTGTATTATTCACGTCGCTGAATTCACGTGATTCAGGATAGTCACGTGTGTTACGGCAGAACGTTCATAAGCAGTGTGGATACATGACGCTGCTTCTGATTGAACATTTTAGCGTCTTGGTAGCTGAACTCTTCATCTGCGTCTTCGCATCCCGTCAGTTGCTTCCTTGGCCTTCCTTCACACACGATCTCCTGTATCTGCCTTCTGCAGGTTTTGTTAGCGTGTCTTCTCACATGCAGGTTCCAGTTCTATTTGCATGCTGTTTTCCTGTTCGCGTGTAAGTTTCCACTTTCACTCCCACGCGGATGCTGGAACTCTTTGAGCGCGGCTGACCTGGCTGCGTGTACTTGGTTCGCGTGTAAAATCCCACGCGGATGCTGGAACTCTTCAAGCACGGCTGGCCTGGCTGCGTGTACTTGGTTCGCGTGTAAAATCCCACGCGGATGCTGGAACTCTTCAGGCGCTGCTGGACTGGCTGCGTGTACTTTTTTTGCGTGTAAAATCTCACGTGGACGCTGAAGTTTTCAAGCGCGGTTGTCCTGGCTGCGTGTACTTGGTTCGCGTGTAAAATCCCACGTAGACGCTGGAACTCTTCAAGCGCGGCTGGCCTGGCTGCATGTACTTGGTTTGTGTGTATCCAGCACGCGGTTGGTTTGAACCTGTGAGGAAATAACAGGTGGACTAATTTCAATTTTGTTCTGTTCTTTGTGGGAAAGGAAGGTTTTTCTACTACTTTTATTTGAAGGTGACTATGCACAGAACTATGGACGCTATCCTGTGGTGCACTAACCCGGTATCTAGCGTGAGCCTCGTGCCATTCGGGATAAGTCTCCCTTACTAACCTTCCCTCCTTTGTCGTTGGTTCATTTCCTGGATTTCTTCATAGACTTTGGTGGATTCTCCAGTTCTAAGCCTACAGGTTAGTGCTGGAATTAGCGTTATTGCCATTCTATGGAGAGAGATTAGTTGAGATAGTTTCTCATGATGCTTTATTTTTTTCCTAGGCTGCCTTCCTATTACTCTCCCACGCCCTTTCCAGTGATCCTTCTCTCTGCCTGTTTTACCAGTCAGAGAGGTGTATCATTTGTAAGGTCTAACTTGACATCACTACTATCAAATCGTGTGAATTCAAGGATCCGGAAGACCCCTATCAATTGTATCCTTTTTAGTTACTGTATACTTTTCATAAGATACTTTGGTGATTTATGACAAGTGGTGACAATGGGGAATTTTGTTTTGTGACAAAACACCTTTTTTTGTTTAAATATAATGTTCATAGAGTGGTGACAGTTGGGAAGTTTTAGGGGCAAGGGCCTTTCTTTCAAAGGCAAGGTTTGGGAAGGATGTCAGCTGGGAATGTCGTTTTTTTTGTGACCAGCATCTTTCTGTTTCAAAGGCAAGGTTTGGAAAGGATGTCGGTTTGGAATTTCGTTTTAGGATAAGTACACCTTTTGTTTAAAAGCCAGTTTTGGAAAAAGACAGGGAAAATAAAGGCACCCAATTACTTTACGTGACTATAACTTAAGTCCCACTAGGAAAGATGGTGAACGTTTCTAACTCTTCCAAGTTCCTCCCTGCGTCAATCTACTTGGGAATTAATTAAATTAATATTCAGTCAGATATGCTAAGGGTCTACACAATTTGCCCCCCCCTACCCACTATAAAGGGAAGATATTAGAGTGGGCAGATCCCCCACACACTTGGTTTCAAATGGATCAATTCTACTTACATGGGACCTCTGTTTTGGGGGGCTCGGGGAAGACAGCCGGGGTCTGGTCACTTCTGTCAGAGATTGTTACCAGCTTTCATCCCTCGTCTGGCTCTCCTTACGAATCAGGGCCTAGTCAGCTGTTAGCTTCCCCAGTTTCTCTCTCCCAGGCAAGGTTTAAGGCCTCTCAATGTTAAGGCCTCTCCACCCAAGATGGTTTTAGGCAGCTCTCTCAAGATTCACCCCCATGTGGATTAAGGGTAAGGCCTCCAAGATGTTTAGCAGATCTCCTTTTTATCCTTTTTGCTCTCTCTTCGTCTGTTCCCCTTTCTCCATAGAGCAAGAGAGCAAGTGCTTTTTAATGTTAAGTCCCTCCCACAAAATATTAAGATCAGTAGTTATCAACTTGTTAGCCTTGAATTTCCATTGGCCATCTGCAGGTCGATGCCCCGCCCATGGTTCCACCCCTGTCTGTCTATGGGCCCGTGGAGTTCCATGATTGAAGTAAGGTGGAGAGGTACGCCCTTATATCATTTACATTGTTTTAGCTGTTAGCTCCACTCAAAAAGTCCCTACATGGCAAATTTGAGTAACTTATTGATACATGCCATAATATATAGATATTAATATTCTCCAGCTCATGATGAATTGGTCGATGTTATTTTCTTTTCGGCACCCCACTATTTGAAACTAGCATAGTTGGGAATATGAAACTCCATAATCAAATAATTAATTTGACCAACTATTAGCTTCACAACTTTCAGATTCAGGAAGTTTCTGGGGAAGCTAGAAACACCTTTTGGATTGTCACAGGGTTATAAAAAATTGAATCCAGTTACAAATAACTCCTTGCTGTGAAACACAATGTTAATAGCCAATAAGCCTTGAAAATCGTCTGAGAGCACTGAACAGGAAGTGCATAGGGCCTCATTACAAGTTTGGTGATTCGAATAAAAAATTGCGGCAATACTTTTCCCACACTTTCAAATGATACTTCTTGTCGGATTTACCACCAGCGGAATTACGGTGCAGTAAATCTGCTGGTTTTCGGAGGAAAAGTGGCAGTTTCACTTGCAGTTTGTTGCTGGAGATAAATCCATCACTTTGCCTAAAAGAAAATCATCAGATTTACCACGCGGTAATTCCGCCAGTGGTTAATCCACGAAAAATCCACATGGAGTCCCATGAACTCCCAAAATGGGAAAGCACCACCACTTGTAATGCCACGGTAACTGCACGGAACCAAGTGGCTGAAAAGTAATTGAGTTTTCCAGTATTTTGGCAGAATTAGCGCCAGAATACTGCCAAACCGGTGAAGTCCATTCTTTATCACCACTAATAGACCACCTGAAGACCTACCTTGCTGGCACGTGTATGCAGGTTGGATAGAATTTAGGTAGCCATCCAAATAAAGATACTTTCTTGATCAGACCGCCTGGAGCAAGATAATACTAATAATACTAATGGTGATGATTTGTTATTTATATAGCGCTTACACCGAAGCGCTGTCCATAGAACCCACTTCCATACAATAATCTCCCCAACCGAAGTTGGTACTCATTTATTGACCTGGGAAGGATGAGTTGGCCTTGCTGGGATATGAACCTACGAATGTAGATCACACATAGATTGCAGTCACTACCCCCCACCTAAATGAGCTATTTTACCGGCTATTAATACTAAACTCATTCGATTTACATGAGTCTGAATTTTCCTTTAATGGGTGAAGATGACCCTTTAGGTTCCACGAGAGGGCTTTAAAGGAGGCCTCACTAAGGGTCATGGTAGGCTTTGACCCCTTTACCATTCATGGGCTGGGGCACCTCAGCAAGCCAACCCCAATCCAAATAATCTGGTTGCCAATTTATTTAATTAATATACTTGTAACATGCCAGGACAAAGCTAGTAGGCATAGAGGCGCAGGGACAAAAAACAAACAACAAAACCAAAGGCAAGTCAGGCCCTGAGGTCTGGAAGTAGGGCATTCAACAGACGTGGCACTGCCAAAGAAAAACACCCTTCTGATACCAGTGCCAGCTTAAACCTGGGGGGGGCACAGCAGGCATGCAATGCAATGCAATGGTGCATTTGTAATGTGCTTATACACGTGTGTGTCTCAAGGCACAACAAGGGGAGGGGATGGGCGAGAGGGGAGCGATCCTACTAGGCCTTGTACATTCAGATCGTACAAGGGCAGGTATTTATTGAATGCTGTTTTTTGCATTTTGTTTTGCCCAGATCCGGGATTCAAACCAGTGTTGCTCAGCATGGTCTTGCTTCCAAGACCCACGCGTTGCCACTGAGCTATCCCCAATCCCTTCATGAGTTGTTTTTTTCTCAGGCCCCTCCTAGTTGGAAGCCACGAGAGCTGGTTGGAGAAGTATAGAGGACTTTCCCCGTACAAACAGGAGTGAGTGAGACACAGAGTCTGGAAGGTAATCCGCGTACTAATGGGCAGCCAATGAAGGGACCACCTAGCAGTTGACACATGATCAGAGTTTCGCAAACCATTGACCACCCGAACAGCATTGTTTTTCAACACCTGTAGACGATCAAGTTCCTGTTTCCCTATGCCCAGGAGCAGAGTAGAACAATAGTCAAGACGAGAGCCAATAATGGTGCGTGCCAAGGTTGCACAATTGGAGGAGTCAAGAAATGGTCTGATCTGGGCCAAGAGTTTGATATAGTAGGAGGTGCTAGAGACCAGACTGCTAATGTGGGCTTTCATAGTGAGTGCTTTGTCGAGCACTACTCCCAAGGTCTTAACTTTGGTAAGAGTTGCCAGTGTGCAGTCAGCAATTTGAAAGGAGCAGTATGCAGTGACCAGTTGTCGTAGTTTAGGAGCAGTGCCGGTAATCATCATTTCGGGTTTAACGTTATTAAGAGCCAACCCGTTACACACCATCCAGGTATGTATGTGTTTATAGGTGGTATAACCAGTCACCGAATCTTGAGCATGAATGCCTGAGAGTGGAATATTTCGCTGTAGCTTGGATATTACATAATATCGTAGCTGGATTCGGAACCAGAGGAAACTCTGCTTCAACAGTATCATTTAGGGGGGCATAGATCCTGAATAAATCTCCATGACCCCCTGCTGTACTAAAACAGAAATTGATTCAAATATACTTTCATCTGCTTCTCTGGACATAGGGTATTACATGCGGTACTACTGTTTAGCCCATGGTAAAATTGCTCCTGTCTCAAACTTGATTTTAACTGTTCCTGCTCCGCTCAATAGACCCACGTCAAATCGACTGTTGGCCCATAAGATGCTCTGCATCTTTTCTAAATCTTCTTGGAAAAATGAAGGTTTCTTTTTTACCAATGCTTTTCTCTGTGGTGATTCCCTATTCTCAACTTTTATCCAATATGTAAGGCTTATTGAAAATACTAGTTCATCATCTGAATATTCATCTCTGAATAAGTCCCTGTCTGTCAAGTGTGATAGCCTATATCCTTCATCAAGAGCTATTACTGTTGTCCATGCTCTTCCTTCATCGTCCGTCCCATGAACAACCAGCTTTTACTCTCTTACTACTGCTGCTTCTAGCTCGATGGGAATCACCTATCCATCCTCGTCGTCCAGAGCAAAGCCTAAGCAAAGATCGGTCAGGTATTCTCAACAATTTACCTATTAATCCACGAAGCCGTGTCAGCATAATATTTAAGGGTATACCTTGTAATACATTTTGGCCTGTAAATGCTAGTATAAATTCTCTTACATTCATGTAACGTATTCGTGGAGTGGAACATATTATACCTTCGTCAGTAATAGATATTGTCATCAAGTTACGTACCAATATGTTGTCTGTCGAGAATTCAATAGTGGCATAGACATGTCATGTTCTCCTATTAAACTCATAGCCTCAGAGAATCCCTGCGCATTCATGGTGATGCCAGACATTGGTTACTTTCCATCTCAAACACAAGTGTGAGTCACTACAGTGTCTTTAAGAAACAGAAATGTTGTCTTGCCTCCTATCATTACCCTGACCCTTTGTTCCTCTTGGGGGTCTTGTGTCACAGATAGTCCTGAACACATCAGGTCACTCTGTGGGCTTTCCTATTGTGGATATAAATTCATCCCTGTACCTGTGAAAGGATTTCCTCTCACCACTGTCACACTCCCTATCTAGGGGACTCATTCCGAGGTTGGAGGTAGCCATGGTGCTATTAGCAACATGGCTTCCCCCTTACCGCATACTGGGTCCGGGTTCCCTGAATGGGGATTTACCGGGTCATTCCAACCTTGGAGGAACCGGTATTTCCCCATTCAGGGGAGCCATCCCCATTCCCATTCCCATTCCCATTCGAGCCCCCATAGGGCTCAATGGGAATGGGGAGGGAGCTTATAACGGGCCATTAATAACGGGCCCGTTATTAGCACCCTGGTCCTTTAGCGGCTCCCTCGCCTTCCATTGTGGCATCGCTTCCTGCTGTGTCAGAGTGCACTGTTGGGTCTGTACGTTTGCATAGGCACTTGCTGTCCTTGTGGCGACTGTGATTTCAGCAGAACTTGCTTCATATGCTGTGTTTGCGGGGTACGTGTTTGATACTGTGTGTGATCTTGGGCATAATATTCTGGTGGTTCTGTACTATACTGTGAAGAATAGCCTGTGCCCCCTCTTGGAGCTTGCCAGTTCTGCTGCTTGCCCCTCTACTTCTACATGTGTGGGCCATATTTCCCATTCTCCCACAATTCCAGCATTGCTGCGGACATCCTCCATTAAATCTACCTCCCCTTGCAGGGTTTTGAAATCCACCTCCACGTCCTCTTGGTCCATTCCCTCTACCACATGGCGAAAAACATTACCCGCCCTGATCTACATTGGTTGCCTGTGTAGGCTATAACGCTTGTGTAACCACTCCTTCACCGCTCGTCAATACTGCCCCGTCTATAGCGAAATTGGACAATGTTTTCTGAACTAACTTTGCTTCCTCAAGCTTCCTGTTCTCAGCTTTGTCCTTATTCTTCTCTTGTAACAATCGACAATGATGTACAATAGTCAACTGTATTTCGGGCCATGATTTCGCTATCGTCCCTACCTGTTTTTTCATCTGCCTTTGAACTGGCTCAGGCAGTCCCTGACATAAAATATGATAAAATAATGCTGCTGGTTTATCTCACAGTTTCCTCCTCTCAAGACGCCAACGTTCAATGAATCTACTGAATATACGCAACAGGATCTTCGTTCTCTCCCACTTTCTTTGTCATAATCGCACCCATGTCTGTTGTTTCAGGATACTGTACTCTAAGTGCCCTCCATACGTCTGCTCTGCAATTATTAAATGGTGTGTCATGTTGTGGCTGTCACTCTCGCATATCCTGCCCATCTCCAAATGACGTCAGCTCTCTTGCCTAGGAAAGATGCTAGTAGCCTTTTAGTGCACCCACTTCTAATGTCATTCCCGCTGTCATTCTTTCTAACTCATGAAATCCATTTACCCGCTCCTGCAATCAAACTAAGTCACTTGCATTTCAAATGATCTTTATCCATCTGTGACCACAGTATATATTATGGTTGTCCTCCCCTTCTCTAATAACGGGAATTGGGTGAATCCTGTTCTACAATTGTATCCACTTATGCTCCTTGTCTTGCAATTAGGGCTAGTTTCACCATTTATGTTTGTCCTGGCAATGACCTCACTCTACTTACATAAGACGGGGACGATTCCCCTACACTATGCGATCGTCCTTGTGGCCGCTCGGGATATGATATAGGCTCTGGTGTTTTTATTTCTGGTTCTTCTAAATCTGACCACTTCATACCTTTTTCTACGTCTCGATCTATTGAGGAGCCAGATGAGCCCTCTCCCTGCGCACTTTTGATTTCTTCCCTTTCTTCATCTGACATCATTATACCCCAGCTGGTATGGCTGTTTTCCCTGTCCTCATCATCAAGATCTAGTCTGCTTAGGGACAGCGTTCTATGCTTGTCCATCATTACGTCATCGATCTATCTCTTGTTTCTCTTGGTGGAGATCTTTTCATACTCCTGCTGGACTTGTAACCATCGTTTTCCCTCATCTGTCTGCATAAATCGCCAATCATTTTCCAGATACCTTCTGTCTCATGCTCATCAGTCCATGTTGGTGCTCTAGGTATGTCATGCAGCTCCCTGTAGGGCTGTTTCAACCTTCTCTCTACTTGCCATCGTTCTCGTTCTCCAATTGGTATTTCATATATTTTAATGATGTGATCTATTTTGTTTTCCCTTTGTCCTCTACATGTTCTCATTGCCTTTTATTCTTCCTATTCCCGTCTTCTCATCTCCCTCTTCTCGTCTTCATCTCGCCTTTTTTGCAACCTTCTTTCTTTCAATCTCTGAGTTTCTATTTCCTCATGTTTCTTTTTCTCACCATCTTTTGTCTCTCTTTTATCTGCTCTTCATACCTTCTTCATTCTTCCTTTTGCTTTCTCTCTTTTTCCTTCTCACCTTTGTAGGCCCTTTCTCGCTCTTATTCCTTTCTTTCCCGTTCCTCTCTTTCTTCTCTTTCTTTAACTTTGTCGATTCCCTTCCTGTCTAATTTGATATGTGCCCTCCCATCCACTCATTCTGTAAAATGTTCACTTCACTGGCTCTTTCTTTCTCTCCTTTTTGTCTCTTGGTCTTTTCTTCTATCTCTGTGAATCTATCTCTTCTCTCATTACGCTCCTCACTTTTACTATGTCTGGACATGTATTTGCGTTCTTTAGTCTCACTTTCGTCCGTACTATTTACACTACTGTAAGCGGGGGATGCATATATCGGCGTGATATACCCTGCTGCTACTTTTAATTCTTTTACAGGATAGAACCCCTCTTTCTCAGTGTCTGTACTATTGTCTTCAGAAGGAGAAAGAGGGGTGGAGGGAGCTTTGTCCACCCCCTCACGCTGATTAAGCATCCACTCCCTCTCGGGTGGGTCTTCTCCTCGCTCTGATACATTTTCCATAGCCCTAGAATAGCTAACATTTGTTGTAGATTCTTCCCTGTGTACACAGCATGTAAGTATGGTGCCATGTGTTGTAATACTGTTCTTGAAATGTAACCCACTTGAGGCAAAGGCATGAACATTTTGTCAGCCGTGCCTCTTACCCATTCATCATGATTTTTCCTAATCTTAAATGTGTACCTCAGTAATGTTTTGAACAAATGTAAAAGAGGAGTGTCCTCCATGATGACAAGTCGTTTTTAACTGTCAATACTTACCGGATCTTTTATTCTGTTATAACTTTAATTAATTATATCACAACAATCAATTCGGGCAAGCACCATCACTCGCCGCTCATTTCCCAAAAACAATTCTTTAAACAATTTTCAAGCCTACACAATAATATTCTCTTTATTCCTTCATTAATAATTTTGTCGATCTTCCCTGTCCTGCTGTTTTATTATTTAAAACCTAAGAACCTTAATTTTCTCTATTTTCACCCTCAACTGTTATCATCCTGTGATTGATTGATTGATTGATTGATTGTTTGATTGAGCGTCGCCAATCACTTGTTTTTTAAGGACTGATACACAGCGAGATTACTACTATTGTTCTATGTTTCTAGTTAAACAAATCAACTTCTCACACTGACTTATTCATAACCCCAAACAAAATATGCACAAACATTTCTACAATCGTCTTTTTTTTGCTTTCTCTAGTAAAGGCGTCTCATCTCCGTTTTGCCTTATTTTGGAGTGTGTAACACATTCTTCATATCAGCCTTGCCTCAGGAATCCCTAAAAAAACACTTGCAGTGTAATGCATTACACTCTAGCTCCTTGAGAATAGGAATGGAGGTCATCTCTCTCTCTTAAAGCAAATCTTTCTTGCTCCTGTTTCCTTACCATATATATTTACACTTACAATACAATTCCTTCCCTTTTATTTGCCACTTTCATGTTCTACTTACATGCTTTGCTCAGTTTGAGCCCTTCGGTATCGACTCTTCCCCAATCAACCAGTTCGGCATTGGGCCCGTGGGGCACCCGTGGGGACGGGACAGGAATTTCTTCAAAGAGTCACCTACCGACCGTCTCATTTCACACGTGTGTTTTCTCTGCTCTCCACAGGAAACTCTGCGATCTTCTGCCTAATGGTGGAAGACGTCAAAACTCTGAGAGTCTAGATCTGATCCATCCGCACTGCTACCAAAATGTGCAGTAGCACCTGGAGCGTTCCAAGTGCCGAATGGGATTATCAAATAAATGATCCCAGGCCCAAATAAGCGGACAGACTCAAAGAACATGGCAAAATACTACTTTATTATCAGTTCAACAAAGTAGGGAAAACTGGCAAACAGATTGTAGCTAAATGCAAAAAAGCGGAGTGTATCCCACCCTGCTAGACGGTCGCTCTCTATTTTGTACCTCTAAAAGAGGTTACTTCATTTGATAGAAACAAGATTGCATATAAATTTATAATTCAATTTATGCTGCTTACAAAAAATAATTGTATGTCCACAATTTAGTGCTTGTTCTATTCATGAGGTAGGCCATACAGTTCATATGTATTCAATCATAACTGTTGCATGGAAGATAGTAGACCACCACAATGGACTGATATAAAAAAAAGAGGGGAAGCATTTTAATGTTGCCAATGCATTTCGGAGAATATCAATCTCCTTCATCAGGGCTGTGCTCCCTGTGCGCAATATTTAAAAACATAGAATACATGTGCATATATATAGCTAATGTTACATACCAAGATTCCAATCGTGGTTGTCAAGACGTTTCAGAAAAAATAAACAGAACAATAACATAAGAAAAGGTCTACAGAAAATCAATGGAAAATAATACCATTTCACTGTCATTACAATTTGAAACGGAAAGCTTATATGTATGGAGCATAAAAAAATACCTCAATTATGTCACTCTTGTCGAATCTTATGAACCAAGCCTGGTTCAAAACCTAGAACGTCCCTAAAATGGGATGTACGTACAGTTAGCCACATGATCACCCAATCATACTGTAAGTAATACTGAACAGAAACTGGAAAATAATGGCTTACTTGCACGTTGGCGTGTTAGGTTTACAGGCAATTCAGTGCTAGTAAAGTAGTAAAAGTCAGTGGCCCTCATTCCGACCCTGGCGGAGAACCATGGTGCAATTTGCACCATGGTCCATGGCGCTAAGCTGCCAACTCCGCCATGGTGGTTGGCGGACTTACCGCCCCATTCCGACCTTGGCGGGGCGGTAAGTCCCCAATCCCCATTTACCCTTCCCCATTCCCATTTTTGCCCCATAGGGTATAATGGGAGTGGGGAAGGCGTTAATTACGCCACCGTAAATTACGGTGGCGTAATTAACAACAAGTCCCGTAGCGCCATGGATTTTTCCGCCTGCAAAAAGCAGGCGTAAAAATCACCATGGCGCTACGGGAACTCGTACTCAGGCGGAAAGGGGCGCCATGGTTTACGCCGGCGTAAACCCCTTTCCGCCAGGGTCGTAATGAGGGCCAGTGCCTTTAAAGAAAGATTAAAGTGTAAGGTTATGAGCGCGTGGTTCGTAGTTCTCACGAGTAGTTAAATGCTTTCGCAAGAATCACAAAAGCTTGAGGCTTCAGCTCGCCTACCTGCTCAGACTCGTACTGCTGTGCTGAGGAGAACGCGCACGCAACACTGGCCTTTATCCGTTGCCATGGTTGCAGCTAGAGACGCCTGAGTCTGACGCACCCGGGGGTGTGTCATGACTCAGCCGTCTCACGTCCCAGCCCCGCTTATTCAGCAGGGGCCGGGACATGCTGCAGACAGGCAAGCATAATGGATTTCTAAAAGCATTACTCAACAAACGTGCTAGTCTGTCGGACCGCACTGCCCAAAGTTAAACAATTGCTAACCACTAATCACCTTCTAATGTGGATTGTTATCGTAAAGACTACTTAGCCGCGTCCTCATTCCACTTGTACAACAATGTAGCAATCAACCTCCACTGACAACAGCTCCAGAGCGGAGGATGGTTCTAAAAGGCACATACCACATAAATATGTGGATTTTTATCGCTAAGGCTACTTAGCCGTGTCCCCATTCCGCTTACATTACCAAGTGGCAATTAACGCCAATAGGCACCAGCTCCAAGACGGAGAGTAGCTCTAAAAGGCACATAGCTCACATGTTAACTGGATTAATGGGTCTCTACTATTCTAGCACAGTAACATGAAAATACTAACAGTAGACAACATGAAACATGTCGCTCTCTGCGGGTAACCATCACTAATAGTAAAAAACTATTACAAAGACATATCTGTCTTATATTCAAACTCAGTTTAGAAAAGAAAGGAAAAACGGGGATAGAAGAGAGGGTAAAACATGTAAAACTAGTGAAAGTAGGAAAATGAAACGAAATTCAGAGTGAATTTCAGAGAGCAACCGTCTAGCAGAGTGTGATACACTTTGCATTTAGATTGTTCTTGGACTCAGGTGTCTCTGGGTTGTTTTTTGGTGGTCTGCACCTCAAAATTTATGAACTCACCATTTTGATTTATTAACAAAGATAATATGAAGAACTTTGTGAATTAGGTGGTGCCCGCCAGCCTGGCTTTTTTTGTCTATTTCTTTTTTAAACAGATTGTAGCTCACACACTCTCATCACATTTATACCTCGATGCATGACAGGTATGACGTCATTCTACGTGGCAAATAGTAAAAACCTATTGGGTGGAGGGATAGTTTAAGGGAACATACATATCTATAGTTCATATACGGGTTAGTATCATCATTGGCTGCCCCTTATCTGGTAGGCACGCCTTGAACACCCTCTAACTATGTAAAATACCGATAACAGCATGATACCAGCAGCAGACGGGCTTCTGCAACAATGTATGTTTCACCATTACCTAGGCCTTCTTGATTGGTTGGCGCTCTCTTCCAACCTTGGACATTTGGCTCGTTAGCTGCACGTAAGCAACGAAACCCAGGTGCAGGGGAACAACGTCAGACAACTGGCTTGCTTACCTAATAGCCTATCATGTCTCATCAGTTAGGCCCTAAGCCAAGTCTTCTTCTTTGTAGTTGACCTTGCTGGCTGCGCTCTTCCTCGGAACATTAAAGGGAGTGAAGGTACATTGCTGTCTTTGTCTGGAGCTTTATGAATAGCCTTGTCTTCTGGTCTTACACCACATGTGAAGAGACCATTATTGTGTCAATTTTGCCCTTCCATTTAGTGCTATTTGGGTCAATTATATTGGGCCCCATTATTCCTCTTGGCCTCTGGAGACTCGGTTGCTCTGTCCTGCATGCACTTTCTGCATCCATGATTGTTCAATTCTTGGCACTCATAATTATTCACTCCTTTTCTTAATCTGAGAGAAATAGGTCTTTCGATCATGGCTTATCCTCTTTGACTCCTTTTCGTTCCTTGCAGTTGCTTCTTGCTGTGGCATCCTTAATCCTGAGCCAAGCAAATATCCTTTGCTCTTGCACTGAATTGTATTCCAGCAGCTGTCACCTCTGCAACCTTTGTCTCTCTCCTCAAGATTTCTTGCTTACTATCATACAATGGCGTTGTCCATTTTCTCAACATGGCTGCTTTACTTGCGTTATATTTCCTACTTTAGCAAGCTTCTACGTTGTCTTATCTCTGTGCATTTCTGCGTATATACATCGACTACATCTTTTGTCACTTATCTTCTACGTGTATATGGTTTTCTCTGTATTCGCATGTATGTTTACTTCCTTGCTTCAGTTACGTATTCATACTCCAGATATCCATACAGCAGGTTGAGTGTGTCTATGTATCTTCTCTCTTTGTGATGTCACTTCTCTTCTGCCAGACTTTACTTATAGCTCTTCTATATCCAGTGGTGTCTGTAAACTCATGTCTACCGCATCAGCTCTGGGATACATTTGATACTGTTGTCTGAGTGCATAATGTCTTTCATACCTACGATGTGGTATTGGGATGATACCAGGTGTCATGCACAGTGCTCTCTTGCTGTTCTTCCACTATGACGGAGGTGAGGGGGTGGGCGTTTTAGAGATGACGTGTACATATTCCTCTCTACAAAGCTGACTTCAGGTGTCAGCATTTCAGATTAGAAAAAAACAAAAGGCGATGCCTTTTCTTTTTTTCTAATCTGAAATTCTGACACCTGAAGTCAGCTGTGTTAACGAGCAGAGCTCCGGTAATACGGCCGCCTGAGAGGTCGTTGAGGCTGGGGCTCGTTGGGGTGAACCCCGGCAGGCCACGGCTCAGAGACTGCCGGGGTTTGGGCCTGGCTATTAGGAAAGATTTCTCTTTACTGCACCGTTCCTTCCATTTCTATAGACCCCCAAACTTTTTGCTTTTATATTTGTATCTGACCTTCTCTTTTTACAGTGCAGTGAAGCCTTAAGCGTCACTACACTGTCTTTTGCTCATCTCTTATGGGGAAACTGACATGTCCTTCAGGCTGTCAGTATTGGGAAACATTATTTCCCTTTGTCTTGTTACTTTGTTACTACTTTTAGTAACTTGTTATCACTTGTGGTAACTTGTATCATTGTACACAGCATCTTACACTGCAGTACAATGGGATACACTTTTTGTTGTACCCTAGACTTGCACTCAGAGGATCTTTTGTTACTCTAGGTATGCTAAATGGACATGGTGGTGGCAGCAGTGACTTTTTACCATTTTTGGGTACATAGCCATGCCGCGAGACTTTTTCGCTTGTCCTTTGGCCATCTTGTCTTGTATCCTTCTTCCGGGCCTGCGAGGCCAGGAAAATCCTTATATGGACTTCCAGTGCTGAGGAAAGCAGAAGCTTTTGGCGGGCTACTGGAGGACCATGGGCGTTTGCTGCCAGGAAGTGGGCTGGGCCTGCTGGTCCCAATCCACATACTGGTGCCAGTTTGTCTGGGTGAAATGAATGGGTTTTGCCACTAGTGGTCCTGATTGGACCACTACTGGGGTGTGTGTGGGGGGCAGATCTACTATTGGCTAGTGGGGGCTGCTGCACTTACCTGGCTTTTAGGATATGAAGAGGACCCCTGCACCCACTCTAGAGAGATCCTGGAAGACACTGAAGGATGCAAGACTCCTGTCCAGCTGCAAGTCCCGCGAGGAAACCGGAGACCCGTCGGAAGAAGGCTTGGTGACCAACTTCTACTACTGTCCTGGGAGAGCCTACTGTGCTGCAGACGTCACTGTTACGAGTTTAGGCCTGGAGATCATCGGCTTGCACTACAAGACTTGTCTCTGTGAAATCTCGGGGTCCAAGCATCGAGGGGACCCGAGATAGAAGGGAAAGTCTGACCGCAGCAAGTGAATCCCTTTGCATTGCCGTGCATCGTTGGCCGTTGTCTGAAACTTCTTACTTATGTCCATTCCTGTCCTGAGAGGACCCTGCATCGAGTTTTGCTGCATTTTTCCACTGAGAGTTCTGGCACCTGCATCAGACGCTGACTGGAGAGCTGCTCGAACATGCAAACCCTGGGATCAAGGGCCAAGGCTGATGGTGGGAAAATCGACCTTGGGCCTTCTTCAACCGACCTGCCAAGTCTCCTGAAGAATCCGAGTACAGGTGGTGAGTTATAGCCATACTTACCTGCCCCCTAAACTCCCTTTAAAGGATTGCCTACTTTTACAAACCTTTCATAATAAAATTTTGGATACAATTCTGTCAACTATAGAAAAACGACCATAGGTAAACAATATTCAAATGGAAAGGATTGAAACGCAAAAACTTTTAAAAACCCTTTGGGTTAAACAAAGTATAAAAAAAAAAAAAAAAACCTTTCATAACACTTTGGCTTTGCCATAGCTTGTTCACACAAGCACTCCGAAAGTTGGGAACACGATTATTAGTTAGGTTGACTTGTCCCCTGACACTTGGAACTGTTCACTGGATCCCAGAGACCCTACCTTCATTTTTTCCAGCTTCAAAGAACTGTATGTAAGTTTGCTGAACTTTTTGGCCCAAGGCCCCATACAATTTAGGGTTGGACTTCTGAAGTTAGGGATTATTATGTGAGGAACATTAATACAAATACTAATCTGTACCTTTCTTTTCAGGGGGTTGATCTGTATTTTGCCCTAAACCAGTAACTGGATATATGTATCTAATTTTAGTATTGTGTGATAGTAGTACCTGTCACTAGTCATTTTTCATTGTGTGTTTTGGCCATAAGTAAAGAAGTATGTGTATACCTGATTGTCTAAGTGTAATATTTGACTTGTACACTGTGGGTACTCATTGTGGACCCCTTACAAGCTCAACACCTCTTGCTATTTAACCTAGACCTCTCGTCACTGCTACCTTGAACTGGTTTGGCTACAGCTCACAGAGTTGTCCCTGTCACAATATAGGTTGGCCATCTGTCTCCCAGGCCAGGATATAGAAAATCAGTCCTAACAGCAGCAAGCATAGGACCACTTAAAGCCCTGCCCAATCTGTGTAAGGTGTCCAGCCTCAAATTGCTCAGCCATCAACATGCCGTTTGTAGAGTGTGTGAGGGCGAGACACTTTTCTTTATACATTTCCAAATGCAGCATAAAGTGAACTATTTCCGTGACTCCAGCTGGGAAAGCTGCTCTTTTCTTTCCTGTGCCCAGCTGGATTTCCCCCCAGCCTGGGCCCAGCTGGATTTCCCCCCAGCCTGGGCCCAGCTGGATTTCCCCCCAGCCTGGGCACAGCTGGATTTCACCCCAGCCTGGGCCCAGCTGGATTTCACCCCAGCCTGGGTCCAGCTGGATTTCACCCCAGCCTGGGCCCAGCTGGATTTCCCCCCAGCCTGGGCCCAGCTGGATTTCCCCCCAGGCTGGGCCCAGCTGGATTTCACCCCAGCATTGCTTATATAGAACTTGGCTGCCCCACTTCACGATGGAATGACTGCACATACAGGCCATTTCCGCCCAAACCGGCTCCAGCCCAAATCCCCTATTCTTTAGAAAGAAAAGTAGAATGTCAACTGTACATCATGGCTTGGAGTCCTATCGGGGTCAAATGCACCCCTTCTCTCCGTTGGAGAGCCAGCACCCACCGTTTGCACCCCATTTCTCCCATTAAGTCTTAACAGCCAAAAATATTTCCCCCAAAATGCGGAGCCGAACAGCATTGCTAAATGTGTAGCCTGCGGCAACCGTGGCCTAACCTCATCCCTGGGCTCAAGCCTTGCCCATGCTTCTAGCTCCATAACTTGCCCGCTGCTGAAGAGCTGTTCTGTGTCCACCAGCACGCCCCTCACTCAGCTGTTAAGCTTCCTGGCAACTACGGTCACCGCTTCAATAGGCGCAGGGGTCTTGAGGACCTCTACTCGGGGTGTGAACCCATGCAGAGTTTAACCATGCAACCATAATGCTGTCACCAGTAACTGGAAGGTGTCTTGCAGTAAATGAAATGCTATATTGCAACATGGCAATTCCTTTGCCCTCAGCATCCTCAAGGCCCAAGGATCCTTAACTGATCACAGCGGATCCCATGCAGCCATTGGGCAAAACTGCACAAAAAAGCCCAAACTCGTGTATCGTGGAAAAGGTCCTTTTAAGGTGACAGGCCACAGCTTACAACGATACACTAACCTGGCTCTTAGATTACTGATCATCAACAATTCACCAAAATAATTAATTAATGAAATCCTTCATTCATTCCTGTTCCTTGTTCCCTTCCCTCCCTCTCAATTCCTCTCACCCTTCTTCCTCACTTTCTCCCCATCTTCTCTCCGAGGCTACACCCCTCCTTTTTTCATACCTCTCTCCCCTTCTTGTATCCCCCGGGCTAGTCTGCCCGTGCAAACAGCGGTACCCCCTCCTTTACCGCACTAATGCCCCATTTTGCTTCCCCCATCCAAACTCCAAAGGACAATGTCCTCGGCGCACCCCTTTACTCTTATTCCACCAATGCGCCCCTCGACACCAATCTCCCTTCATCTACGCATGGCCGCACAGGCTGGCTGACACACCACATCAGCAACAACAATAAACCATTCAAACATCAAAATGCACCCCCTAATGGCCAGGCCTGTCACACCAATGCCACCAGCCCCCCCATGTAGGCCACCTACCCCTATTTTTTATGCCCCCAATAACCTTGATACAACCCCTCACCGCCACGTACAAAACTGGGTGGGAGGGCCTGAAATGCGACACCACTCTCAACCGTCGCTTGCTCCCAAACCTTCCCTGCCCCCTTTTATACTGTAAAGGGGGCACTCTGGCACAAGCCACGCTCGCTGGAAGTGCGGAGTCCAAATGACCCAAGGGGCAACGCGAATGAATACCCCACCCACCCAGTTCTCCTCATTCTCAAGTGACCGTGGTCCATTTCTTGCTGCAGTTTTCTGTGCCCCAGATCCCAACTACCAGAGGCAGGAGTGTCAACAAATCCTGCCCAGGCCTTTCTCCATCACTCGTTCTTTCTTCATTGCGTGATGTCATCTGTTCCTCACTGTTGGACCTTTTCCTGTTTATTTCTCTCTCGTTCTCTCTCTCTCTCTCTCTCCTTTGCTCTCGTTCCAGCATTCTCTGCATCTGTCACCCCTGGCTGCCACCATCATACCCAAGATAGGCACTTCCTGCTCTCTACCTTTGCTTACTCGCTTCACCCATAACTGGCTCCGCCTTTGCTGCTTTCCGTCCCATGATTGGTTGGGTGCCACTCGCACTCCACAGCTGGCCAGCGCTACCGATACTGCCTGGTCTGAGCCCCGCTCTCCTGGGCACAAGCTACTGCCCATTCCTAGGTTTCACACGATGTCTGCTCGCACTCCGCTGCCATCTACCCCGGCGTCGCCGTCTCTTTTGTGCGGTCCTTTTCCAAGTATTTTTTTGTCCCTCCTCCTCTCCTCCTAATCCTTTTCCTCCTCCCCTTTGTCTAGTGAGGTGCTGGTCTCTAAATCTCCTTCTTGGTCTCTGCCCCTTGTCAGTTGCTGTTGCCCTACTCTTTGGGGTTGTAGTGTGACTCTCTCCTTGTTTTCTGAAGTTGGATCCGGCCCTCGCCCTAGTACCACGGCCGCAGAGGCTGCTCTCCCACGCCTCGTCTTGGGGCTGGATTGCAGTCCTCTCCTTTCTTTGGGGCCTAGTAGAGCGTGTCTTTCTCTCGGGTGCCTTCAGAGCAGCCACTACGGGGCACCAAGGTTCTTTCCCTTTATTCATGTCCTTCCGGGTGGACCTCAATGGACCCTCTATATCTTTCCCACTTTGGGCCTCAACAGTAGTCTGGCAGTATCCCGCAAGCGCAAATAGCGTTACCGCTACTCGGTCTGGCGCTATTAGCGCCGGATCACGATTAGCACTACAGCAGTAACTTCCCATTCCCCAATGGACCCAATGAGGTTCGGGGCGCTATTACCACTGGCGGTAAAAGTGCCAAAAACGGCCAAAAACAACCAGTAAGGGGCTATTTTTACCTCCAGCAAAGAGCTTGAGGTAAAACTCCCACTTACTGCCCGACTCATGGTCCGGCCAACCCTTAAATGCAGCGCAAATAGCATTACAGCCGCATTTAAGGGTTAAGGCCCAACTCATGATGTAGCCCTTTGTGTGTCCTCTATTTCCCCTCCTCAAGCTCTGCCAGTGCCCCCAGCTGGTCCTGTGTCTTTGCCTTCTATTTCCAGGTCTTCCTCTCCAGGTCCTCCGGACATGGTCCTGCATCTGCCATTTTACTTGGTCTTGGCTTGCCTCATTTCCCACTTGTCTCTCCTGGCATGAGTCTCACCTCTCAGGGTGTGTGCCCACTTGTCCTTTTAACATCCCAGCTCATTTGCAGGCCATGTTGCCTGCTTGATGATAGACCACAACCTAACACGTCTGCGGGACACTGGCATTGGCGGCTGCCCTCTGGCCCAAGAGCTGCACCATTAGTTTACCACCAACTATGTGTGCCACCCCTTTGGTCTCATTGAGCCTGGGCTCACCTGCCCATTGGGTGGATGCAGCGGCCCGAGTAATGGGAAGTCCATTTACAGCTAAATCTATTAATATTTGTTTTTCTGTTAGAGGCCCATACTGAATGTATACCCGGTTCTGGAAAGCAGTAAAAATGTCCCAGCAGAGGGCAAGAAGCAAGGGGGCCGAACATTGCCTGCGAAAACCAACATTTTGTCAGGGGGAGCTGGTGGTCGTCACAGATGAAGTAATTGCCCACTCTGAGGAACTCTATGGAAGCTGCCAACGGACGACCAGTGGGCAGCGCCAGAAGGCCATCTGGAACTCCATCTCCCAGAAGGTTTGTTTGTTTGTTTGTTTGTTTAGTATTTATTATGCGCACCGGACCCTGGAGTGTAAGGGCGCAAAAGGTAAGAAGATGTACAGCTTAGAGCACGGTTACAGGTTACAAAGTTCATCGGTTACAGGCGTGTAATACATGTGACAGGTAACAGGCAGGTGCGAGCAAGTTCATGCATTCATGTAACATTTGTTGTCGTCAAGCAGTTGATCACATTTTGGCTGAATTTGGTAAAAGATTGTTCTAGCCTCACAGTGATGGGTAGTTCATTCCACAATTGAGCAGCTTTGACTGGGAAGCTAGCTCCGCCTATGGTGGCAAGTTTAAATCGGGGTACTTGGAGGCGATTGGTGTTGGCTATTGTTTGTCTTGTGGAGTGTGTTCTGGTGAATCTGTCCTTTAAGTATTGTGGGGCTTTATTATAAAGTGATTTGTATGTGAGGGATGCGGTTTTGAGTCTGATTTTCTCGTGGGTGGAGAGCCATTTATGTTTCCTTCTTGTTTCTGAGATGTGCTCTCTCTTGGGAATGTTCAATGCAGCTCGGAGGGCATTGTTTTGCTGTATCTGAATGTTGTTAATGGTGGATTTAGTGGCTCCTATGTACAATGCGTTACAGTTGTCTAGTTTGGAGATGATTAGGGCTCTGGCTAATGTTAGACAACTGTGCTGAGATAAAAATTGTTTTCCTGCCCTGATTAGTTTACATGTGTAAGCTGTTGATGAGGCTAGGGAATTTACCTGTTTGGAGAATGATAAGGTGGAGTCAAGGTAAATACCTAACGTTTTTACTTCTTTGGCTACTTGTATGCAATTCTCATCGATGATGAAGGAGGAGTCGTTTGTACTTAGTGTATTAATGAGGGAAGCGGTACGTAGGATAAGAAGCTCATTTTTATCATCGTTCAGGCATCAGCCATGGGTTGCCATCCATGCCTGAACGATGCTGTACATTTTGTTCACCAGTGCTAAGTCCTTTCCCCTGTGAGTGGGAGGAGGATCTGGGTATCGTCAGAGTAATTAGTATACGTGATACCAAGATGGTCCAGGTCATCAAACAGGGTCTTAGTGAAAATGTTATATAGCGTTGGTGAGACGCAAGATCCCTGTGGCACGCCGCAGGTGGTGGGGGTGGGGTCTGCCGCTGCTGTAGGTGAGAAGACCCTCATGGTGCAGTCACCAATGAATGATTGGCTCCGCACTATAGCCTCAGTGGAGAAGTCTGCTGCTGTATCTAAGTGGTTACACAGGACTTTATGATCCACTAAGTCAAATGCAGCAGATAAGTCTAATAGGAGGAGAAGTGATGGTTTACCAGAATCTCGTACTTTATCTATTTGGGCTTTTAGGTCAATCAATGCAGTTTCTGTGCCGTGCAGTGGACGGAAGCCGGTTTGACGGGAGCCTAGTAGTTGGTTTTGTTCCAGGAAGTTCTGGATTTGGAAATATGCCACCTTATCCAGAATCTTCAAGATGAACGGTACGGTAGTGATGGGTCAATAATTAGTGGGTATAGCCGGGTCTAAAGTTGCCTTTTTAATGAGTGGGAGCACCCAGGACCCTTTTAGGTTACTCGGGATGATGCCCGTGGTAAAGGAGGCATTAATCAACTTTGTGATAAACGGTGCTAGGTCTCGTGCAGCATCTTTGATGAGTTGTGCTGGGCAAAGGTCTCCTTTGCAGTTGGACGGTTTTATACCAAGTATTACTTTCTCCACCTCTAATATAGAGACTTTGGAGAAGTGGAATTGGGTGGTTGGTCTACAGGTGACAGCAGTCTCAAGTTTACCCCGTCATGGAGAGGACTGCAGCAAGCGGTGGAATGACCTGCGGGTCAGGGTGCGGTGACTGCTGTCCCAACATGGCCGGAAGTGCCTGGCTACAGCAGGAAGCACTGTAGAGCCACTGGTCCCCACCGCCAGGGAGGAAAAATGTAGAATGGGGCTGAACCTCGAGGGAGTCAGCAATGCAGAGGCAGGTGCCAGAAGCCAGGAGGCAAAAGTGGGTAACCTCCCCCAACAAAATACATGCACAAATGATAGCCCAGCATAAAATGCCCCAGTGGACAGGGACAGAAGTCAGCAGACCTAGAAGCTGCGCCTGCAAACAGGGCAGAGTGACGGGGTGGCACATCAGCTACCCTCCACAGCAGCCATGGGTCAGTGCACCAAGGGCACCCCTGAGTGTCACAACAGCGGCAAGGGCAGTCAAGTGAACCAAACAAATGTCATGCACTCCACACCCCTACTGGCTATGCCAGCGGGAATGAGGTGCGTGAGAGACCACAACACCGTGCAGCAGTCACACCAGCGTGTTGCGGGCCCAGTAGGCATGCCCCACGACAGCATGGCAGACAAGTCACAGGGAAGTACACGTCCCACACACCGACATATGCCCAGCCTGCCAATCACCATGCACCACAGTATAGCCCTGCTGGCTGCACAGCCGTGCCCCATAGAGCCATGACAGTGCCATAGAAAAATTCCCCCTAGCCCCCACCATGTGAATGACACCCGGGGAGAGAATGTGGGGCCATGAAGGACCAAAAGCATGCATGTCAGACATAAACTTCCCCAGCATGGACACCCTGCCCTACCCAAACACTGGCCAATGAACAACAGGCATGGGTCACACACCCATAGCTACAAGCAACCCCATGAGGCTGGGCCCACATGCATCCTCCCATGACCAACCATGACCATTTGCCCTTATGCGTGGAGAAACACTCTGTACCATAGCAATTGTGTCTTACATGCCAACACACGTGGGGAAACCATACCTGACAACATTTCCAATGTTCCCTACATGCACTCCTGCATCGCGAGAGGCTTCAGAGGAGGATGAGGATGATGCAGGGCCATCATGGAGAGGCTCATCCAGGTCCACATGGTCCGCCACCACCACCACCCCCCATGCTGACACAGGCCACACCCATGAGGAAGTCCCAGCCCGTAACACCGCAGCAGAGCAGGGTGAAGACAACGCCCACACCACAGGCCATCAGAAGCAGTGCTGGGCACACAGCACCCACACCCGAAGTCGTACACACAGACTACGAGGCCACAGACAGACAGCAGCCCAGTGTCACCACCAGCCGAAGGTCCACAATCCCCAGAGAGCCCTCCACACCACCAGTGCACACGTACCTCAGAGCCGGATGTGGACAGTCAATCATGTGGCTCCCCTGCATTCAGCCCAGGGCAAGTGCATAGCCCCTCACACCCACAGCGCAGTCCAACGTGCAGCATGCTGTTGCCGAGGCTCAAGGACATGGAGCACCGACAGCGGGATATGGAGGAGATTGGCCACACTTACTTCACACACCTGCAGGCCATTTGGGACAGTATCCATGGGACTACCTGCAGGGTTGTGCGTGCTATGGCATGAAACAGGGCCGAGATGACAGTCAACACGTCTGCCCTGACATTGTATGCACAACGGGTCAGGGAAATGATGAAAGGCGTCTCTGAACTAGCAGAAGCCACCCGGCAGAGCACAGATGTGCAACAGCAGCAGAACCTGGAGACAGACTCCGTCCCATCCACCTCCACCACACCCACAGAGGGATGACATCAGAGCACGCTGCAGAGACAGTCACTGCACCTTCTGCGCCCAAAATCACCAGGGCTGGAGGAGAGGGCGGGGGGGGCACGGTTGTGAACGACTCTGCAGCACTGATTACCATGAGCGGCCATGCTGGGGAGTTGGTTGTGGGAGGGGGAGGGGGATACCGTGTTGGGGAGCTAGTGGTGGGAGGCAGAGGGGGGATAGTGTGATGGAAAGTTGGTGGTGGGAAAGGGAGGGGGATAGTGTGATGGGGAGTTGGTGGGGGAGGTGGATAGTCTGATGGGGAGTTGGTGGTGAGAGGGGGGAGGGATATAGTTTGATGGGGAGTTAGTGGTGGGAGGGCAGAGGGGGGATACTGTGTTGAGGAGCTAGTGGTGAGAGGCGGAGGGGGGATAGTGTGATGGGAAGTTGGTGGTGGGAGGGGGTGGGGGATCGTGTGATGGGGAGTTGATGGTGGGAGTGGGAGGGGGGATAGTCTGATGGGGAGATGGTTGTGAGAGGGGGAGAGGGATAGTGTAATGGGGAGTTGGTGGTGCGAGGGTGGAGGGGGGATAGTGTGATGGGGAGTTGGTGGTGGGAGGGGGGATAGTGTGTTGGGGAGTTAGTGGTGAGAGGCGGAGGTCGGATAGTGTGATAGGATGTTGTTGGGAGGGGGAGTGTGATGGGAAGTTGGTTGTGGAAGGGGTCATAGTGTGATGGGGAGTTGTTGGTGGAAGGGTGGAGGGGGAGAGTTGGGGACTTTGTTACATAAATACCATTGAACTTCATCAAGCAAGGACATTCCTGATTGTGTCATTGTCCCGTTTATTGAGTGAGGTGGTGTCACACAGTCGTGCATGGCTTGTGCCATGTGAAAGTGTCAAAAGAAATTGTCAGTCCCTGGCATGCCAATCTGCCATCTCTAATGTCATCTCTGGCAATGCGTGCCTCTCATCCTTCCATGTGAGGAGGCAGGGGAACATTTGTCCTCAGGCAGATATTGTGCAGCATGGCACACACAAGCTCTGGAGCGTACATCAGTGCTCCAGTGGTACAGTCACGGCAGAGGAAACGTGCCTTCAGGAGGCCAAAGTTACGCTCCATGTCCACACAGCTCCTGCTGTGAGTGTGGTTGTAGGCAGTCTCCTGCTGTGAGTGTGGTTGTAGGCAGTCTCCTGCTGTGAGCGTGGTTGTAGGCAGTCTCCTGCTGTGAGCGTGGTTGGAGGCAGTCTCCTGCTGTGAGCGTGGTTGTAGGCAGTCTCCTGCTGTGAGCGTGGTTGTTGGCAGTCTCCTGCTGTGAGCGTGGTTGTTGGCAGTCTCCTGCTGTGAACGTGGTTGTAGGCAGTCTCCTGCTGTGAGCGTGGTTGTAGGCAGTCTCCTGCTGTGAGCGTGGTTGTAGGCAGTCTCCTGCTGTGAGCGTGGTTGTAGGCAGTCTCCTGCTGTGAGCGTGGTTGGAGGCAGTCTCCTGCTGTGAGCGTGGTTGGAGGCAGTCTCCTGCTGTGAGCGTGGTTGTAGGCAGTCTCCTGCTGTGAGCGTGGTTGTAGGCAGTCTTCTGCTGTGAGCGTGGTTGTAGGCAGTCTCCTGCTGTGAGCGTGGTTGTAGGCAGTCTCCTGCTGTGAGCGTGGTTGTTCTGCTGTGAGTGTGGCTCACGCTCAGGGGTCATCAGCCAGGGCAGCTGTGGGTATCCGGCGCCACCTGCATGGGGGGATGCACAGGCATTACACACGGTGTAAGGTGTGGGGGTGGACTTACACTTTATCAGGTCAATGGACTACGTGTGCATGATATGAATGAATATGATATGATATGATAGGTTATTTATAACGCGTTTAATACCCAGAGGTTTCTAAGCGCGGACCCGGGGATCGAACCTGTGTTGCTCTGCGTCATCTTGCTCCCAAGGCGAGCATGTTGCCCCTGAGCTATCCTCCCAAGACATGCACATGGGTCTTCATTTCACGGCATGTGTCTATTCTACATCTATGAATGCAGTGTCACTCAGGGCATGCATTGTTTGTGCTTCACATGCACCCTGTCCCCCCCTTGCAGCATATGCTACATAAGGTGTCTGTCAGTGACGTGTGCCGCGGACATGGTGGCTGTCATGTGGCAGTGCATTTCCACTGTGGATGTGGAATGCTGGGTTCCCCATGGGTCCTCCCTGGGCATCTGGTGCCAACAGGCTGGGCAATGTGGGCTGGACACACATGGGTGGCCATTTGTCAGCATTGATTTGGTAAGGGCATGTTGCATTGTGGTACTTGTAGTCATGTTGGTGTATATGGTTGCTACTGTATCTGTACAACTGCTTATTCATGCAGGTAAGTCTGACATGTGCATGCTCCCTGGCCTGTACTGTGACGATGGTGCGGGAGGTGGTGGAGTACAGATTTCGCATTTGCTTGTCATGCCAACCTTTGTGTAGTCATTCACACCTCTGCCTCATTTGGGCATGTGCTTCGCGTCGCATGTGTGTTGGCTTTTCTATTCACCCACTATTCAAGTCTGTTGTCATCTGTGCTTCTCCATGTATCCTGGCAGTGTAATGTTCTGTAGGACCATGGAATCGTGGGTGGAACAAGAGTAGCGGGCACAGCAGTGGGCGATGTGCAGGTTGGTGCTGCAGTTCACCTGCACATTCAAGGAGTAGTAATGCTTGTGGTTTTAATACACTGCTTTGTGTGCCTGGGGGGGCCACCAGAGCAACCTGGGTACAGTCCAGGGCAGCGATCACATCTGGCATTTGGGCAATGGCATAGAACTGTGCCTTCATGGCATTGACCTGGGCTGGGGTGGTAGGCAGTGAGATGTGGCCCAACATGATGCTGTAAACCGTGTTTGGGGTAGGGGTGTGCCATATGTAGCTCTCTGGGGTGGATTGGGGTCACCTGTGGCTTCATTTCAGGCACCTGTGTTCATTTACCTCCAGCTGGAAGCTAGAGGTAACTGCGCAGTGTTTTCGGCGGTATTAGCGCCCACACACGCTGCATTCCTGGATGCAGATGACGGACTATGAACTGTGAACTCAGACTTGTCAATTACACCCCATAAGGAACAATCTGCGCCTGGTGAGGAGGGCGGTGCAACAGGAGCGTGGGGAGTCGCTGTGATAAACCTGCAACATATCATTGAGGAACAGCACCAGCCTGAAGACCACACGGCCATGACCCTGGCATTCCATGGCTTGCAGCCCACCACCCTTGCCGTGCACTGCCAGTGATCTTGGGTCTCCGTGTTATTCACACCTTTATCAGTCACCCCAGTACCCCCATCCCCTCATGGACTCCTTACCCTTCCAACTGTGCTGTTGCCCCCTCATTGGCAGCCTTATAACACTGATCTCATTGACACTATCACCCACGGGGGCTTTGGTCCCACCCCAACAAACCTGTCTCCCAGTCATAGTGCGGCTCACTCTCCTTATGGCCTCATGAAGGAGGAACACTAGTGCCCACTCTCCCCGACTACAATTACCCCAGAGTATGAGGGGGCATCGTTAGCCCCCACAAACATTGCCCCGGCCAGATGGTCTCCCTTCTGATCAAACAGCTGGTCTGGTTTCAACAGTATCAATAGCGCTATACAGAAAAGTCAGCTCTGATGGGCCGTTCAGCCATGCACAACACTATCCTCAGTCTCCCTTCCTTGGAAGGGCGAATTGGTCCTCCCTGACCACTGCACTCATCCTCACCGCCTTCTCCTGTCACTTGCCACCTAGGCCCACCCAGCACTGGCTCGCCCTCACCCTTGGGGGTACCCTACTGCTGCACCTCTCCATCTACCCCCTCCCCCTTGCACTTACCATCTTGTTCATGCAGTTGCACGGTAGGATTGTCACATGGCCAATATAACCGTTCTTTGTTCTACTTTTTTGATTTCCCGTGGGTGTGTGTGTGTGTGTGTGTGTGTGTGTCCCTCATCCTGTCTTGTAGCGCCTGGAAACACCTGTGTATAAGCACCATACAAATGTCCAATAAAATGAAAATTTTTAAAAATGTCATGCGTGACACGTTGGGCCAGTCCTTGTTATTCGCTTTGCATGCTGGGACTTATAGCCCTATTCTTATGATTGGAAAACTGCAACTACAAATCCCAGTACGCAGAGTGCAAAGACAGGACTTGCTCAAGGTCTCATGCATGGCACGGGACCTCATGGCACGGGACCACATGGCACTGGACCTCATGGCACGGGACCACATGGCACGGGACCTCATGGCACGGGACCTCATGGCAGCCAGAAATCTAGCATATTTGAAAACAAACTTGTACACAGGAGTTCAGGTCTTGCAATGCAAGGGGTTGTCAAAGAGAAAATCAAAGTTGCATGCACTCTATAAAGGGACATATATATGGGTGCCTAATTACTGCCTCATGTTATTTAATGCTCTCTGCATTTGAACCTAAGTGGGTGCATCCAAGCGCCATTGTAATTGTAATTGCTTATTTATAATGCGTTTAATACCCAGGGGTTTCTAAGCGCTGACCGGGATCGAACCTGTGTTACTCCGTGTCGTCTTGCTTCCAAGCCGAGCACGTTGCCCCTGGGCTATCCTCCCGAGACCTGCCACAGGACTCTGGTCTGTTGGATAGTTGAGCTACCGGGTCACAGTCTGTCTACACACCACACCGTATTGAACCTAAGTGTGTGTCTCTCATGGTTTATGCAATAATCTCCATTTACACCCAGAATAACTTCCCAGCATTCACAATACCAGTATTATCCCAGATTCAGCAACGAAATGTACTCCAAGATTAGCAACCGAAGCACTCTTCCAGTTGCTGCAAACTGGCCCTACTCTGGGGCTGTCAGTCTGGTTATATGCACAATGTCACTATCCAGACACAGGCCTGTTTCCCCCCTTGATAACCTCAGTGCACTTCCTATTTGGAAACCCCTCTGGGCTCCCAGTTCGACTAGCCCAGCATGTTTCCAATTAGTCAACCCCAGAATAACCCCAGTTTGCACAGTATAGTCCCAGTTCTAGAGATCCCAGTGTACTCATTTGACAAACCAGTACACTCCAATTGCAACCACCACACTATATTGCCAGTTTGCACTTTCCCAGCATATACTGGAATGTGGCAATCCCAGAGAAACTCTCAATTGGACAACCCGCTATATTCCCATTTTGCAAAATCCCAGAATATGGGCTGTGCGGACCACCCACATGCCTGCACAGATTTGAAATGCCCCTGCCTCTCAGTTTGAAGTAGCCCACTTTGGCAATAGCAACATATTGCCAGTTTGACGCACCATTTATATCGTCACCTGGCGATACCAATTTACACCTGAATTCTCAAACCCATTATTCCCCCAGTTTGCACAGTGGTATTTTGACAACCCCAAAACACTGCAATGTGTTCAACCCCAGTGTATTTCCAGATGGTGTAATCTCAGTTTTATCCAAGTTTGCACAATTTTAGCACACTGCACATTTTCCCGGTCACTTTCCAGAATCTCCCCATTCCCCATTTACTGGCAATGCATTCCCAGTGCAAATTCCCACTATAGATCCTGCCTGGATCATCCCAGTATAAAAGGTTTGACATAGTTCGTACAATCCCAGTATTCTTCCAGTTGAACAAATCCAGCATATTGCCAGTGTTCGCTACGCTGGGATAGCTTACATTTTATATATCCCAGTATTTTCTAGTTTTGTACAGCGTCCTGGTCTGCCCCTGCACCTGCGCAATCTCAATGTCGCCTGGCCTAGTAGGATTGTTGTCTCTGTCTTCCCTCTGCTTCCCCTCACTTGCCTCGTCGTGCCATGAAACACTTGTGCATAGGTGTGTTATAAATGCCATATCATATCATACACCATTACATGATATTTCCACATGCAATGGCAACACCCCTGTGTACATTTAGCAATACTCCATTGCTGTTTCCTCCCAGCACAGGCTATCCCAGTATTATGCTCCCAGTTGAACACCCCACCATGCGTCCCCAGTTTGGCAGTCCAAGTCTTTGCACAATCCCACTAGACAGCAATCAAATCCCAAATCTTCTCCGTATGTTGTGGGGGAAACCCTGCTTGTGCAGCTGCAACCTATCTCTTGTGCTTCATAAAGCAACCAGCAAAAAGTACCCGTACCCCGCACGGGTTCTGGGGACAGACATGATAACACACTCATCAATTGTTGAAAATCAATGCTCCTGTAGGTCGTTGTTCCGAGTCGCTTGATGTGCTTTGCACTCACCAGTAAACTGCACTGAGAGTGGGCGCGTGTGGATGGCTGACATAACCCAGAGCAGACGTGGAGGGGTGGCGAGAGTTGGCGTGCTGCAGCATACTGGCACCCTCTGTGCCCTCTCCCCGCCTGTCGCCTCACCCTGGCGTGGTGCAGTGCGTGGCCGTGCAAATATCTCAGAAACGGTGTGTCCTAGGGAATTGGAGTTTTGTTCCTTGCATCAGGACGCTTTAAATGAGCTCTCTCGGGTCCTTCTGCGGCCACATTGATGTTTTTCTGATTTCAGGCAACCGTCTCATGTGTGAAGGGGCTTAAATCCAGAGAAAAGGGATCGGGTATCCAAATGTCGTGCAGCTAATAATGCCCGAAGGGTCCTAACAGGTAAATATGCAAACTTTGGTGTAGATTGGTGGAACGGTGTGGAATTGTATGAGGAACACACTAACAGATTTTCTGCTTTCTATAACGAGAGAGAAGATATGGTTAGCGCTATTGTGAAGTTCAGGGGCCACGGTACTGGCTTTCCATGTGCCTGGGGGAGACAACACAACATAGGCTGACAGCTGCTTTATTACTTCTAAACTGCACCGAACACAAGGCTGAACTGCCGACAATATAAACAGGATGTGCATGCAAAACACAGCCCCCACACCCGAAACACAGTTAACTTAAAATAGTCATTGCCTCTATGGTTCACCGCAAACCAAAATGTCTCTGGGGTAATCCGTGTCCCAACACGATGGTGACCATTGCAATCACTGTGGGCGGGATACATAGATGTTCTGGGTCTGCCAGAATATGATCAGGAGCTTAGCCCACTGAGCTATCTACCTGATAGTTTGGGCAGCTTTGTGAAGCTTTGTGAAATCTCTACATGTGCTATATGGTGGTCGAACCGGGACTGGGCGCTTGCGGGCAGATGCACCGATCTCTCCAGAATCCCCATGGGCCTTTTTTACATTTTAAAAGTTGAAGGTATATTTGACCCGGTTCAGCAAAACGCTACTCCTGGTTTTGTTTCTTGCCTGCAGCATTTTGCAAGAAAGCGTCGGTTCCGCCTTTCACACTCAGCTCCCGGAGGCACTCAGAACACAGGAATTGCTGAACTCAGCCCAACATTGAGGCGACAACAAGAACACTGTGAATTCATGTTAATTACCTGCATAATCTGGCTTTCAACATATGCATGGCGGCAAGCACTACACGTGGCATTCACAATTACAATTAATACCTCCCTGACATGCTTGCATGTCAGGCAGGGTTTAATTTCAATTGTGAACACTGCTCGCCATGCATGCATGGTAAGCAGTTTTCACAATTAAAAAGCTTGTCAGGCAGGGTTTAATTGGAATTGTACCTGCTGCCTGCCATGCGAGCATGGCAGGCAGTGTGTACAATGGATCACTATGGGGTTCACCTGCTTTATGCTGGTGCATAAAATGTATGGACCCCACAGAGATCTCCAGCATTTGCGCTGGCATAAAAATCCATGCCGGCGCAAATGCTGGAGGTTTTGTATAGAGAAGAGGAAGGGAGGCGGTGGAAATGCAAGTTGCATTCTGCCCCTCCTCCCAGCCCTTCAAATGAATGAAAATGGGGGTAACGTAGGAAGCATGGGTAAAAGCCTTGTGTAGTGATCACAGGAACCCGGAAGTGGCTGGGTAGTGTGTAGCCTGTATAGGTGCAGGTATTGCTAATCGTACAATGCTGAACGTACTGCCAGGTAGAGCATTGAGTGCTGGTTTTGTGCATCCTGGAACGAAAAAAAATCCCGCAATCGCTGTTCACATTCGTAGACACTGGAGGGCGCCATTGCGCCATGCACGGTGTCTCTGGCAGATTAGCTAATTTCTACAAAACAGACTATTTGAACCTGAAATCATTCACTCCAGGCAGCCTAGGAAAGTGTACACACGTGCAGAGATAATGTGAGAAATATACAATTGTGAGTAGGCCGGGCACTATGTGTTTTAATTGATAAGACAAACGAATTACATCTCAAAACTGAAATGCATCCCCAAATTCTACAAACGCAGTTTTCTTTTTTTCTTTACAAGTTTGTCAATGAAAGTAGCCCCCTGGGTGAGGCATTTGATGGCTGTGGTTTCCCTCTCACAAGTTGGCAGGGCGGATGCAGGCCTCTGCCATCCATGATGTGGACATGATGGCACCGCTGCCTTCCTGTCTCGAAACTAGATCTCAGCGCCGTCACGGGTGAGCAAATCAGGGGGACGTGGAGGGTGTCACCTTCAGAGCTCACACCTGGGGGCAGGTGCCCCTTACACTTCAGGGCCTGGGCTTCCGGAGTGACACTTCCGGTGTCTTTTGTTTTATTGAAAGAAGGAGTAGGCACAGTATTTTCAGAGATCAGAGGTCAGTGTAATGGGTCACCCCTCCTGGGAGCATGGTATCTCCCAAGAGCTCATGGCAGGAGCTACGACATGTCTTAATAAAAAGTAACGAGCGTCTTCCGCTCTTCAGTCTTGATAAGTAACAGACTCCTGCATGCTGTGTGGTCCTTGCAGATGGCCACACAACGAGACAGTGCCCTTGATGGTCAATGCTGTCTGCCATATTAAGCAGTCATGACAGAGCCACTGCTGGGCAACTCTACAAGGAAAGGCTGGTGCCCCTGCAGGGCAACACCGGCCGTGTCCCGTGCTGGCCTGGGTGCCCCCAGGCCATGGAGGAGCCCGTGAGCTCACAGCCTGACCAGGTGCCCCAGGTCCGCAGCAGTCTGCTGGGTGCCCCCCAGCCGAGATCTCATGTTGGGTTATCCCGACATAAACAGGGTGATCCCTGTCCATGGTACCGCTGCGTGACCACAGCCTGTGTGTCGTTGGGTGCCCCCAGCATGTCGGCTGGGTGCCCCCAGCCTTGGTCTGCCTGGCCTGGGTGCCCCCAGGCCAGGACATAACAGATAGACACATTAGCATTTGAATGCCTTTATAGCATAGCGCTACAAAATACTCTTTCATGCCGCTAGCACCTCCAACTAAACTCCAATTACACTGACTAACACAGTTGCCACTTTTGCTTTAAAAGTCTTAACCCTGTAGAGTTCAATTCCACGATGGCCGTTCCATTATTTTGCGGGAATGTGCCTTTTAATCACATCAACGTTGGGAAAGAGCTTCTTTTTGCAACCTTTACCACCATAGTGCCTATGGACCCCCATTCTTTTTGCTCTGTTTTTATCCTGTTCTGACTTGTTGAAGGGACGCAAAGCCTTCAGCTTCACTCCCTGGCCTTTGCTCGCCTGTTATGGGGAAACTGACTAGTCTTCGAAAACTGTGTTTCCTTTTTTGGTTCTTGTGTTTGTAACATTGCACACGGCACCTTGCAGTGTAAATAGGATACTTTTATACCACCCTAGCTTTGTTTTTAACACATGGGATTTTTGATTTCTTTTATATGTGCCTGAAGACAAGCTGGTGGCAGCAGTTGCATTGTTACCACTTTAGCGTTATTTTTGGTGTGCACATTCGCGTTCACTGCGTATGGCTACTAAATGTGGCATATATGGAACAAAGAGAAAGCTCCACCCACAGATTTTTTTATCATCACACTCTCCTAATGTCGGAGTGTTTTAGGTAATATTATTTTTAAGCAACTTAGATTCGAAGCTTCAAAATGTAAGCTCAATTCCCTTTAAACACTTTGTTATAAGTGGACTGTAGTTCAGCACCACTTAAACTTATTTTTACTTAAGAGTTTAATACTCTCTGGAGCTGCCTACGGATCAACCGGCGGGACTTGCCGAACTCTCTTCGCTTACGGACATTGTCCCACTCCTTACTGGTTATACTATCTTGGTGCGGGGGCCTTTCCCCGCCCTACTTATCGACTATGGATCATACATTAAGTTTTTCAGAAGACCAGATCAATACCATTATCTTAGGCCCCTCCATGTTTAATATGCAAGGCGCCAAAGAATTAATTGCAACTACCTCATCAGGTGAGGAACTATTGAAACTAAAGAAGAAATGCTTTCGTACTGAGGTACATGGGCATTTCCTATGTGAGTACCTTCGAGCCAGTCTGGTCCCTTTGGGCCTTCTGGTTAGGAACGAACCAGCTTTGTTCCTAGATGACCCTGAATATATGCTAGATTTTAGTAAAATCTCCACTAAATGTAGCAGGGATTTAATGGGATTTAATGGCCCTCACTATCACTACTGCAAGAAGAATTCATACTAAAATCCAAGGCGAATTGAAACAGGAGGAGGAGAAATTCTTGACCAATACCAGTCTCGATAATGCTAGAGAAAAACTTAAAGAAATTAATACCACTATGGATAAATTTATGGCTGAAACACTAGAAAAAAAGCATAAGAAATTGGCTAAAGATATAAAAAACTTTAAGTTGGAAATTGTGTATCCTTACCTCAATCCAGAATATAAAGAAAATAAGGAAAAAGAAAGGATGCAAAATCAGACGGCAGCTTTTAAACAAAAAAGAAAATGGGTATCCTTTAGCGACACATCCAGTTCTGGATCGGACTCAAGCCATGGAGACCCGAATAGCTCCTTCGGCCCCCAGCTGCCAGGTAGGAACATGCCTTTCCCTCCGCTCTCCAGACCACAACCTTTTTTAGGTCAAGGGGGACCCCAAGGTTCATATTGGGGCCCCCCACCAATGCCAATGTTCCAGTACCCACCTTGGAGACTCAACAGAGCGAGACGGCGCAATCGCCGCTAAATCCAAACCTCGCTAAGGAAATACCAGTGTTTAATTTATCTAACACTGTCCTTACGAAGTCAGAACTTTCTGTTCTCTCGAAAGGACTATCCTTTGTACCTACTAATCCCACAGATTGGTTCCTTCTAGATAAAGAACTTCAAGGGTTCTTCAGAACCATACGACTCAAAGTACATTTTCAGGACTCGGAATACGATGGTCAACCGAACGATACTGGACTACACCCTAAATCTTCATTTACTCCGAATGACAGCGATGTCCCGGATTCGGTAAGAACATTTGAAAAATGCATTCGAAAAGAAGTAAACAAATTACAAAATAAGCCCTCATCAATACGGCACAATTTGACTAATGCAGAACGGAGGGCACTCAAAGAACTTGAGAATAACACTGAAATTACTATAAAGAGTGCTGACAAAGGAGGAGGGATTGTAATACAAAGTACCAGTCAATATAAAGCAATGGCACTGACATTGCTGAATGATGCTACCAACTACAAAAGAATTAAAAAAGACCCTACACTGGATATTAAAAACACCATCCAAGAAATAACCAGCTTTGCCTTAGAACAAGACTGGATCACGGACAAAGAAGAAAAGTATCTAAATACATCAGAGGGCAGAGTTCCAGCTTTCTATGCCCTCCCCAAAATTCATAAGAATGCCACAAATCCTCCAGGCAGGCCTATCGTCTCCGGTTGCGGCTCTATTTTGGAACCAATCTGTAAATTTATAGATCATTTTCTTAAACCGCTGAGCCAGCTGACAAGAACATATTTAAGGGATACGATGGTCACCATCAATAAATTTGAAAATTTCCCCTTCAACCAATTAACTGATCTATTGGTTACCATGGACATTGCAGCCCTCTATTCGAATATCCCGCAGGAAGCTGCGATAGAATGCATTAGAGACCATCTCACTCACCATTTGACAGATAAACGGGTCCCAGTCAACTTCATTGTTGAACTACTAGAACTGGCCCTTACAAAGAACTATTTTACATTTAACGATGACTACTTTTTACAGATCAATGGTACCGCCATGGGAGCTGCCTTTGCCCCTAGTCTGGCAGTCATCTTTATGGCAAGCTATGAAGAAAAATATGTATTTACATCACAGAACCCATACCTAAGCCACATTTCCAACTGGTTTAGGTATATTGATGATATCATTTTTGTTTGGCATGGAACAACGTCAACACTTAATGAATTTCATAGTTGGTTGAACCTTCGAACTAAAGAAATTCAATTTACTATGAACTACAGCCATGAAAATATCAACTTCCTGGATTTAAAAATAGAAGTTAAGGAGAGCAGACTCTCGTGTAATCTATTTAGGAAAGAAACCGACCGGAACACGCTGTTACATTACAGCAGTAACCACCAAAGCAACTTAAGGAACAACTTGCCATATGGACAATTCTTAAGGGTCCGTCGTAATTGTACGGAAATAGAGCAGTTCAAAGAACATGCAGCAGACCTTGAGCAGAGATTAAGAGCAAGGGGATATCCGAAGAAACTCATAAGAAATACCAGCAAAAGAGCACTTTATACCCCCCGTGAAAGCCTTCTTGCCCCCAAGGATAGAAGCATTGAAGAAAACAGACTAACATGCGTTACTACCTTTGGTCCAAACACCACAAAAATCCAGCAAATCATCAAAATATTTGGCCATTAATACAGTTGAGCCTGCCGGATGAAACGCCACCTAGAATGGCACTTAAACGTGCCAAGAATCTTAAGGACCATCTGACTCATGCCCGTTTAAAGAAAACATCAAGGACAACCCTTTGGAACCTGAGGGACCTTTCAGGTCATCACCCATGTGGTCAATGCGTTGCATGCAAATTTACTAAAAAAATCAAAACGTTTAAAATTGATAATAAGGTCTGGACATTGAGACACTTTTCTAATTGCAAAACCATCAATGCAATTTATCTGATTGAATGTCCCTGCGGCCTTAGGTACGTGGGCCAGACACAAAGACCAGTGAACAAACGTATAAATGAACACCGTTCACGCATTCGGTGTAAAACACAAAATGCTCCCCTGGTTTCACACTTCCTAGAGCGAAGACACAGCCCTGACGATATGACCTGGTGGGTCATCGATAAACTGGAGAGCAACACGAATGTCAAAAATGCTCTTAAACACAAAGAAGCCTGGTGGATTTTTAAACTGCAGACATTGACATTTGGCCTTAATGAAGCCAAAGTAACCTGGGACTAGTTTACCCAGCCGGCTTTAGTACCTACAGCCTTACTATATGTGCCGTTGGGCCGCACACGGTGCCCCCGTGCGGACCTGGACTTTTTTAGCCCTCAGGCCAACATACCTTGTTGCCAGATATGCTCACAGCGCCTTTTTTGAACTTTTCCTTCTTTGGACGGCGATTTGGCGTCTCTGCGTCTGTGTACCGTCATCTGCACACAGCACCTCTCCGACTTATGAATACACCAGCCGGTTGCCATGACTACGGTAGCCGGTGATGTGATGCACATGCGTGGAACCGGCTCCCACTAATCCTTAACGCATGCGCGGTAGCCGTTGTTGCATTACGCATGTGCGCATTTGGCTCCCCCTTGTCTCCCACACATGCGCTATATAATCTTGGGCTACAGTTCCATCGAACGACCAGGATTAACTCCGGCTGTAACAAAGACAAGATTTGTTACCTGTCTTCATTACACCTGCCTCCAGGTAAGCGACTTCAATTCCCCTACGCGATCGGCTCGGCACACTGTCTGCACAGCAGGCTGCCCCTAACCTCTGTGCTCTTGACTTGTATTGACTCTGGCTTTTTTTCGTTTCCTCTCTTTCCTGCTAGTGACGGTTCGACATCAAGAACTAAAGATTATATCTCTCCTCTGGCCCCTTACCAGCCCCTCTGTATGCTGGGACAACATCAGGGCATTTGGTATACCAAGAGCCGTGCCAGGTACTATGCTTTCCCACCTGCCTATTTTTGTACCAATAGTTATACTAGACCATAGGGGTGTATATGGAATAGAGGACTTGTAACTGGGGGAATTGACACCCCTTTCCTCTCCCTCTTTCCCTCTTTACCCCCTCCCCCTCCTTATGTCTCCTGTTCTGTAGACTTTTTCATCTGGTGATTCCCTATCCAGACGACAGTAGGATACACTGCCATCCACACATAGATAATTCTTCAAATGTTATCATACCTCCCAGTGACTCAAAGGGCTCCAGAATAGGATTGGAACTCTTCCCACTGCGGTGAAGTCCGGTGAACACACCCACAGGTTGGTTTTGCAGCAGCTCCAGTTTTTTATACAAATCTGAGTTTTTACTGATTTGTTTTTTACTAACAGTTCTATATTCCCTTTTTAATGCTAGATTTATCAAATCAGCACATCTGTGCCTTTGTTTATAATAAAGTATGGTACCCAACTCTAGTCCTTCAATTAAACCTCCTTTTTAAACTCTGGTCTTTTACCATTTTTTCTTTCTTTCTCTCTTGCTATGATACAGAGATCTCCAAACCTGAGGCCCAGATGAAGGCGCTCCACTCTCTAGCCGAAACGCCCTAAGGCCAAGCACATTTTGTGTACCCTTGACCTGTACAATCTAATAGGGGGCCCCTCCCCCTGGCGTAGACCGATGGTTTTGGTCCTCTGATGACTTTGTTAATTTACATGGACATTTATTGGAATTTTTGTCAAAGAATAATGTGATTATCATTTTTCTGCAACCATCAAAAAGACAAAAATTGTATTGTGGTTTATTGTTCCATATGCATTTGTTGTTTATTTTTTTCTTTCCATTTCTCCACTAGATGACACTAATTCCATCTACTGTGCAAACAATTAACAGTGTTGTATCTATATTTTACCTTTTTTGTTTAGGAATGAAACTAATTTGGAATATATATCTATTATTATTGTCTCTATTGTTGGTAAAATCATAAAATCAATAAATGGTACTTAAATATTACCAAGCAGAAGTTATTTGTTAACCTCTCTCTCTCCCCTTTTTTTTTTTTTTTTTTTTTTTTTTTTGGTTTTTCTTTTTTTGCTTTGCTTTGTTGATTTAACAAATTATGTTTAAAGGGAATTGAGCTTACATTTTGAAGCTTCGAATCTAAGTTGCTTAAAAATAATATTACCTAAAACACTCCGACATTAGGAGAGTGTGATGATAAAAAAATCTGTGGGTGGAGCTTTCTCTTTGTTCCATATTGCGTTCTAGCCCTTCTTTCCTCCCACAGTAGGGGCTATCCCTTTAGTTATAAAATACTAAATGTGGCAAGCACCCAGAAATGGCCGTACCACGAGATTATCGCTTGTTCTCCGGCCATATTGTAGTTTGGTCATCTTCCTGTCCTCCGAGGTCAGGCAAGTCCTTATAAGTTCATTCCCTTGCCCGGGAATGCGGCGGCTTTCGCAGGTTAGTGACACCTTTGTGTGTGTGGCTCACGAAAGGGTCTGGGACTGTCTAGCCACATCCCTGGTGCCAGACAGTCTGCTATGGGGCCGGATGTCGAACCAGCAGTGGTGCCTGATTGGACAGCTCCTGGCGATTTGGATGGTGCAGATTCTTGCCATTGATGGGCTTGCACTTGCTTCCAGCTCTGATTTTGGGTAACAGGCTCAGCAGGGGCCCAGTGCCAGGTTGAGAGTAAATAGTCCAGACATTATCGCTGGATGCCATTCTGGCCACATTTTATTACACATGAAAACAAACACTACACATCGTGACATTTCTCAAACCAATATATACACCCGTGTAAAGCCCCGTTAAGTCCCGCTTTGCCGCGGACGCTTCTCCAGTGCTTTTACGGTCGACAAAGGATTTGCTGCTGTACTCACTACAAGATCCAGCAGGCTTTGCTGCATCAAGGGCTGGGTGGAGCTATATAAGCTCAGGATCGCGCGCCCCGTTAAGTCCCGCTTTGCCGCGGACGCTTCTCCAGTGCTTTTACGGTCGACAAAGGATTTGCTGCTGTACTCACTACAAGATCCAGCAGGTGAAAGGAAGAGTGAACTGTGCACTATTTGGAGAAATTATAGCCATAAAACAGACTATATAACATACTTTTCTCTTATTTAGGCTTTGCTGCATCAAGGGCTGGGTGGAGCTATATAAGCTCAGGATCGCGCGCACCGCGCGCGCGCACCCGTGTAAAGCCCCGTTAAGTCCCGCTTTGCCGCTTCGCCGCGGCAACGCGGCTAGTGCTGGTTATTTAAGCTGGTGTTTTGTTTTATAGTTAGATTCTAGGGAAGCACATTGTATTTAGGTGCTATTAAAACTTTGTGGCGTCCGGAAAGAGGCATCCCAGTGCTAAGATGTTTACACTTTGTACTGGCATGCCTTGTACCGAACGAGTTCATGCCTTAATGGAGTCCACTTCAAGAGACAGTCCAGCGTTGTTTACAATAACGGTACGACCGACTGCCAAAAGTGCACTGTGGGACAAGCGAATAAAGAAGAGAAGCTCACGACTGGATGTCGTCATGGGCTACTTAAGGAACTTTGGGTTCAACAGTTGTCGGACATCACGCTCTGTAGCTAGAATGCCTGAACTTAACAATCTAAGTGTATCGAATATAGAAGCGCAGCCCCTTTGTAATGACGTAGGGGCGTGCTCTGCTCAGCAATCTGTGGTGAATTCACAAGTGACACAGGTCACAGATGGTGACAAGGAAGTGGAAGAACAGCCATGTAACATTTCACTGTCTGATTCAATGATACTCCAAAATGCTCGTTCAGGGGTTGTTAGCTCAGCTCCCCTTCCGATAGAAAGCCAGGATGTTGGTGTTGCTAAAGATGTTGCAATTATTGAGCTGGAGTCATCGGACTCTTGCTTTGTGGCCAAGGACGACATTTTTGATCTTTCCAAGTCGCCAGCATTGTTTAATACTGGAGACATTTCAGAATCTGAAAGTTCGATCTCATTTATTCCGCCGACTCCCAGGAGACCAAATGGAAATAGCTCGATTATAAGTCCGGATCTCGTGTTAAAAAAAGATGATCCTATAACACTGGAAAAAATGAACATGGCTTTGATGTCTCTAGCTAGACTGTTTGAAACTTTAGACTCCAAAATCAATGTAATACAAGATAGTGTTGATAATTTCCAGAGATCTCAGAAGGCATTTAGTTTGTCCTTGGCCCGAAAGCAAGAGGCTGATGTTCAGGCAGCCCATTTTTCTAAACAACTGGGTATGTTGTTATTAACCTGCCAAAACATTGATGACCAGCTAAATGGCAAACTGAACCCAGTTACAGTTGGGGGAAATATACAAAGTGTTAACACTGTTGTGCCCTTTGTTGAGGGCATTATAAGAGAAGTGACAGCTAGGGAGACAATGAATGTACCAATGGGGCTACAATCTGACCCAAGAATTGAAATAATCAAATCTGTTCACGGTGGGAAGGGAGGAAAGTCTGTGAAGTCTGTGGAGATGACACTGGTGAATCCCTTACCCGATCAGTTGATACTGAGGGAAGAGGAGGCAAGGGTTCCTATGGTTGATGATTCAAAAATCAGAGAAACACAGCAGTTAAAAGGGGCGTACACGATATTTGCAAAAAAATCTAAGGGCCCCTCCAATCAATCAATGTTAAATCCAAAGAAGTCAAAAAATCGGAAGTCCAAAACAACGGCTGTGAGTGGGTCTACGAAACAATTCTTTAAATCCCTGTCTAAACCAGATAGATGCTCAATGTTAGCTTCTAGTGCTATCACAAAAAAATATCAAAATCTATCTCAGGAAAGACAAAGAATGTTGAACAAGGGCAAGGATCCCAACCATAGGACTCTCCCTTATGCTCCCTTAGATGAGTTGGTGCATGTTGCGCAGGAGCTGGGGAGCGGATCTACTAATGTAACGGCCCCAACCCAAGTGCCACCTGTACCGAAGAACAAGCGAGTGAAAGCTAACCCAATGCCCAATGTCACAGTCAATACGCAGGACCTTAGGAAAGCTGTGGATGAGTATATGAGTCAATACCATCCTAAGCCATATGTGACTCACCCTCTGTCTCAGACTTTTAATCCATCACTGGAGGAACCTGAATTAGGGGATGATGAAAACACTAATGGCGAAAGGACCCTCCCTATTCAGGAAGTAAAGTCCTCTAAGAATGACCTACTAATAAATAAAACAATTTTGGATGCGCAAGACAACCTACAAAATAATATTCTATGCACAATTAAAGACTGTCTAGTTGCTTTGACCACGGAACAAAAAAGTCTTAAATCTTCCTTGAAGGCAATGAGGAGTGGCCACTCTGGTGTGGGAAACCCATCTCATGAAGAATGTATCTCTAAGAATGTAACGTTTAAATCCCCACTGGAGGAGACCCAATGCTACAAGAATGGAGATTCACTTAGTAAACGGAATCATTCTGATGTTAAGGTACCACACAAGAGTAAAAAGCCTACCCAATTGTTTTCCCTGTTCCTCAGTTGTCGGGGGGGTTCCTTTCCAACATACATAATGAACAGAGGAAGCATCATGCAAATATTTGCAGATATCCCAAATTTGGAGGATATCTCCTCAGGTGATGTAGTACAAGTGGAGTTCCCCGATGATAATGATCCAACGGTGTCCTGTATGTGGTTAAGTTCTCGCATCATTTACAATATCATTTGGTCCGCTAGATCTGAATTCTTTGATTTGGGCTTTGATTTAATTCCAACTACTAAGGAATCCCAGCCGGTGGAAGCTATCACTAAACCAGCTAGTCAGGTAATTAGTGGTGAGCATACCTCAGGTAGGGGATGCAGCTGTGGGAAAGCATAACTAGGAACTGATGACCCTGATGTTCGAGGTCAGAAATTGGTAGTCATGAGCTGGAATACGAGGGGATACAAACATTTGTTAAATAATGCTAAGTGTGATCTCAAAGATTGTGATCTAGCCCTCATGCAAGAAACCTGGTTGACTGTCCCCCTATCGTGGAACAATCATTATGTCCATTTAGTTCCAGCAATTAAGGGACAGAAAGGTAGACCAATGTCTGGGTTGGTGACTATCTCCAATATGTCCACGATAGCTATTATCTCTGAGGGGCCCAACCCAAACTCCTATTTGCAATGTTCAGTAATTATGTTCCAAAGCTGAAATTTTTAGTCATAAATATATATTGGAACCCAATTGCAATTTCAACCTCTACTCTCCTTAATGATTTGAATACATTAATGGAAGACAATATAACTATCCCGGACATTGCGCATGTAATATTAGCCGGGGATTTGAATATGCATTTGCTGGCATCATCTAAGAAAAGGAGTTTGGATCGGGTTTCGCCGTGGAGAACTTTTATTAATACGTGGGACCTAATTATGTTAAATGGGGCAGTGGAAACTGATAACCCTCCATCATACACGTGGTCCTGTGGTGCTCAAAATGCTATAATTGACTATATGTATGTTGATAGAAGGCTGTTTGAGAAAATCTCCGAGTTTAGGGTAGTTCCCACCATAGCGAGTGATCATTGGATTTTGAGAGCTGAGTTTGTGATCCAAACCAAGGAAGAACTTCGCTCCAGTCCAAATCAATTGAGTGGTCTAATTATAAACGCCCAACGAAACAGACTTCATTGGTCAAGCGATGCACTGCAAACATTTGCACGCAGTGTAACGAATGACCAACAGCGACTGGTAAGAGGTATGGATGTTGCTGATTATCATGATAAAATGCATCTCTTTGCCCCTGCTTCAACCACAGAAACTAACAAGAGCAGGCAGCACCATATCCATATGTTTGATTTGGCCATTAGAGATCGAAAGAGGCAATACCGAAAACAGAAAAGACAGATTTCTAACTTACCGGTACAGTATCGTGAACTGGCTCTACGCAAATTGAAGACCAAATATAGAAATTGGATTCGAGGTCACAAAGCTAATATGTTCCAACATGATGGGGAAAAATGGCTACAGATGGTCCAAACTAAAAATACATCACAAATCTGGAAAATGATAAATAATGGAGCAGGCGCTCCGCAGTTAACGGCACAACTTAATGGCGTGTCGGAAAAAAGTTGGGTCGCCTATTTCACTAGCATTTACGCTCTTCCGGCGAATAGTACCTCAAAGCTGAATCTAGAAATATTGAATTCAGCCTTTCAGATTAGTTTTGACCGTGAAGATGTTTTGTTTTATATCAACAAAGCTAGCTCTTCAAGAGCTCCTGGTCCTGACGGTTTATCAAATGATGTCCTAAAACAGAATCCGGAGTTATGGGCATCTATTCTCTGTGCTATTTTCCAGGTCCTGCAAACAAAACAGGCAGTTCCTCCGTCGTGGTGTAAGGCCATCACAGTGCCAATTTATAAGAAAGGCGACCGAACAAATCCGGCCAGCTATCGTCCGATTTCTCTTCTTGACGCCCCTGGCAAGATTTTCAGCAGAATTATTTTAAGAGACCTTGACAATTGGGCTTCAGAAGAGAATCGGCGAGATCCATTTCAAACTGGTTTTGTGCGAGGTCTTGGCACAAGCATCAATATAACGACCCTCAATGCAATCAAAGAGTTATACGCCACAAGAAATCAACCAATATATCTGGCGTATGTTGACTTTCGAGTGGCCTTTGACTCGGTAGATCGGAACCTATTGTTGGAGAAGTTGCTGAAATTTGGCTGTCCACCCTCACTTGTGCATTTGATACATTTACTTCATTCGAACACTTCAATGAAAGTTAAATTGAATCTAGAAGGGCTGCTATCAGATGAAATACCAACCAAACGCGGCCTAAAACAAGGCTGCATCTTGGCCTCTACATTGTTTAATTTGTTTATATTTGATCTTGGCAATGAATTCAACAATGTTGTGAATGACGCCCCGAAACTTGGCAACCAGGTCATTGCATGGCTCCTGTATGCAGATGATTTAGTTCTTATCTCGCAAACCCCGAGAGGCCTGCAAAATATGCTTGATAAACTTGATCAGTACGTTGCCAAAAACAACTTGACCTTAAATTTGGAGAAAACACAGGTGATGGAACTGGGGAGACTTGGACTTAGATCAAAGAAACAGTATTGTTGGCTTTTGAACAAACAGAGGTTGAAAATAGTCAATGAATACAAATACTTAGGAGTCATATTTAGCAACTCCTCCACTAATATACCCCAAAGAGATGGTATAGAGAGTAAATTGTCCACTCTAATCTCGCAAGCGAGAATCTTGCAATATAAGTATGGTAAGTTCTCGTGCAAACACATTCTCACCTTCTATCAACAAAAAGTAATCCCCATTGTTACCTATGGTTCAGAAGCCTGGTCACCTCCACAGGCTGGTTATTGGAACAAAATTGAGGCTAGGTTCTGGAAGAAAGTTCTGAATCTTCCAAACTCTTGCCCAAACGCACTGCTTCGTTTTGAGTTGGGAATTCTTTCAGTGAACATACAAGTGTCCTGGAAGAGATGCTGCTTATTTCGGAAATGTGTGATGGGCCTATCCAGCAATAGTGTGCTAAGAATTCTGGCAGACTACTTATTGCGGTCAGAACATTTATTCCCATTAAATTGGAGAGCGGCTGTTTTGTCGGATCTAACAGAAGCTAATATCACATTAGATCTATTACTATCCAATCCTACCAAAGCTAAAACCAAATTGTATCATTTAGATTGGCACATAACGCAACAGAACTGTATGAAGCTAAAAGATTTTGATAGAGCTATGTTTGGGCATAAAAAATTCCAAGGAACTGCTGATTATCTATTAAAATGTCCTTCCCATAAATTGAGAAATCAAATATTGCGATTTTGTTTGAATTTATGGCCAACGAAACAAGTTCTGCTAAGGAGGGGTATTATTAAGAGAGACTGTCTTTTTTGTCGATTCTGCAATGATGCAAAAGTCGAAGAAACATTGAAACATCTATTGATAGAATGTGCTGCATTACAATCACAGAGAAAGGACTTGGTTGACAAACTAACAAGGCATCATTACATAAGACGCTCTAATGATGAGCTATGGTATGAGCTGTTCGCAACCCCAAAGATAACAATAAGAATAGCCACTATCCATTTCCTAAACAAAATATTATGTCCCATACTCAAGTGAGTAACTAATCTGCCCATTGGAAGAAATGGAAGAAATGGGATAGTACTTGGCTCTCTATATATATCTTGATTGTGGTATGGTTGTATCTGATTTTAACATGTGATTGCAGGCTAATTTACAGGACTAGATTCGCTAACTGAAAGTAGCTGTGTAGAGGGCTCTACTTATTTGTTTTAATCATTAGTCAAGCAAATGCTATGTAATTCCTTTTATTCATCTCACACAATTCCTTTTTTTTTTTTTAATGATGTATGTATCTTGTTTTAAACCTCGTTTTGAAAGGTTGATTTAATCAGCCATCCAAAATAAAAAAAAATAAAAAAATAAAAAAAAATATATACATTTCATCATAACTCACTATTCAATTCTTCTGACCACGTGGTCCAGGTAGACCATGACTCCAACCCTCCCATGGGGGCATGGCGGTAAGGCCCAATCCCCTCTCCACCATGCCCTTGGGGGGGGGGGGTTATACCAGGAGGCTGCCCCTTCGTTTCCGGCCCTAGCTGCCTCCTGGTCCCGCCCCCCTACATGCCCTGCCTGGACCCTTTAGCGGCTGTAAACCTATTATGATGGGGGCGGGGCCTTGTGCCCTTCCCTCAGCCCTATGACATCTCCAGATTACCCAGAAGGGCATCTCAATGTTCACATGGTCCTCCCCCACCTACCCACTCTCACCCAGACCTCTGTCTTAAGGGCGGGTTGGATGGGAAGAAGCTGAGGTCGACTCTTGCAGGGCGGCTTGGTCCGGGTTGGCAGGAGTGCAGCAGTGAGGATCCCTTCCAGCTGGGCGAGGTAGTGAACAGTACACTCCTCATCCTCTGACCCCGTTTTTATGTTGTGATCCTGGTGCCACCAAACGCTCTCCCCCCCACCCCCACCCATGAGACGAGCCCGGGAAATCTGCCGGCCCTCTGTCCGGATTACAGATAGCTCTGGCTTTTCCCTAGACCACTCCCCCTGCCCCAGCATGCTCCCCCCGACCCACCCAACCCGGCATCCCAGCAATGGTGGGTATTCTGCCTTTGGTAGGGGACTTTTGCTGCCATTTCTTCAGATCTACGTTGGAGCCAAGAATCCCTCAAAGAAGAGCAGAATGGTGAAGATCCGAAGACTCTTGACGTGCCCAGCATCCCTTCCTGTGTCTGGCCCTGTGAAGTCCTGCTCCTCTTCCTGATCTCCAAAGACCCTGAGCGGTGGGTCAGCCCTTGGAATAGTGGGACCAACCAGTCTCGACGTCTTCTCGAGGATCCAGCCCTTTAAGAGCCTCTGGAAGTGTGCCTGGACAGCCCGGTGAATTGACCAACTTTCCCGTGGGCTACCTCACCAGAATCGTCGCTGTTCCAAATTGAAGTTTGGAACTTTAGTGGTTGCCAGTTTATGCCACAAGTAACCTTTCCCCACATTTCAGCTTTCCACCATCCAGGGAATCTGTCCTGGAGCAGCTGCTGTGACTGTGGCTGAAAGGATGCTTGTTGTCTCCTGTGTGCGGGGAGCATCGCTGGAACTCGCCTCTCTGCAACCTGTGATTGTCCTGAAGTGGTCTGCATTGGTGGATTCTGCATTTCTTCCCCGAAAAAGGATGCATCTTGCATTTCCAGTCAACCAGAAGGATCCTCGAACCTGCAACTCCTGGGCACCTCTCACTGGAACCAATGGCAGAAGATCGAGCCCCCGTCAATCCACAAACTCATCTGGTAAATCACAGTCAGGGGGGGGGGGAGAAATGAGCATCATTATGACGGCCCCCCCTTACCCCATAGGATAACATTGGGAACAAGTCCCTTTGCCTTCTGTCTCCATTCCACTCACCTTTGGTCGTTGAACCTGGGCCGAGTATCCTGGCTCTGGGTTAGCCCTGGGTCGAGAAGAAATTAGAACTCTTACTTCTGGCAACATTGTTGTACAACTTTAAAACTTTCCCAAACACACACTTATTGAATCCTTCCTACAGTGACATAATTCTGGTGAGAAACATTGTGGCTCCTATGACTTCTGGGCAGAAGGCCCCAATTCCTCTTAGGGTTTGGACTTCTCAAGTTAGGATATTGTCTTGTGGTTTGGTTCCCATTATTTACTGCATCTAAATGTCTTACCTGCTTTGCTACTTTAGTCACCTGATGTATATTTGAACCCCAAAGGGGAATGGGGAGTAATGGTTAGTGCCCAAACCGTGTTCCCGTGGTAATACCACGGGACAGGTGGGTGCTAACACAGATAAAGTTGGGCGGTATCCCAGTCGGGATACCACCCAACTCATGATGAGGCTCTAAGCCTTGATGGCTCTCCATTGCTCTCCACTGCAACCTTGATTTGGGTTTTGGGTAACCTCTTGGCGTTACCCTGTTCCCGTGGAAGAGTAAATCTTTGTCATCAGAATCGTTGTAGCCAAGGTTGAGTTCGGCCATAAGGAGGAGTTTAGTGTTAGGTTTGAGGCTGGAAGAGAGGAGGTGGGTGAGGTCCTCTTCAGAGGCGGTGGTTGGGCCTGGTGGGAGATAGATGACAGGGAGGGAGGTTGTACAATTAGGGGAGAGTGAGAATTTGGCAGAGAGCAATTCACAGTTGGGCATAGGAGTGGAGGCTACAGTGCAAATGGAGTGGGTGTCACGGTAGATATGATATGGCATTTGTATTGATATGATATGGCATTTGTAACGCGCCTATACACAAGTGTTTCAAGGCGTGACGAGGCGGGGGGGAACAAGGGGAGACAGACAACGATCCTACTAGGCCAGGTGTCATTCAAATCGCCCAAGTGCAAGGGTAGAGGGGAAGGGAAAAGTGCAAGGGGAAAGGGAGAGGGGAAAGTGCAGGGTTAGTAGAATACAAGATAAATAATAAAGGCCAGCTGGTGGCAAGTGCAGGGTAAGTGCAGGGAGGAGGGGCTGTCGGGATACAGAGACAGTCCCGCAGTGCAGGGGTTGCCAGGGAGGCAGTGTAGGTAAGAGTGGCTGGGCCAAGGACCGAGATCGGTGAGTGTCCCAGTTGCAGATTCAGTGCAGGTTCAGTGATTTTAGCAGGGGAGAGGGGGAGAGAAAGCAGAGGCAAAGAGGAAGGTTTTGAGGTGCTTCCGGAACCGGAGATGGTTCTCCTCAAGTTTCAGGGAGGCAGGAAGGCTGTTCCAGAGGGAGGCCCCTGCTGTGGAGAGAGATCGACCCCCAACTCGTTGCTTGGAGAAGCAGCTGACCCTGAGGGAGTTGGAGGCGGATGAGCGAAGAGCTCGAGAAGGAAGATATTTAGGAAGAGAGAGTTTAAGGGATTTTGGCCCAAGGCCCCAGAAGGCCTTGTGGACAATGCAGAGGGTTTTGAACTTAATCCTCGCAGCCACTGGGAGCCAGTGTAGTGATTTCAGTCCTGGAGAGATACGGTCCCTGGGCTTGAGGCCAAGGACAAGTCTCGCAGTCCTGTTCTGGATAAGTTGCAAAGGGCAGAGAGTAGAGGCAGGCAGATTTAGATAGAGGCTGTTACAGTAGTCCAGCTTCGAGAGAACCAGGGCTCTAGAGACAGTGAGCTTCTGGGGGAAGGAGAGGAAAGGAAGGATACCTCTGAGGAGGTGTAGCTGGTAGTGTGACTTCTTAGAGACGTCAGAGATGTGAGGAGAGAAGGAGAGTGTGGAGTCGAAGATGACCCCAAGATTTTTTGCCTTGCAGGTAGGAGCAGATAAGTGCAACGCCTCTGCCTTTGCTAGCAAGCCTGTCACTTTTCTGAGTATGGCAGAGCTTGGGGGTATTGCCATGGAGAGAGCAGGGCCTGCAGCAGGGTGAAGCCAGGTTCCGCTGATGGCAAGTAGGTCAATGTTATTGTTGGTGATGAAGTCTGATATTTCCAGGGCATGTGCAAGGAGAGATCTGGCATTGATTAGAGAGCAGTAGAGCTGTGGGGTAGGTGTGGTGCAGAGAGTATTGGGTAGTTGTTTGCTGGATGTGAGTAGTGAAGTGTTTTTTGGTGGTGAAGTTGGATCTGAACTGTGTGGTGGCGTGGTATGCATGCAGAGATGAGAGTTTCTTGAATGTAGGGGGGGTGAAATGAATGGGGGCAACGTGCGCTGTGTGGTACGCGTGCAAAGCTGGGTGCATCATGTGGGTCCTTTGTGTGGTTGAGTAGGGGCGGAGGGGTGGAGAAGGCAAAGGAAATGGGCAGGAGGGATGGCAGGAAGAGGGTGGGCGGGGGCTTGGGTATGAAGGTGGGGAGGTAGAGGATGGAGCTAAGTGCCAGCTTGCCTGGCATAGACAGACAGAGCAAGGCAATGGATGCCTTATGTGTCTGCCTTTGGTGTCGGCCGGCTGCTGCTTCGTGCCAGGTAAAGCCACTATGTGGCCAATGGTAGCGCTCCTCGGGCGGAGCGAGCTGCGGGGAGCTGATGCAGCATCCTTTGAGACAGCGTCAGCCATCTTGTCATGGGGCTGGTGCCCCTTAGATGCTGGGTGTGTGAAGGGTGCACCCATGCAGTGTGCTTGATTGCTGCAGCTGTCCTGGCGGGAGTGGACTCCTAAAATCTGTCCACCAGGCTAGATTCTAGAAATCCATCTTAAGAGTCATCCACGTTCTATATAATGGCGTCAATAAAAAAGATTCTTCTTTCTTAGAACGGAAGGTCCATTTGGAGTGTGGTTCTATAAGTATACACCAGAGGAGAGCTGCCAGAAGGCCCATGTCCTCCCACATCCGGCGGGAGATGATCAGCCCACCCAGGAGAGCTGCCAGAGGGCCCATGTCCTCCCACATCAGCCCGCCCCATCTTTCCAGCTTCAATCACTCAGCATTCCATTTACCTGCGGGCCTGCATTTATGGCGGAGAAATGCAACTGCAAATCCTGCACTGGAATGCAAAGTGAATGAGCACCTGTCACCTGGCGGGAAATGACTTCAAAGGTGTTTTCTGCATTTTTAGAAATGAGTTGGTGAAAATGGTGAGCAGTTGTTTATCAGAGTTAGTGCCTTCACTGTGACTTGTATGTCTTTACTCAGCTGTTTAACTCTTGGGGGCTGTAAAGTAACACCTCCTCCCAGTCCCCCGTGCTTTGTTCTGTTGCTCTTTATGGTTTCCAAATAGACGCTGAATATACATGCGTTGGGAAGACTCATGGGCACCGCTTCCCTGTGTTGTTAAAACAGCCATGTTGGGATTTGGGGTGGCAAGTCTACAGGTACCATGGGTGTGAGAAGAACCAACATGAAGCTGGCTGCCTCTTAAAGGTTGGTTGGCTGGGGTAAGGTCAGTGGCCTGCCGGGATCCGGCATTGAACAAATCCAATCACAGGCCTACTCGCATTTTGGAGGCAGTAGCAGGGGCTGGCAGTGCTCCAGGGAGACCTTCTGGTGCTTTGAGGTGGGGGCTGTTGACGGTGTCAGGATCCAGGTGCGCAATATAGTAGTGGTGGCTTTACACGTCGTGATGCAATTTAGGCTTTCGGACAATATACCCCTCAAGAGTACATAAGGACAGATTGAGGTGATATTCTCCGAATGACTGTGACGGATCGATAAAACAAGGTCGATGGTTTGTTCGGTCACCAGACCAGAAATCAGCGAGGAACCATCCACTGCATTCACTAATTCTGGTGTTTTCTTGGGAATTAGAGGAATGGAATGATCACGTACAAATAGTGCACCTACATAATTTCCAGTTGCACCTGAATCAATCATAGGTTCAACAGACCAGGTTGTCTCAGGAGTAGCAATATAAGGAAGGTAGGAAAAGGGAATTGTCAACAGTCACTTATTCTCTAAGTGATAAATTCACATTTAGAAAAGATATAAAAAAACTTTAATAGTAATTATTTTAAGTTAAACATTGTACATATATAGATACACAAAAAATTTCATTTTCAAACACTCTAAAATGCATGCATGGTCAAAACCTTTACAAAGACTAATTAAGACTCATAGTTCTAAAAAAATTAGGAGCATATGGTGGTCTAGCTGTTAGTATTTAACCTAAGCTTTGGGTCCTGTAGTTTATCGTAGGGTATTAGATCTTGTTAGATCTCTAGCTATTTCTGTGCAATCTAGTTAGACTCATAGATTGCCAACTCAACATGTTTCAGTCCTCTATATCGGGTGTAGGGACTTTCTTCAGGAGTAGTCTTAAACATCCATATTGAGTGATCAGGCAGATGGTCTGGAATCTTCTTTAGATGAAGAGTCTTTAGTTAAAAAGAGAGGTGACTGTTGACAAAACCAGAAAACCAGAGTCAATATTATATAGTATTCTGGTAACACAATTTAGGGTGTTATGAAGCGGAATTAGATAGATAAATTACCTTTCCGTTCTTGTGTAGGGGCTCCCTTTGTTGGTAGAGATAAATCCACATATGTTGGACACGTTCTCTTGGGGGAATATGTATTATTCCTTAGGTACCTGAAATAGGTTAAATAAGGGAGTCATTAGATCCGTTTTTCTCTTTGGGTCGGGATTAGCCAAAGTCCTAAGTAAACAACCTAATGTTGATTTAGTAGCCATGATGTAATTGGCGTATATTGCCTTTCATTCCTACCTTTTCAGGCGTGGGTAGGGTATTTCTTTCTAGTCTCTAACGGACGCTTGGAAAGTCGTCGCTGCGGGGCGGGCCATTTGATTTTCAAAACTCGTGTGCGGCGTCTAGAGGGTCAAAAGTACCTATTAGTTATGCCGTTGTGTCAAATGTTATAATGCGGAAACCTGTTGTTATTATAAAACTGTTTACCTTTGTTTCGCGGCAAAATTGCGTGTTTGTGCCCTTTCCTGGTCAATCCCTTGTTCCTAACTTGCGAAGGGTGTTCTCCTGGGCGGTCTGGTTGATAAGCCGCCGAACGTCTGTTGGTGCCGTTGGGAAACCTGAGTAGGCTGCCATGTTGGGTGTATAAATACATGAGTGCCTGGTTCTCTGTGTTAGTCCTTCTTTTGTGGTGTTGTAACGTCCTACGAGGATAGCTGGCTAGTGTCTTATTTTACTGGCAATCAGGTTCGGTGTAGTGAGAAACATTAGTAGATCTCTAGCACAGTAGTTCTATTGGATGTCGTTTTTTCCAAATAATTCAGAAATGAGTATTTAGATTTTAAGCCATTCAATGGACTCGTTAAGTCCTTTCTTATCACTTTGTGTTATAAAGATGAGTCTTTGTTCTTTTTTAAGAAGAATTCTACTTTTAGTATGGTGATCGTTCCCTTTGATCATTAGCAATACGGTCCATTTGAAATCTTCGTATCCGTGTTTGGCTTCTGAAAAATGTTTTACTAGAGGGGCATTTACTGTTTTGTTCTTAAGACAGCTTTTGTGTTCTTGCATTCTTACTTTTACTTTTCTGTTTGTTTTTCCTATATAATGTTTGTTGCAGGGACAGGTAATCATATAGAGGACATATTCCGAATTACAATTTGTGAACTTTTTTTGTTTCCACATTTCTGGTAGTCCTATATCTACTTCTTTAGTTTTTTGTGTTTGTTTACACATCATACCTTGACCGCATGGATAATGGCCCACAATTGGGTCGTAGCCCCAAATTTGTGTGAGGCTTGGCGTAGAGGGTCTAATAGTCTTTAGTTTGCTATTGCTCACTCTGTTACCTATAGTGGCTGATTTTTTATATGCAAACATAGGTATTGGTATAGATGAATTGCCCTTTTCAAAGATTTTCCATTGTTTCTTAACTATTTGATTGATTTTGAGACTCAAATTAGTGAAGGTATTCACACATACAAGGCGATCGTTGGTAGGTTGTTTACACTTATCTTCCAATAAGGCGTCGCGGTTGTTATTGAATGCTCTCTTTGCGGATTTCCTCACTAGTTTTTTAGGATACCCTCTTTGTCTAAGTTTTGCAGCTAGGTTCTCGGCTTCTTTTTCAAATGCTGGTTTTTGGCTGCTATTCCTTTTTAGACGTAAAAATTGGCCATAGGGTAAATTGTCTCTTAAATGTTTAACGTGATGGCTTTCGTAATGTAACAGGGAATTTTTCTCTGTGGGTTTGTGGAAAGGTTTCACTAGTAGTCGGCCTTCTTCATGATAGATAGTAAGGTCTAAGAAGTCGATCGAGTGTTTTTGAATGTTGATAGTAAACTGCAGATGTCGATTGCAGCTATTAAGCCAGTTGAGGAATTCTTCAGCTTTTTCTGCTGTTCCTGTCCAGACCATAAGTATATCATCAATATACCTTGCCCACGATTGAATATTGTCTTTAAATGGGTTTGTCATGTAAATGTATTGTTTTTCGAAAAATTCGACAAACAGATTTGCTAGGCTGGGGGCCATAGTGGCTCCCATTGCTGTGCCCTCAACCTGTTGGTAAAAGGTTTCGTGAAATTCAAAATAATTTCGTGTCAGTGCAAGTTCTATGCACCAAAGGATGAATGAACTTGGTACAGGGTCGTTGTCTAGTCTGTTGAGTAGAATTTCGCTTATTGTTTCTAATGTGGCTTGTTGTGGAATATTGGTGTATAAAGAAACAATGTCTAACCCTATTAAGTAGGAATTCTCAGGGTTATATGGTAGATTTTCATACTTAATTATCACGTCTTTGGTGTCTTTTAAGTATGATTTCATTTTAACCACGTAGTCTTTCAGATAGTGGTCCGCGAATTTAGAAAGAGGTTCCAAAATGGAATTAATACCCGAAACTATAGGCCTACCCGGTGGATTAATTAATGACTTATGTATTTTGGGTAGGCAGTAGAATTTTGGTACGCTGGGTTCTGGATTGTTTAAAAATGCCCATTCTTGTTTGCTGATCCAGTTCCTTTCTAGAGCTTTGGTGGTCTTCAGTTCTATCATTTGTTGTAAATCTTTAGTGGGATCCTTACTTAGTTTTTTGTAATAGTTTCCATTTGCTAGTTGTTTTTGACATTCTGCAATATAGTCGTTCTTATTGAGCATTACGATCGCTCCGCCTTTATCAGCTCTCTTGATGATAATTTTGTCATTAATCGCTAGTGATTCCATGGCTAGTCTTTCTTGTGTCGTTAGATTATGGTACATTGGTATATTCTGTTGTTCTAACTTGGTAACATCTGCCAGGACTTTCTTCTCAAAAATTATTGATTCTGGAGAATAAGTGTAAGTTGGTGGACAGAAGGTTGAAGGATTCCTTAGGCCTGAATGGTTCACTGTATTAGGTTCTTTTGGTATGGCTGGTTCTGTGGCGAAAAACTCTTTAAGTCTAATCTTACGCATGCAAGACAAAGTAGCCAAGACTGAAAAAGGAACCGAGGATCTGGGGTCCATGACAGCTTGACTCGACAAAGGGACCCCGTCTATTGTCGAGCTTTGGCGTTTCCCACCTTCTTAGGTTTCTTAGGACAAGGTTTCAGGAAATGAGCCGATGAACCACAATAGAAGTATAAATGGTTGAGCCTTCGAAGCTCCCTTTCTGAGGGAGTAAGCAGACCTCGAATTGCACCAATTTGCATTGGTTCTGAGGCTGAAACAGGAGTCACTGGCATAGGAACGGTTAGGATGTTTTTTTTTTCTCTCCTTTACGTTCCACCTGGCATGCTTCTATTTGTAACACAAGGTCAACCAGTTCTGGGAAACCCGTAGGAACCACCGGTACTGTTGCCAAAACATCCTTTAAGCCTTCCGAAAGACCCTTGTAAAACAGTGCAGATTTCTTTTCGTCGGGCCAATCAGTATCGGCCACCAACTGGTTACATTTTGCCAAATACACCAAAAAGGACTTGTCTTTCTGTTGTAAAGGAAGCAATTCCAAATCCATTGCCTGTGATTTATATCGGGTATCAAACACATGGGTCATAGCCGTAATCAGGGCTTCACAATCGTAAAGTAACGAGCTACTATATTCCAGCAGGGGATTAGCCCACACTGCAGCAATGCCCCCAAGGTTAGACAGAGCAAACGCTGCCTTAGTAGTAGCATCCGGAAACGATGCAGGTCTACACAAGAAATGTAAACAACACTGATTAATGAATGTTCGAAAGGTCTTAGGGTATCCTAAGAACCTTTCTGGTGGGGCTAGAGGAAACTGTGTAGTCATATAGACTGGACTTGACTGGTTTCCTAACTGAGCCCTTCCTGGAGTAGGACTCACTCCTGGACTAGGTGCTCCAGTCCCTGGCTGCAGCCCAGCATGTAACTCATTAATACGACATTGGGTAGCATCATGAGCGGCTGTCTTGTCAGCCCTAAGGTCTTCCACCGTTTTGGATAGAGCTGCCAAATGATCAACAGCCTCTTCCATTTTGTATAGGCTTCTGAATATGTCAGGATCCAGGAGCACAATATAGTAGTGGTGGCTTGACACGTCGTGATGCAATTTAGGCTTTATGACAATATACCCCTCAAGAGTACATAAGGACAGATTGAGGTGAGTATTGCTCGAAATAAGGTACACCCTTGTACTCCAACAGCGGGCTGCAAGAAAATTAATCAGGTATTAACATGAAGCTAAATGCAATGGGAACTCCAAAGCAAGGTACTGAACTGATACTCACAAACAAGAAAAATCAGACTGGGACCGAATGTTCCAAGTTAGATTAGTGAGTACCCTGAAAGCAAGAAAAAGGGACTGTTACCAAGAGTACAGAAATAGCAAGGAAGGAATAAACAATAGTCTTGTGCTTACCAAATGAGTGTCCTGGATAGTCGCTGTAGAAATGTGGGAAATGAGTTGGCAGTCCGGGAAACACAATATCTTTTGTTTTCCTATACCCGCCAGGACAAAGAAAGCCTAAAAAGTTCATCGATCCTGGCGCCGGTGCGCTGATGTTCTTTAGATCCTGTGCCAATTCGCCAATGTCCTTTGGTCCTTGCACCATTGCGCGGTGATCCTGAATGTCTAAAAAGTCTTTTGACAGTTCCAGAAAGAAGATGTGACACAGGTAAAACTTATGGGATGAAGAAGTTGCAATCCGTAGACGTTCCGGGTTTGGTAAGAGCAGGTAAGACTTGATTTGTTAGACATATGCTGTCCGTGTCCGTTCTGGGTCAAGTATGAGCAAGTAAGACTTGAGAGTTTAGACGAATGCAGTCTGTGGCCATTCCGGGTCTGGTATTAGTAGGTAAGACGTGAGGATTTAGAGGAATGCCGTCCTTGGCCGTTCCGGGTCTAGTATGAGCAGGTAAGATTTGGCGGGCCAGGGATTCAAGAAGCCAGGAAAACAAGATACAAGGTAAGGAGCTTTGGAATTAGACAAATCCAGAAGCGCCGCCGTGCGCGGAGGCGTGGCTTAACTACAGGTCACCTGACCTTATGCATGGGTCGGCACCGTAGACCTGAGCGTCTATGCGAATACCATGGCTGCCAGCGTTTCCACGTTAACCCATAGCGTTCTGCAAAAGGACGTGCAAGAAACAAGGAAAAACGTGTCTGAGTCATAGCAGACCTTCTCATCTTGGACCCAAAACGTTAGTTCCCCTGGGTTTGCTAGACAGTTTGTTAGTACGTGAACTCCTCCTCTGATTATCCAAGGAGGCATAAATTGGAACCCTGACAGACGGACAGCATGGGGATGGAGAAGATCTTTACTTGTTGGTTTCGACTGCAGCTCCTACAATGAAAATTATATGCAGGCAGACTTATAATGCTACTGCGGTTGCTCTGGTCTTCTTTGGTGGGGATTCCTGGAAGACAAGTAGCCATGTTAGATTGGGGTCAGGTGGGGATGTCTCCTCCCCTTGCTGGTGTGTTTTTTTTTTCTAAAATCGTCCATGTACATTGATTGTAGGATGTGTTTTTTCACAGGTCTATATATTGTAGGTGGCAGTGGCACGTGCTCATGTACATGCCGCTAGCTATGATGACATTTGTGAATGGCTTCTGCATCCATCTTTAGTAGTGGCAGAGGCAGCAGGACCTTTCATAAGCTGGAGCTGGTAAGCTTTGTTCAGTGTCTTTGTTAGTTTCTATTAATGTACTTGTCTCATATCTGGGTCCCACTTCATTCACCATTGTCATGTTCTGGACACTGTGAGCCATGGTCTGGCAAAATGTAGCTATGTGCAAGACTTTTCCAGTCCAAACAACCTTATTCATCCTAAAGACCCTCAATGTGTCCTCTGACCCTGCAGAACTGCTCTGGTACTCGCTGCATGCCCACAGTGTTATCAGACTCCTTCAGGCCAGTCGGAGATGACCCAAAATGTCGCCCTCACAATTGCGACGGCCGAAATGCCCGCTTTTTTTTTTTAAACACCCCTTTTCACCACATATATATGTGTGGGGGTATGGGATATCATATTAATATGGGGAGGCTGCGGGGGGTAATTGTGTGTGGTTGCAGTGATCACATAGATCCGCCACGGAGGGGTAAAGTGATCAATCCCACAGTGGGAGGTGGTCTCTTTTTGCCAGTCTGTCTTCAGGACACTGAATTACAGGTTACCAGAGGCAGGCTGGAAGGATTAAGCAGCTAACACCGCAAGCACATGAATCCCATTGCTTACCCTGGTTGTGAGCCTGACACTAAGTGTGAATGTTCTTTGGCTAGAGTGATTTCTGGGCACTGGGTCTGGGGTATAGCACCCTAAGAGAATGGTGAGACTGGTTTAAGCAAGGGCTGAGAGTCAAATGCAGTGTCAGCACAAACGATAGATGTCTCGTGGATATTCTCTCTCTATCAAAACCTGCAAAAACTCATTACTTGCAAACTGTTTTCTATGACAGGTCAATCCTTTCATCTAAGTATTTTCTTAGCTGTCTGTACTCAACCTTTTGGGGTTTAACCAGCATTTATTAAGAGAAGGAGCTGTAGGTCTATATATGCCCTTCGTACTCCATGGGGCAAGGGCATATGTATTTATGGTTACCAGTCAAATGGTCGAAAACATTTGGTCGACAGACAATTTGGTCGACACCATTTGGTCGAATGCCAAATGGTCGAATTTTTTTTTATTTTTTTTTTACCCATTTTTTGGTTTTTTTTGGGGGGGTCCCCCCCCCAACCCCCTTTTTTTTCTTTTTTCTTTTTTTTCCCCACACGAAAACCCACAAAACACATATATATAAAAAAAAAAAAATTCGACCATTTGGCATTCGACCAAATGGTGTCGACCAAATTGCAGTCGACCAGTTTGTCGTCGACCAGTTGACTGGACACCTGTATTATTTATTTATCCATTAGTCATTTGTTAGGCGCTTATACAATTAGCAAAACTGTTTCAAAGTGCCCACAGGGCAACAGGGTGGGGACAGGGGAAGTAGACAATGAATTACAACAAAAAATAAATAAATAATGGAATTAATAAAATAAAAACAAAAAGTGAGAACTAAAGGGCAGGGGAGACGAACCTACTATGCCTTGTGAGTGTTCAGAGCGTGCAAGTGCAGAGGGGATTGTGCGTTCTGTAATTTGAAAACTGCTGCGCTGATGTAAATGGACAGGAAAGTGCATACAGTAGTAGGACGAAATAGAGGAAAGAACAGGCAGGTTACATAAGAACAATGGAAGAGGCAGAAGATGCATACGCGGCAGGGAAAAGGAATGGGTGGGACCATGGACTGGACAAACAAGGTTGCATCTCACTAGGAGTTTATACAGGTCAGTCTGGAGACTACCACGCAAGGTACTTTTACAGATACTCACTCAGCAATCCCATGGAAGAGGAGGCAGCAGAGGGGGCTTCTGTGTCTGGACCCTAAGGAAGAAAGAGAGACAAGACTGTGGGGGTCCTGCTGGAACCTTCAGTAGGAACAACAATCACACACTATTACATAGAATATACTATGGACTACAGGCGAGACAAGACAAAGGAAGGGGTGCTGATTGCCTGACAGGTTAAAGGAGCCAATCTCTGTACAAGGAATAAAAAGAGGTACAGGTGAGGACACTAACGAGACAATAATGGCTTTCCTTTGAATCTCTTTTATTTTTTCACTTTCTTTCTGTCATCTTTAAATGCCTCCATGCCATGGCGTCTTCTATTCCCCCTTCACAACCGGTCTCACTTCATTCTAGCCGCTCTTCATCCTCCAGGGGCTGTGAAGGCACCATGAAGCAAGACACAGACAACAGACTTATAGTTCCAACAAAAGATATTTATTAAGTTAAATGCCTGGATGGTAGAAGGCCTAACTTTCCCTATGCTAAGGTGGGATTTCCTTAGCTGGACGAAACTAAGGAAGGTCTGAGTCAAAGAGTTCAACTTAAAAGTCAGTCTGTGTCCAAAACTTACTCTTGCCCTCGTGACTAAATCTAAACAATGTGTAGGGATATTATTAACAACGGAAATAGTGTTTAACTCTAAGTTCTGAGCTTCTTCCAGCTCCCCTTGGCCAAGTGCAACAAAGTTCCACAAATGTCTCAAGATTACCTTCCCCAAGTTCCAAGCAACACAGTTCAAAACAAATGGCGGTCTTGAGACTCTGTTCCATGCGATTCTTCAGATCTCAGGGTTCCCTTCCCCAAGACCATTAACTCTGCCAAGTTTGTTTCAGTCTTTTCTAACGTGTAACATAACTCGAGGTCAGCCTGGGCCGCCTTCTGGTTTGCTTCACCTGCCCATTAACAATATTTCTCCTTGGTTTGTTTCACAATGTCTATGATTTTTCGTCATTCAGCACTCACTGACCAAGGCGCAGTTGTCAGACCGAACGGTCCACCCATCACAGGTCACGCAACCAGGTTCCGTAGGTTGTGCAGCCCACACAGGGTTCTTCAGCTCCTGCCCCTGTGTGCCAAGTCACATTCACTTAAATCCTCTTGGTTGGCCTCTTGGCCTTGTGTGCAATTCTCTCCTTCTATGGCTTCTCTGTATCAACCTCTTGGATCAGCTGTTACATGTCACACACCTTTGGCCAGTCTTTGGTCTTGCCGCACTGCATTTACTCATAAAAGTTCACTTTGTGAGGGTTTTGTACATACCCCATATTTCAGTGCCACTCTTTCACACTTGCACCCCTCTTTCAGTAGTATACTTTCGCATGGGCACTTTGGCTGTCCTCCAATATTTGCTATGTCCATAAAGTTTGATTGCATTCAATATTTAATATGTCTAACTTCAAGGTTCCACTTAGTTCAGGATTCCATATATGTCCGTTCTGTTAAATTTCATATGTTTCCTCGGTTCGGCATTTAAGATACACTTGTTATGCCTAATTTTACCTTTCTGTTCAATTTGGTGTTTAAGATGCATTTATTACAGTTAATTTTGTATTTATGTTCAGTTCGGTATTCAATATACATTTGGCTGTATTAACTTTCAAGTTCCCATTTAGCATCAGGTTTAAGATGCATTCCTTATGCTGAATTTTACATTTCTGTTCAGTTCAGTATTCAGTATACATTTGTTGTATTAATTCTTAAGACTGTTATTTGTTTCCGGTCTGTTAGGAGCACCCTGGTGCCCAAGTGCTTTCACTAACACTCACCGGCTCTCCGCGTCTCCTTCCGATGATCGCCATAGCTTCCTCTATGCATGCAAGGCCTACGGTCCATCTGTTGCGAGCCCCGCTTGCATGCCAGTCATTATCTTCTGCACACTGGCAATGAAAGAGGTTTCCTCCAGACACGGATGGCGTTCCTTCTCTCGCTGGGTCGCCCGCAGCTCCTGCTGCTGGCTCTCAATTCTGGAGGCTCCCATACCTGTGGCAATGGTACAGCCCACTTGTCTTGGGCCCCACAAGTTCCCTGGGTGATCTGCCGGTGTCCTGGCTCCTGCTCCAGTCCCACCACGGCTGCCTCCACACAAAAAGGGCCCTCTGCTGCTCTTTCCTACGAATGCCTTCCTGTCACTCCTCTCACTGTGTTCTCGGACCCTTATTTTCTACACCTGCAACCGCTTAACAGGTTGCAGGTGTGGATCCTTACCTAGGTTTGCCTGACCATAATTAAAGGGATATGCCTGACTCTCACTACACTCTGCAGGCATCTTCTTCGTCCCAGTACCAAAGTGGTAAAATGGACGTGTAGTGTTTATTACTCTCAGTTTCCTCTTCGTCGTCCCAGTAGTTTTAAATGTTAGATGTGGGGAAATTAGGTAATGGGTCTTGCCATAGCCTCTAAAGGCTGTGTGAGGGTTAGTTTGGTAATCAATAGGCAAAGGGGGTACCATGACTCGCCTGTGGGTACCCCACTTGCAATTTCAGAGCACCATCCACCCAGGTGATCCTCCCTCGCTTCTCCACCCCCAAGGTCAGGATCCCAGAGCAATGGCATTTCCCTGGCCATGTGTGAAGAGGATCCAAGGGGTGTAGGAGTGGGAATACCTTCAGGGTTCTCACAGGGCCCAAACTCATTCCGTTCTTTCTCACTTCTTGCACCTAAATTCTGGAACAAACTGCCTCTTGACCTTCGATCTTTGTCTTCATCTTCTTTCTTCCGCACAGGTGGTCTTACGATTTATTCATTATACATGAACTTTCATTCAATTAATTAGATCTTTTACATTTTCTGTACCACCTCTGCTTGTCAAGCGCTTTGGTGCATAGTGCTATATATAAATTCAATAAATACTATACAAATACAATAAGAGCCCAAAAGGAAATCAAGAATTCCAAACATGAACACAAGAACTATGAGAGCAGACAACTGTAACAATGTACTCAAAAAAGGAAATTGTAGCAGGAGACGAGAGCTAGGAAGCTATGGCAAGGGGCTAGAGCAAGGAAACTGTAACGATGTAGTCAAACAAGGGAACTGTAGCAGGAGATGAGAGCTAGGAAGCTGTGGCAAGGGGCTAGAGCAAGGCAACTGTAATAATGTACGCAAACGAGGGAACTGTAGCAGGAGACGAGTGCTAGGAAGCTCTGGCAAGGGGCTAGAGCAAGGCAATTGAAACAATGTACGGAAACAAGGGAACTGTAGAATGAGACGAGTGCTAGGAAGCTGTGGCAAGGGGCTAGAGTAAGGCAACTGTAACAATGTACGGAAATGAGGGAACTCTAGCAGGAGATGAGTGCAAGGAAGCTGTGTCAAGGGGCTAGAGCAAGGCAACTAGCAATGTACTCAAAAGAGGAAACTGTAGCAGGAGACAAGAGCTAGGAAGCTGTGGCAAGGGGCCAGAACAAGGCAACTAGCAATGTACTGAAAAGAGGAAACTGTAGCAGGAGACGAGAGCTAGGAAGCTGTGGCAAGGGTCTAGAGCAAGGCAACTGTAGCAATGTACTCAAAAGAGGGAACTGTAGCAGGAGATGAGAGCTAGGCAGCTGTGGCAAGGGGATAGAGCAAGGCAACTGTAGCAATGTACTGAAACGAGGGAACTGTAGCAGGAGACGAGAGCTAGGAAGCTGTGTCGAGGAGCTAGAGCAAACTTCCTAGCTCTCAAATGAGGGAACTGTAGCAGGAAATGAGAACTAGGGAGCTGTGGCTAGGGGCTAGAGCAAGGCTACTAGCAATGTACTTAAACGAGGGAACGGTAGCAGGAGACAAGATCTAGGCAGCAGTGGCAAGGGGCTAGAGCAAGGCAACTGTAGCAATGTACTTAAATGAGGGGACTGTAGCAGGAGACGAGAGCTAGGAAGCTGTGGCTAGGGGCTAGAGCAAGGCAACTAGCAATGTATTCAAACGAGGGAACTGTAGCACGAGACGAGAACTAGGCAGCTGTGGCAAGGGGCTAGAGCAAGGCAACTGTTGCAATGCACTCAAACGAGGGAACTGTAGCAGGTGACGAGAGCTAGGAAGCTGTGGCAAGGGTATAGAGCAAGGGAACTGTAGCAATGTACTCAAAAGAGGGAACTGTAGCAGGAGATGAGAGCTAGGAAGCTGTGGCAAGAGGCTAGAGCAAGGCAACTGTAGCAATGTACTCAAAAGAGGGAACTGTAGCAGGAGATGAGAGCTAGGCAGCTGTGGCAAGGGGATAGAGCAAGGCAACTGTAGCAATGTACTCAAAAGAGGGAACTGTAGCAGGAGACGAGAGCTAGGCAACTGTGGCAAGGGGATAGAGCAAGGCAACTGTAGCAATGTACTCAAAAGAGGAATCTGTAGCAGAAGACGAGAGCTAGGAAGCTGTGGCAAGGGTCTAGAGCAAGGCAACTGTAGCAGTGTACTCAAAAGAGGGAATTGTAGCAGGAGATGAGAGCTAGGCAGCCGTGCAAGGGGATAGAGCAAGGCAACTGCAGCAATGTACCCAAACAAGGGAATTGTAGCAGGAGACGAGAGCTAGGAAGCTGTGTCGAGGAGCTAGAGCAAGGCAACTAGCAATGTACTCAAACGAGGGAACTGTAGCAGGAGACGAGAGCTAGGAAGCTATGGCAAGGGGGTAGAGCAAGGCAACTAGTAATGTACTCAAATGTGGGAACTGTAGCAGGAGATGAGAACTGGGCAGCTGTGGTAAGGGGCAAGAGCAAGGCAACTAGCAATGTACTCAAATGTGAGAACTCTGGCAGAAGACGAGAGCTAGGAAGCTGTGGCAAGGGGCTAGAGCAAGGCAACTAGCAATGCACTCAAATGAGGGAACTGTAGCAGGAGAAGATAACTAGGAAGCTGTGGCTAGGGGCTAGAGCAAGGCAACTAGCAATGTACACAAACGAGGGAACTGTAGCAAGGCAACAGCAATGTACTCAAACGAGGGAACTGTAGCAGGAGAAGATATCCAGGCAGATGTGGCAAGGGGCTAGAGCAAGGCAACTAGCAAGGTACCCAAATGACGGAACTGTAGCAGGAGAACTAGACAGCTGTGGCAAGGGGCTAGAGCAAGGCAACTAGCAATGTACTCAAACGAGGGAACTGTAGCAGGAGACGAGAGCTAGGAAGCTGTGGCAAGGGGCTAGAGCAAGGCATCTAGCAATGCACTCAAATGAGGGAACTGTAGCAGGAGAAGATATCCAGGCAGCTCTGGCAAGGGGCTAGAGCAAGGCAACTAGTAATGTACTCAAATGTGGGAACTGTAGCAGGAGACGAGAGCTAGGCAGCTTTGGCAAGGCGCTAGAGCAATGCAACTAGTAATGTACTCAAAAGAGGAAACTAGCAGGAGACGAGAGCTAGGCAGCTGTGACAAGGGGCTAGAGCAAGGCAACTGTAGCAGTGTACTCAAAAGAGGGAACTGTAGCAGGAGACGAGAGCTAGGCAACTGTGGCAAGGGGATAGAGCAAGGCAACTGTAGCAATGTACTCAAAAGAGGAATCTGTAGCAGAAGACGAGAGCTAGGAAGCTGTGGCAAGGGTCTAGAGCAAGGCAACTGTAGCAGTGTACTCAAAAGAGGGAACTGTAGCAGGAGATGAGAGCTAGGCAGCAACTGCAGCAATGTACCCAAACAAGGGAACTGTAGCAGGGGACGAGAGCTAGGAAGCTGTGTCGAGGAGCTAGAGCAAGGCAACTAGCAATGTACTCAAACGAGGGAACTGTAGCAGGAGACGAGAGCTAGGAAGCTATGGCAAGGGGGTAGAGCAAGGCAACTAGCAATGCACTCAAATGAGGGAACTGTAGCAGGAGAAGATATCCAGGCAGCTCTGGCAAGGGGCTAGAGCAAGGCAACTAGTAATGTACTCAAATGTGGGAACTGTAGCAGGAGATGAGAACTGGGCAGCTGTGGTAAGGGGCAAGAGCAAGGCAACTAGCAATGTACTCAAATGAGAGAACTCTGGCAGAAGACGAGAGCTAGGAAGCTGTGGCAAGGGGCTAGAGCAAGGCAACTAGCAATGCACTCAAATGAGGGAACTGTAGCAGGAGAAGATATCCAGGCAGATGTGGCAAGGGGCTATAGCAAGGCAACTAGCAAGGTACCCAAATGACGGAACTGTAGCAGGAGAACTAGACAGCTGTGGCAAGGGGCTAGAGCAAGGCAACTAGCAATGTACTCAAACGAGGGAACTGTAGCAGGAGACGAGAGCTAGGAAGCTGTGGCAAGGGGCTAGAGCAAGGCATCTAGCAATGCACTCAAATGAGGGAACTGTAGCAGGAGAAGATATCCAGGCAGCTCTGGCAATGGGCTAGAGCAAGGCAACTAGTAATGTACTCAAATGTGGGAACTGTAGCAGGAGACGAGAGCTAGGCAGCTTTGGCAAGGCGCTAGAGCAATGCAACTAGTAATGTACTCAAAAGAGGAAACTAGCAGGAGACGAGAGCTAGGCAGCTGTGACAAGGGGCTAGAGCAAGGCAACTGTAGCAGTGTACTCAAAAGTGGGAACTGTAGCAGGAGATGAGAGCTAGGCAGCTGTGGCAAGGGGATAGAGCAAGGCAACTAGCAATGTACTCAAAAGAGGAAACTAGCAGGAGACGAGAGCTAGGCAGCTGTGACAAGGGGCTAGAGCAAGGCAACTGTAGAAATGTACTCAAAAGAGGGAACCCTAGCAGGGAACGAGAGCTAGGCAACTGTGGCAAGGGGCTAGAGCAAGGCAACTGTAGCATTGTACTCAAAAGAGGAATCTGTAGCAGGAGATGAGAGCTAGGCAGCTGTGGCAAGGGGATAGAGCAAGGCAACTGTAACAATGTACGGAAACGAGGGAACTGTAGCAGGAGACGAGTGCTAGGAAGCTGTGGCAAGGGGCTAGAGCAAGGCAATTGTAACAATGTACGGAAACAAGGGAACTGTAGAATGAGACGAGTGCTAGGAAGCTGTGTCAAGGGGCTAGAGCAAGGCAACTAGCAATGTACTCAAAAGAGGAAACTGTAGCAGGAGACAAGAGCTAGGAAGCTGTGGCAAGGGGCCAGAACAAGGCAACTAGCAATGTACTGAAAAGAGGAAACTGTAGCAGGAGACGAGAGCTAGGAAGCTGTGGCAAGGGTCTAGAGCAAGGCAACTGTAGCAATGTACTCAAAAGAGGGAACTGTAGCAGGAGTTGAGAGCTAGGCAGCTGTGGCAAGGGGATAGAGCAAGGCAACTGTAGCAATGTACTGAAACGAGGGAACTGTAGCAGGAGACGAGAGCTAGGAAGCTGTGTCGAGGAGCTAGAGCAAACTTCCTAGCTCTCAAATGAGGGAATTGTAGCAGGAAATGAGAACTAGGGAGCTGTGGCTAGGGGCTAGAGCAAGGCTACTAGCAATGTACTTAAACGAGGGAACTGTAGCAGGAGACAAGAGATTGGAAGCTGAGTCTAGGGGCTAGAGCAAGGAAACTAGCAATGTACTCAAACAAGGGAACGGTAGCAGGAGACAAGATCTAGGCAGCAGTGGCAAGGGGCTAGAGCAAGGCAATTGTAACAATGTACGGAAACAAGGGAACTGTAGAATGAGACGAGTGCTAGGAAGCTGTGTCAAGGGGCTAGAGCAAGGCAACTAGCAATGTACTCAAAAGAGGAAACTGTAGCAGGAGACAAGAGCTAGGAAGCTGTGGCAAGGGGCCAGAACAAGGCAACTAGCAATGTACTGAAAAGAGGAAACTGTAGCAGGAGACGAGAGCTAGGAAGCTGTGGCAAGGGTCTAGAGCAAGGCAACTGTAGCAATGTACTCAAAAGAGGGAACTGTAGAATGAGACGAGTGCTAGGAAGCTGTGGCAAGGGGCTAGAGTAAGGCAACTGTAGCAATGTACTTAAATGAGGGGACTGTAGCAGGAGACGAGAGCTAGGAAGCTGTGGCTAGGGGCTAGAGCAAGGCAACTAGCAATGTATTCAAACGAGGGAACTGTAGCACGAGACGAGAACTAGGCAGCTGTGGCAAGGGGCTAGAGCAAGGCAACTGTTGCAATGCACTCAAACGAGGGAACTGTAGCAGGTGACGAGAGCTAGGAAGCTGTGGCAAGGGTATAGAGCAAGGGAACTGTAGCAATGTACTCAAAAGAGGGAACTGTAGCAGGAGATGAGAGCTAGGAAGCTGTGGCAAGAGGCTAGAGCAAGGCAACTGTAGCAATGTACTCAAAAGAGGGAACTGTAGCAGGAGATGAGAGCTAGGCAGCTGTGGCAAGGGGATAGAGCAAGGCAACTGTAGCAATGTACTCAAAAGAGGGGACTGTAGCAGGAGACGAGAGCTAGGCAACTGTGGCAAGGGGATAGAGCAAGGCAACTGTAGCAATGTACTCAAAAGAGGAATCTGTAGCAGAAGACGAGAGCTAGGAAGCTGTGGCAAGGGTCTAGAGCAAGGCAACTGTAGCAGTGTACTCAAAAGAGGGAACTGTAGCAGGAGATGAGAGCTAGGCAGCCGTGGCAAGGGGATAGAGCAAGGCAACTGCAGCAATGTACCCAAACAAGGGAACTGTAGCAGGAGACGAGAGCTAGGAAGCTGTGTCGAGGAGCTAGAGCAAGGCAACTAGCAATGTACTCAAACGAGGGAACTGTAGCAGGAGACGAGAGCTAGGAAGCTATGGCAAGGGGGTAGAGCAAGGCAACTAGCAATGCACTCAAATGAGGGAACTGTAGCAGGAGAAGATATCCAGGCAGCTCTGGCAAGGGGCTAGAGCAAGGCAACTAGTAATGTACTCAAATGTGGGAACTGTAGCAGGAGATGAGAACTGGGCAGCTGTGGTAAGGGGCAAGAGCAAGGCAACTAGCAATGTACTCAAATGTGAGAACTCTGGCAGAAGACGAGAGCTAGGAAGCTGTGGCAAGGGGCTAGAGCAAGGCAACTAGCAATGCACTCAAATGAGGGAACTGTAGCAGGAGAAGATAACTAGGAAGCTGTGGCTAGGGGCTAGAGCAAGGCAACTAGCAATGTACACAAACGAGGGAACTGTAGCAAGGCAACTAGCAATGCACTCAAATGAGGGAACTGTAGCAGGAGAAGATATCCAGGCAGATGTGGCAAGGGGCTAGAGCAAGGCAACTAGCAAGGTACCCAAATGACGGAACTGTAGCAGGAGAACTAGACAGCTGTGGCAAGGGGCTAGAGCAAGGCAACTAGCAATGCACTCAAATGAGGGAACTGTAGCAGGAGAAGATATCCAGGCAGCTCTGGCAAGGGGCTAGAGCAAGGCAACTAGTAATGTACTCAAATGTGGGAACTGTAGCAGGAGACGAGAGCTAGGCAGCTTTGGCAAGGCGCTAGAGCAATGCAACTAGTAATGTACTCAAAAGAGGAAACTAGCAGGAGACGAGAGCTAGGCAGCTGTGACAAGGGGCTAGAGCAAGGCAACTGTAGCAGTGTACTCAAAAGAGGGAACTGTAGCAGGAGACGAGAGCTAGGCAACTGTGGCAAGGGGATAGAGCAAGGCAACTGTAGCAATGTACTCAAAAGAGGAATCTGTAGCAGAAGACGAGAGCTAGGAAGCTGTGGCAAGGGTCTAGAGCAAGGCAACTGTAGCAGTGTACTCAAAAGAGGGAACTGTAGCAGGAGATGAGAGCTAGGCAGCAACTGCAGCAATGTACCCAAACAAGGGAACTGTAGCAGGAGACGAGAGCTAGGAAGCTGTGTCGAGGAGCTAGAGCAAGGCAACTAGCAATGTACTCAAACGAGGGAACTGTAGCAGGAGACGAGAGCTAGGAAGCTATGGCAAGGGGGTAGAGCAAGGCAACTAGCAATGCACTCAAATGAGGGAACTGTAGCAGGAGAAGATATCCAGGCAGCTCTGGCAAGGGGCTAGAGCAAGGCAACTAGTAATGTACTCAAATGTGGGAACTGTAGCAGGAGATGAGAACTGGGCAGCTGTGGTAAGGGGCAAGAGCAAGGCAACTAGCAATGTACTCAAATGAGAGAACTCTGGCAGAAGACGAGAGCTAGGAAGCTGTGGCAAGGGGCTAGAGCAAGGCAACTAGCAATGCACTCAAATGAGGGAACTGTAGCAGGAGAAGATAACTAGGAAGCTGTGGCTAGGGGCTAGAGCAAGGCAACTAGCAATGTACACAAACGAGGGAACTGTAGCAAGGCAACAGCAATGTACTCAAACGAGGGAACTGTAGCAGGAGAAGATATCCAGGCAGATGTGGCAAGGGGCTAGAGCAAGGCAACTAGCAAGGTACCCAAATGACGGAACTGTAGCAGGAGAACTAGACAGCTGTGGCAAGGGGCTAGAGCAAGGCAACTAGCAATGTACTCAAACGAGGGAACTGTAGCAGGAGACGAGAGCTAGGAAGCTGTGGCAAGGGGCTAGAGCAAGGCATCTAGCAATGCACTCAAATGAGGGAACTGTAGCAGGAGAAGATATCCAGGCAGCTCTGTCAAGGGGGTAGAGCAAGGCAACTAGTAATGTACTCAAATGTGGGAACTGTAGCAGGAGACAAGAGCTAGGCAGCTTTGGCAAGGCGCTAGAGCAATGCAACTAGTAATGTACTCAAAAGAGGAAACTAGCAGGAGACGAGAGCTAGGCAGCTGTGACAAGGGGCTAGAGCAAGGCAACTGTAGCAGTGTACTCAAAAGTAGGAACTGTAGCAGGAGATGAGAGCTAGGCAGCTGTGGCAAGGGGATAGAGCAAGGCAACTAGCAATGTACTCAAAAGAGGAAACTAGCAGGAGACGAGAGCTAGGCAGCTGTGACAAGGGGCTAGAGCAAGGCAACTGTAGAAATGTACTCAAAAGAGTGAACCCTAGCAGGGAACGAGAGCTAGGCAACTGTGGCAAGGGGCTAGAGCAAGGCAACTGTAGCATTGTACTCAAAAGAGGAATCTGTAGCAGGAGACGAGAGCTAGGAAGCTGTGGCAAGGGTCTAGAGCAAGGCAACTGTAACAGTGTACTCAAAGGAGGGAACTGTAGCAGGAGATGAGAGTTAGGCAGCTGTGGCAAGGGGATAGAGCAAGGCAACTGTAGCAATGTACCCAAACAAGGGAACTGTAGCAGGAGACGAGAGCTAGGAAGCTGTGTCGAGGAGCTAGAACAAGGCAACTCGCAATGTACTCAAATGAGAGAACTGTGGCAGAAGACGAGAGCTAGGAAACTGTGGCAAGGGGCTAGGGCAAGGCAACTAACAATGCACTCAAATGAGGGAAGTGTAGCAGGAGAAGATAACTAGGAAGCTGTGGCTAGGGGCTAGAGCAAGGCAACTAGCAATGTACTCAAACGAGAGAACTGTGGCAGAAGACGAGAGCTAGGAAGCTGTGGCAAGGGACTAGAGCAAGGCATCTAGTAATGTACACAAACGAGGGAACTGTAGCAAGGCAACAGCAATGTACTCAAACGAGGGAACTGTAGCAGGAGAAGATATCCAGGAAGATGTGGCAAGGGGCTAGTGCAAGGCAACTAGCAAGGTACCCAAATGATGGAACTGTAGCAGGATTAGTAGTCAGCTGTGACGAGGGGCTAGAGCAAGGTAACTAGCAATGTACTCAAAGAGAGAACTGTAGCAGGAGACGAGAACTGGGCAGCTGTGCTAAGGGGCAAGAGCAAGGAAACTAGCAATGCACTCAAATGAGAGAACTGTAGCAGGAGACGAGAACTAGGAAGCTGTGGCTAGGGGCTAGAGCAAGGCAACTAGCAATGTACTCAAACGAGGGAACCGTAGCAGAAGATGAGGGCTAGGAAATGCTGGCAAGGGGCTAGAGCAAGGCAGCTAGCAATCTACCCAAATGACGGAGCTGTAGCAGGAGAATTGGACGGCTGTGGCAAGGGGCTAGAGCACATGGGCGTAATTTTAGGGGGGGGGCAGGGGTCTTTGTCCCCCCCAACTTTCATGGCACAAGATTTTGTCCCCATTCATTTGGCTGGGGCACTTCTCCCCCTCCCCCACCCCAACATTTTCAGCAAAGTTACTCCACTGCTAGAGCAAGGCAACTAGCAATGTACTCAAACAAGGGAACCGTAGCAGAAGACGAGAGCTAGGAAACTCTGGCAAGGGGCTAGAGCAAGGCAACTAGCAATGTACTTAAACGAGGGGACTGTGGCAGAAGACGAGAGCTAGGAAGCTGTGGCAAGGGGCTAGAGCAAGGCAACTGTTGCAATGTGCTCAAACAAAGGAATTGTAGCAGGAGACGATATCCAGGCAGCTGTGGTAAGGGGCTAGAGCAAGGCAACTACCAATATTCCCAAATGACGGAACTGTAGCAGGTGAACTAGACAGCTGTGGCAAGGGGCTAGAGCAAGGCAACTAGCAATGTACGTAAAGGACGGAACTGTAGCAGGAGAACTAGGAAGCTGTGGCAAGGGGAAAGAGCAAGGCAACAGCAATGTACTCAAATGAGGGAACTGTAGCATGAGATGAGAACTAGGCAGCTGTGGCAAGGGCTAGAGCAAGGCAACTGTAGCAATGTACTCAAACGAGGGAACTGTAGCAGGAGAAGATAGCCAGGCAGCTGTGGCAAGGGGCTAGAGCAAGGCAACTAGCAATATACCTGTTATGACCGGCTCTTGGTCATAGGGTTCACTCCAAGGGACACTCAGGATACACAGGCCAGGTACGCATAGTGGTTACTTTATTAGCTTCTTAAGTTACAGGATCAGACGTCAACAAGTCATTAGGAGATAAAGAGGAAAGGGACAGGAGCCCACTGGCTCCCACCACCCAGGCTCACATAATCTAACTGCCTGAGTTAGAACCCATTCAACCCCAAACATTCTAATCTCACACTCCAGACTCACAGCCTACATTCTGATGGTGACATCAATCCTGGCTCAGCACACATGCAAGTATAAGAGCCAACCCTAACACCTCCTTTCCTACAACAAACAAACACACCTCAAACACACACTTAGAGAAAGCAACCCTAACACTTCCTCCTCTTGCATAAAGAACAACACACACTTTCACAACAGCAAGACACACCTCACTCTCAGCAGAGTTCCGCTAACCTCAGAGATTGAACAAACAGGCGTAACTAACATCCTATGACAGTCCCAGCCGCCACAACTAACATTCCTAACCAATCAAAACATCACAAATCGCCTTCCGTTCCCGCCTGCCACAAAGGAACCTCGAACTGCCACTTTCGAGCACTAACCGCCCACCTCGGCAAACAAACCACAACACTACAAAGACCAACCAAACACAAAGCTCCTTCCGTTCCTCTCTGCCACAAAGGAACCTCGGACTGCCACTTCCGAGTACTAACTCCCAAAACCGGGAAAAACCAGGTACTGTCATAACTGCGCAAGATACTTACTAACAACACAACAATCTACCTGGGTCACCAAGAAACCACAGTCACAACTCATGCCGCTGTCAAATCCATTCCAAAATTCAAGCAACACAGACACACCTAATCACCAGTCACTCACCTCATCACACCAATAAAGAAACGCAACCAGCTGTCACTAAACAACCACCACCAGCATAACGCTACAAATGTTGGCCAGACAAATGAGCCCTTCAAAACCAAATAAACACCCCAAAGTGAACACAGCTGCAGATGAAACGTTGCCAGGCTTCTGAAATTAATCAAGAGCGGACTCAAGAACAATTCCAAAAGTCACCTAAAGTTAAAAGAAAACACTAAATGCAATGTAACTTGCATCTCCAGAATTTCAAGCAATCCCTGGACCTTAACAACTCCAGGGTCACCAAAAACATCAAAGCTTCACACAGCTTCAAGTAAACTCCGCAGAGCTAGACACCTTCAAAAACAACATAGAAGCTTCACAGAGCTTCAGGCACTAGTCCCCTGCTAGATGCCTCTGGACTGCTCCACAGAGCCACAATCCAAAACAACATAAAAGCTTCACTAGGTTTCATGTGAACTCCTCAGAGCCACCAATCATCACAAAAACACAGCTTTGCAAAGCTTATGGTACTAGTCTCCTACTAGGTACCTCTGGACCCCTCAGAGTCACTAACCTATTCATCAAAGTTCCAACTAGCTTCTATGCTAGCCTACCACTAGTAACATCACTGAGCCCGCAGGGCCTCAAAACACCAAACACCTCCAACTCCAACCCTGGTCATGTACATCAATTAAAACACATTCCAAAAAAAGTCCCAAAAGATTTCAAAACCAAACACTGGTCATGCACCAACACTAAAACATTCACATACTACTCCAACACACACATGAAACACAGGATGTTCAAAATACAGACAACCCCGGCATAGAATGTTAACTGCTAAGGAGCGCTGCAGTCACTCTGGCAGTCATCATGGGTTGCACATCCATACACGCACAAACAGAACATCACGCCTACAATGCCTCAAAAATGGTTATAGTAAGCATTGCAATGACATATCAATAATCACATTATAAATTGCAGATCTCATTTCCTAAAAGTCCATGTTGCCAAAGCATGGGCAACTCTAAATGCTGAAATGACTCAAAGATTGTGGTAACCATTAATGACCAACATCACTCTTATTGTGCTTTAAGATCACAAATCTCACACCACACACACACAAGCAAAACATAGTCTTAGGATGATCAGAACATTGAAACATAGTACATCCAAGTCACATTTTCTAAAAGTCCATGTCGCCATTAAACAGGTAACCTAATATGCTAAAATGCCTCAAAACGTTATACTAAGCATAATAGGATCAACACCCTTTGATTGTCCACCTCAATCAACCTCATATGTGCCACTCACACACAACCCCTGTCACAACACAAATGTGGAAACCAACTTTAAATGAGACCTAAAGGTCCATGTTGCCAACTGGGGCCAACTCTAAAACCAACCTGCAATGCCTCAAAATGGTTACATCTAAAATAAAATGCATCTCCTATTCTAAGTGCAACATCATTCTCACTAATACTTCTCATGGTAATTCACTACTAATGCACAACATTACTCTTCAGTCACTGCTTGCCACATCGTTGCTCAATCCATTATGTCATTTTACTTTTAAATGAAACTCCAAAATTTCTTCTGCAAGCATAAACTAATCATCCCCAAAAACTACTATCATACCCAAACCCAAACAGTAACCATTTTCTCATTGCATGGTCCCCACCTCAGACCAAATCAGCATAGCGTCTATTCTCATTAAAACCTTTAGCCTCCAGGTGCATAAAAGGCACAATTACGCTTACTTGGCATGGAAATTACACTTCCCCTTTTTAAATAATGCTGGCATAGTCACTCAGGAAATGGTGGCACACTTGGGCAGCCTCATGCAACCCTGCCAATGTCTCCTCATGTACCAGGGGGCCTGTTCCTGGCAGACTCCAACAGGCGATCCTTGCCCCAGGCTCCATGGGGCAGGATGCTTCTGACACCCCTGGGTGGTCGCCTGCAACAGCCCTGGGGGCTGACTAAAGCAGTACTTGGTGGCTGACTCAAACAGCCCTGGGTGCTTTCCATTTCTCCAGACTCTTGGACAGCCTCTAATGACTCCTGGCCTCAAACAGGGCACTCTCCCTTCTTCCCAGGGGTCTCCTCTGACAGGCTGTCCCTTCCAGCCCTGGGTGATTTCCATTTCTCCAGACTCTTGGACAGCCTCTAATGACTCCTGGCCTCAAACAGGGCACTCTACCTTCTTCCCAGGGGTCTCCTCTGACAGGCTGCCCCTTCCAGCCCTGGTGGACTGGCTCAAACAGCCCTGGGTGATGGGCGCAAACAGTCTATGGGGGGGCAGTGGGCTCTCCCTCTCTCCTTTCATTCACTTGTCCTCTTGCCTGCACCCCCCGCAGCAGAGTCTCTTCTCCTCTCTCACATGACATCACACAGGTACCTGCATCTCCTTTTGCTTCACTTGGTGTCCACTCCAAGGTCCTCCTTCACCATACCTTGGACCATCCTCGTCGCCAATTGTTATGACCGGCTCTTGGTCATAGGGTTCACTCCAAGGGACACTCGGGATACCCAGGCCAGGTACGCATAGTGGTTACTTTATTAGCTTCTTAAGTTACAGGATCAGACGTCAACAAGTCATTAGGAGATAAAGAGGAAAGGGACAGGAGCCCACTGGCTCCCACCACCCAGGCTCACATAATCTAACTGCCTGGGTTAGAACCCATTCAACCCCAAACATTCTAATCTCACACTCCAGACTCACAGCCTACATTCTGATGGTGACATCAATCCTGGCTCAGCACACATGCAAGTATAAGAGCCAACCCTAACAATACCCAAATGACGGAACTGTAGCAGGAGAAGTAGAAAGCTGTGGCGGTGGGCTAGAGCAAGGTAACTAGCAATGTACTCAAACGAAGGAACCGTAGTAGAAGACAAGAGCTAGGAAACTGTGGCAAGGGGCTAGAGCAAGGCAACTATCAATGTACTCAAATGAGAGAACTGTAGCAGGAGACGAGAACCGGGCAGCTGTGGTAAGGGGCAAGGCAACTAGCAATGTATTCAAACGAGGAAACTGTAGCAGAAGACAAGAGCTAGGTAAAAGTGGTAAGCGGCAAGAGCAAGGCAACTAGCAATGTATTCAAACGAGGGAACTGTAGCAGGGAACGAGAGCTAGGAAGCTCTGGCAAGGGGCTAGATCAAGGCAATCAGCAATGTACTCAAATGAGAGAACAGTAGCAGGAGACGAGAGCTAGGAAGCTCTGGCAAGTGGCTAGAGCAAGGCAAGTAACAATGTACTCAAATGAGAGAACTGTAGCCAGGGCCGTCACGAGGGCGGTGCAGGGGAGGCAAACTGCCCCGGCCTCGCACTTGCGGGGGGCCTCGCGGCCCCATGTCCAAAGTAGAAGGCAGCACAGTCTCCTGTGTCCTTTATTCACACGGGGACTGTACTGTGTGCTCTCTGCCTCTGCAATGATTTTGCTGTTTGTTGCGAAGCCGTTTGGCTCCGCAACAAACAGAAAAATAATGGGAGGCAGCAGGGCTCAGAAGTGGGCTCTGCTGCCTCCCGTTATTCAGCTGACAACGTAGACATGCTGACTGACAAGCGAGGACTCATCTCCTGACAGTCAGTGTGTTCACGTTGCTCAGCGTGACCACGCTGACTGATGGGAGAGGAGTTCTCTCCTGTCAGGCAGCATGTCTACATGTCGGCTGCGTGGATGCTTTTTAAGGGTGCATGGAGGTAAAGTAAGTGTTTTTTATTTTAAATTAAAAGTGTATATATGTGTATTTAAATTAAATTAGTATTTAAATTAAATTAGTATGTATTTGTGTATGTATGAATGCATGCGTGCATGTTGGTGTCAATGCTGTGTTTGGTTTTATGTATGCATGCATGTATGAAGTTGTCTAACTGGTGGATGCATGTATGGGTGAAAGTGTTTTATGTGAGTGTGTGTTCAGCCCCACCCCTAAATTTAGCCGCCCTGGGGGCCACTTCACTAAAGGGTGGGTTCATGGCATCAGAGGTGCACCTAGGCTAAAATATCAGGGGGGCGAGGGGACTAACACTTTAAATGTTGGGAGAGGCGCTAACATCAGAGGCTGTGAAGAAGGGGCAACCTTCCTTGTGTGAGGGCACCTAACATCTTTCCACATTCGAATGAGACTATTCTGGTGAAGCTTCAATGTGACAAGCAGCTACCTCTCTCCTTCATTTCTGAAATGTCACACTTAAGGACTGCTGTGAGAGTGAGATGTCTCATGTCACCACTTCCCTTCCAATCACTACCCTGGCATGCAAGTGCTTACCCCACATCACAAGTTCAATTACCTAAAAATGTATGCATATGAATGCAGGTGCTAACAGTGAAATGTTTTATGTTAGTAATTGCAGGGCCTTTGTTAACAGCGAAGCCCAGGTGCCGTTTAATGTTTGTGTCCTGTTCGGTCTGACCACGGCTCTGTCGGTCAACCCGGCAAGGGCTGGATGACAGTTTTGAAAGTGGATAAGGACTGGAGCCAATAAACCCATTGCACTTTCGGTCTCGCCCCTGAGGGATGGGATCTGGGCCTTTTACAGTTGAAATGGGCCCCCAAGTAGCTGCCCCCATGTTGACAGTCTTATGACACAGAAAGCTACTGATCATCTGCAGCTTTTAACCTCCTTGCTGCATTATTTTGACTTCCTTATTGATTTAAGCACTCCACAGGTGCCTTGGACCATTGTTCCAATCAGTAAGGGGTGCCCCAAGCATCAAAAAGAAATGGGACCCCACCAGCCCTGACACATCTTCAGCCAGCCCTGCTCCCATTTCCCTCTGAATTCCCTGAGCCCAGCTAGGAAGCTGAACAGCTATTTCACCTTCCCTTTGGCCACTAGTCGTACCTGTCATCCCATTCCAGAGGCTGTTTACTTCCATAGCGCTATGCTAATCTCTGGAGAGGTGGGCCATCTAAAAGCTGAGACCCGAGGTTAAGACTTTGGCTTTATTAAAGCGGGTCTGTTGATATCGCATGGATAGGTTTTTGTGCTCTGCATATTTAATGCTGATGCTGCCCCTGGCGACACATCGAAAGAGCCCTTCTGCCTCAAAGTGGCCAGGGGCTGGCACTGCCCATGGAGCCAGGTTGAGTCAACAAACCCCAACATTTCAGGAAGGGGCTAGAGCCTGATCTGCTCAATGGTGTTGCGCCCCTGCATGGCATTCTTCTTGTTTGGGTTATTAGGTGTGCCACCAATAAGCCAAACTATTGCTTTAGTGAACAGACAGTGGCGGAAATAGACTTTTTTTCTGGGGCATCCCTCCTACCGCAGTGACAGAGACCGGGCCCAGCGACGGGAGGATTAGGAGGGTGTAGGGCAGGTATTTTAGTCACCCCATGAGCATTTGCCTCTTCCATTCAGAGGATTTATCGTCAGCAAAGTTCAAAATCTGCACCCCTTTAAACCTAAAAAAATGCACATCAGTATTTCCAGTGCAGTGCCACATTGACCAGGGATTTCACAGCGCTCCCGCTCAGACCCTCAAGTGGTCTTGTGGGGAAGTGTCTCACTTTGGAACCTAGCGGCCATGGTTCAAATCCCTGTCCAACATAGTTTAAAGCACGAATACATCACAGCATTCTAAAATAAATATATAGTGCACATAGATTTCCCAGATTGTGGAGCTGTATTTCCAATTGGGTGATTAATTTATTGCCAGATACTGGAACTGGAAAGACCTGTCCCAATGACAGCATCGAGTACAGATAGGGAGAAATGGCAGATGAGGGACTTGTAGATGTTGTTATTTGCCCAGCCATTGACTTCTCACGGCCATGCTAATCCCTATGGCAATTGTCACCCAGTTCCTGCCCTCCCCACCCAAAACACCTCCTCCCTGGAACTCTTTGAGCTAGCTTTAAACACGCCTTGCCATCAAACTTTGCCCTCAATGTGCCTGCAAGTTTTTCCTCAAAGGAGTCTTCTGAGAGTTCATGACTTCATTGGAGTTGTAAACACAGAACTGGTGTAATAAAAATTTCTTAATCAGGTCTGCCTTTAGCCACTCGATTTAAAAACACCCTGCATGTCTATCGCTGAAGTCCTGTTAAAAACAAGCATTGGCAAAGCCAACAGTTTTGGCTTGTGTATAAGTATTAGGCATTTGCCAGGCACTGCTATTAGCTGCTCAGGTACTCAAACCATTGTGCACTGGCACTATCAATGGGCAGCTAATACCAATACAGAAGTGCCTTTCCCATGCCCACACGAATGCCCAAACTGTTAGCATTGCCAGTGCTCTTTTTGCTTTACCCTTGATGCACAGGACTATGCATCAAGGTAAAAGCAAACAAACTACTTGGCTGGATTGGCCCACATTGAACGTAGGCCAATCTAGCCAGTAATAACACTTATGGTACACAGTCAGCCTGGATATACTTTCTGTGGCATGGCATTTTTACTGGCTGGGAGTCCGTACATGGTAATAATGGCATATATCGATGCAGCCTGCATGGACCTACATGAGAACAACGAGCATGAATATATGTTTATACTGGCATATCTCGCGTGGAAAGGCGGCATTAAATGTATTGGAAAATGTTCCTGTGCACGGATGGTGATTTGCAACTATTGGGAATTTCCATGTGCTTCCATACAAAACCAATTGCAACCTGTATGGATTTCTACCTAATTTTGCAAATAAAGTGCTGTGAAATGCATACTTTTAACCCAATGTTTCAAACATTTTGTTGGGAGTGAGAATCCCCGGCAAGCAACCCTTGTTTGGTTTGGGCTCCCTCACTGTGTTCTGTTGCTCCTGCCTAATTGGCACAAACATTTAAGCCTCTTAAGTTTAGAAACGTACCAGCCTCCACTGTACATCATGTGTCACTGTGTATGATGTGTGTTTTAATGCGCACACAGGGGCAGGGTGCTCCTTAATGATATGATATGGCATTTATAACGTGCCTGTATACAAGTGTTTCTAGGCGCGAGAAGGCAAGGAGGGGGAAACAGAAGAGTAGGACAAAACACTAATCTTACTAGGCCTTGTGTCATTCAGATCGAACAAGAGCAGGGAACGGGGGAGGGGAGAAGTATCGAGGGTGCGGTTGGATGCAGAAGTGCAGGATCAAAGGAGAAACAAGAGTGCACCCGACAGGTGGCAAGTGTGGGTACTCATAAGTGCAGCCAACGGGTGGAGAATAAGTGCAAGAGAGGGGACTGTAGGGTTACAGATACAGACCACAAGTGCAGGGGAGCCAAGAGGAAGTGCCGGATTTCAACAGGACAGGCAGGGACCTGGGCCCGAATTCAGAGCTTGACCAGGTGACCAGTGCATGGATCAGGCAGGTGATCAGCAGGGGAGAGGAAGAGAGAAGGCAGAAGCAAAGAGACATGTCTTGAGTTGCTTCCAGAACCGGAGACGGTTCTGCTCAAGTTTCAGAGAGGCAGGGAAGCTGTATCCAGAGGGAGGCCCCAGCCGAAGAAAGAGATCTGCCCTCAACTCTTTGCTTGGAAAAGTGACTGACCATCAGAGACTTGGAGATGGTGGAGTGGAGAGCTCATGCCATCCTATATATATTTATGCATATGATACAAAATGTAGTCTGGCAGGCACCTTTCTTCAGTAGAGAAATCTAACTTTGCTGCAGTTGATTTGGAGTTGTAGTAATAAACCATATTTGGGATCCTGCACACAAACTCAAGGGGAGATTTCTCGAGTCTCCTGTTTGCAGAGGTACCACGGCTGGCCGAGTGCATAAAAGTGTAAGGGGCCTCACCAAATGTTTTGCCCCGGGCCTCAACACATCTTCTGACAGCCCTGTATGTAGCAGGAGACGAGAACTGGGCAGCTGTGGTAAGGGGCAAAGGCAAGGCAACTAGCAATGTATTCAAACGAGGGAACTGTAGCAGGGAACGAGAGCTATGAAGCTATGGAAAGGGACAAGAGCAAGGCAACTAGCAATGTACTCAAACGAGGGAACTGTAGCAGGAGACAAGATCTAGGCAGCTGTGGCACGAGACGGGACCTAGGCATCTGTGACAATGGGCTAGAGCAAGGCAACTAGCAATGTACTCAAACGAGGGAACTGTAGCAGGAGACAAGAGCTAGGCAGCTGTGGCAGGAGACGGGAACTAGGCATCTGTGACAAGGGGCTAGAGCAAGGCAATAGCAATGTACTCAAATGAGGGAACTGTGGCAGAAGACAAGAGCTAGGAACCTGTGGAAAGGGGCAAGAGCAAGGCAACTAGCAATGTACTCAAATGAGGGAACTGTAGCAGGAGACAAGAGCTAGGAAGCTGTGGCAAGGGGCTAGAGCAAGGCAGGTAGCAATGTACTCAAATGAGAGAACTGTAGCAGGAGGCGAGAACTAGGAAGCTGTGACTATGCACTCAAATGAGGGAACTGTAGCAGGAGACAAGATCTAGGCAGCTGTGGCAGGAGACGAAAACTAGGCATCTGTGACAAGTGGCTAGAGCAAGGCAACAAGCAATGTACTCAAATGAGGGAACTGTGGCAGAAGGCAAGAGCTAGGAAGCTGTGGCAAGGGGCAAGGCAACTAGCAATGTACCCAAATGAGGGAACTGTAGCAGGAGACGAGAACTAGGAAGCTGTGGCTAGTGGCTAGAGCAAGGCAACTAGCAATGTACTCAAACGAGGGAACTGTAGCAGGAGAAGATATCCAGGCAGCTGTGGCAAGGGGCGAGAGCAAGGCAACTAGCAATGTACTCAAACGAGGGAACTGTAGCAGGAGAAGATATCCAGGCAGCTGTGGCAAGGGGCTAGACCAAGGCAACTAGCAATGTACTCAAACGAGTTAAATGTAGCAGGAGACGAGAACTGAGCAGCTATGGTTAGGGGCAAGAGCAAGGCAACTGGCAATTTACTCAAGTGAGTGAACTGTAGCAAGAGACGAGAACTAGGCAGCTATGGAAAGGGGCTAGAGCAAGGCAACTGGCAATTTACTCAAATGAGGGAACTGTAGCAGGAGACAAGAGCTAGGAAGCTCTGCAAGGGGCTTGAGCAAGGCAAGTAGCAATGTACTCAAACGAGGGAACTGTAGCAGGAGAAGAGAACTAGGAAGCTGTGGCAAGGGACTAGGGCAATGCAACTAGCAATGTACTCAAACTGTAGCAGGAGACGAGAACTAGGAAGCTGTGGCAAGGGGCTAGAGCAAGAGTTAATCTCATAACTTGTTGCAAATCCTTACAAAAAACAAGTGCTATAAAATGTGTTTGGCCAGAGCAGTGGTTGGGCTGCCCGCTTCAGGGTAGAGGTGGGGGGTTATTCTGCCCCTGTAGTGAAAATCAAAAGTTGGCACCCATGAACCCACGGTTTAATTTCCTAATATAACTGCTGTGAGCACAACAGAAGCATTTATTTGTGATTAATCAGTTTGACATGAAAGTGTAAAGATGAAGATTTGGAAAACAATAGTGTGCCCCGCATGTGGGAAGCCTGCATTACCCCGACTGTTCACTGCAAAATTACTTTTTTACAATTGGTCAGACCAGGAACATAGGTTGTCGACAACTTCACAGGTAGTCAAGAGCTTTCACAGTGCGTTCCTATATAAATGACAATCCATTGCCTGGCTTCTCTTTGAATTGATGGCAGAAATCTCTTGATCGCATAGCCACTGAATTGCTAGCCTTTTCAAAGCAGCAGGTTTTTGGGATATTAAGACGTAGCGTAGTTGTCTGCAAATAGCTATAGATATAATTTGGGATTTAATTTTAGAATTTCTAAGGCAAATTCCTTAAGAAATAAAGAATAAAGCACCCTTGCGCTTTTGTTTTAAGTGTGAAGGGTCTATACTAGGGCGTGCAAACGTGTGAGTGATGGCTGGGGAAAGGAGGACAGCGCAGATTAGATCAACAAGCCCCCAGCCTCTCTCCGTGAAGCTGGAGGCTCTGTAAAGCCTCGTCAGGGCAGAGGCAGGCCGGTCCAAGGACAAAGTGGTTTACACCTGTGCTAGACTACTGGAGTGTGGCACCTTGAGAGTTAATGCAGTCACATACACAGCTATGTTTGATGAGTCCATGAATTCTGGGCTACCTGTCCGAGATCGAGTAGTCCTCGAACCAAAGGTTGGTTGCAAGAGGCATAAGGCTGGGTGTCAATACTGGTCAAGCTGAGTTTTAAGGCAGTGGGGAGCCAGAACATCATTAAAGTCTATGGAGGAGAAACAGCCTTTGGAAAGCACAGCATAGCAGACAGTGAATGCAGTTAGTAGCGCTTGTCATAAACATCAGTGAATTATTGAAAGTACTGTTGGAATAGGAGGTGTTTACAAAGTGTTTGCCACAGAGTTGGATTTCGACCGCGCCATTCGGACTTGATATTGATAAGTAAGCACCAGAAAGGGGTTAATAGCTTGCCTTTAATGTGAAGCACTGCAAAGCAGGATGACTCTGTCCATAGGCACAACATAAAAAAATAAAACATGTTGTTGTTCTCCTCAACAGGCATTATCGACTGAGTAAGCAAGGCCACCTCCAACTCGATCAGCTCGCCTCAGCAACACCTTTTCCTGTGTACCTGATACTATCGCTGACCTGCCTCTCTGCCCACCACGAGATAAGAGCAATTTCATCTGGGTTTATCTGTGTTACCACCTAGCTGACAGAGCAATTACTAATTTTTCAGTAGCAGTTTAGTGTTTCAGCTCCCCTCTGGCTGCCTGCCACGTGAGATTAAAGAGCATTCCTTTGTATTCATTCTTATTTAAGTAGCAACCCAAGGATGCCACAGACACTGTCTTGTCCACACGCCCACCCCCCCAAACCCCATCAACTGACTTGTATATCACATGCTAAACACTGCATCGATATGGTCACCGTTCTATATTTATGCAACAATACAATGAGTGAGGCTTTGATTAATAGTGCCATACAGTGTGACCCAATGGCTGTGCCTATATTGAAACCACAACTAGACATGAAACAACAAGAGCCAATTCAATTAGACCAGCCAGGTCAATGCACGCACACTGGTTCGCAATTCCCAAATTTAATCGAGTCTAGCTTCCTTACGCTAGCAGCCAAGCATTGGACCGCCCTCCCATATGCACTACTAGCAGAGGAATCATGCTGGGCCTACCAAAAAGTCCTAAAAACGTTGCTATTCTCCTAACCTGTGGACATGATAAGGCATGCCTCGGCAAGCGACATTGTGAAAACTCTCAAATGTCTGTAATGCTTTTCCCTCCACCTTCGTTTTATGAAGCTTCCTCTCTCAGTAACTGGTCTGGAAACAGCGCCTTGATGCCTCCGGGCTTAGGCACGTTCGAAATACACAAATAAATAAATAGGTCTGTTGTGTCCCAGGATGCCATCAATGGTTTTGAGGATTTTAGTTGTTCTTCTAAGTTACTGGTTTTGATGGTATTTCAGTTTTCTGTCCAGATTGGGAGGGGAGGGAATTGTGGGTCTATTTGTATGTTTTTGCTGGTAGTTGGATCACAAATGGTATAATGAGGTGTTTGCTCCATAGTATTTGCATTGGTGGTGAAGATGAGATTTGTTATTTTTTTGGCAAAGATTGTGTCAAGAGTGTGTCGCACCTTTCACCATCTGTCGTCTGATCGTCTTGAGCTGCTTAGTTAGTGATTTCTGTGAATTTGTGTTCTCTTCTTCTTATAACCATATGGTCTAGTCCCTTAGGATGATAAGGTGATCATGTTTGATGGCCAGTTTCGTGGTGGCTTCTACGAAGGTGTCTATGAAAGTTGCGTTGTAGTTCGCTGGTCTATAGATAAGCATGAATGTGAGGTTTGTTTGTGGGTCCGGTGTCAGGTGAAGGGCAAGGGATTTGCAGTTCAGGATGTTCAGTGGGTCGGCTGTTTTTATTTTGTAGGTGTTCTTTGTAGGCTACTGCAAGTCCTCACCATCCTTTTCCTTTTATGTGTGCATTTGAAGTGGTCGGGTAGGCAGTTGTTGTGAGAAACCAGAGGGTATTCTCCCGAGTAGACCTCAGGAATCCCTTATTCAGGTGGTCAGGAGAGGGCTGCTGCTTTCAGATCCCAACGCTCGGGGTGGACAAGCAATGGAGGATCACCTGGGTAGGGGAGCCCGGGGTTGTGCTTGGGAAAAGCCCCAAGTGAGACGCAGTATTATGCATAGGAAGAAGGAGAGGAGAATGAGATCCTTGAAACCTTTGTAGGTTATAGTACATGTATCTCCCTTCTTCCCACTGAAGCTTCCTTATTAGAATCCCACCACCCATACACCACTGGTAAACCAATTGAAAACCCAAACCCTGTTGCAACAGGAAACAACCTCTCTCAGAATCACTGTTCTTATGTTGCCCACAAGAATAACCCCAACCATTATTCTCCAAGTCCCTCCGATAATTCATTTTCGAATACCCAATCAACCTTGACAAAACACTACCATTTCCACAATCCCCTCTGTTCAGCTCACAACCCTGGCTATTCCCATTTACTTCATAAACCCTACCAAGCCCACCCCTCTGATTGTCATTTTCCCACTTCCCAGTCGTATGTGACCAAAAACTCATTGCACAAACCCTATAAAAAAAACCTTCTGATCACCTCAAACCCGTCTGGTACGAGGGTTATAATCCGTACAACACCTTGACATGAACACTTTTGCACAACACAAAAGACAACGGACTAACACCAGAGCCATTTACCTGACATGTCCCAATACAAGGGTCAGGCAAAGTCAGGCAATTGACCAGAATCACACACACCTGACAGCCCTTTCCCTTCCACACAGGGATAAAAGGTGGCGCACAAGAGCGCAAGGAGAGCAGGCAGGCCGCACAACGTGAGAGCTAACTCAGCACGGCAGTTCAAGAGGTGGAGAAAGACGGTGACAAGGAGAGAAGCGGCCTTGCCCTTTCCAACCAAGGCCTGTGAAGCCTGCGCAAAGGGAATCATACGTCCACAAACAATAGCCGGTGTGTGTTTCAGTAAATGTCTACGGTACATGAGACCCTCGTCCGCTGATAACCAACCCGGGGAGAGATGTGGGTCTGTATGGTACCAACCTTGAAGAAAGTTAAGCAGTTCATCACAGCTGGTGAGTCGAAGGAAGAGCCGATAAGAAACCGAACTGTGTTGAATGATAAATAGCCAACGGCTAATTTGACCTTTTGAAGAAGCATAAAGAAACTATTGAGAAAAGACAGGAAAACCAGCAAAACGAGGGGTCCGGCACCATATGGGTGCTCACAAAGGGCTCTCTGGGAGATTACCTAAAGGTAGGAACTACCGTAACCAGAAGGCCTTGGGAACAGGCGAAAAGAGGTCAAAGTGTTCATACAGGGGTCTTGTAAAATCCTCTTTACCGTCAAAAGTCTTTGAGCGACAGATGATTACGAAGCTAAGGGAATTGAATCCCACTTGGTGAAATGAGCACATGCACAATGTATTATAAAGGTTGGCAAGTGTGAACCTGGTGGAGGGATGCTAACGAGAAGGGTCTAAGTCTAAAGTCCGAGAGAATATGTTGACAAGAGTGAACCCGGCAGAGGGATGCAAACGAAAAGGGACGAGGCCTGAAGTGCCTATGATCAATGTGTTAACCCAAGGAAACCCGACCGAGGGGTGTCCACAGTGAACTGTCTGTAAAAGTTGGCGAGAGAGAACCCGGCAGAGGGAAGCCGACAAAAGGGGTCAAAGCCCAAAGAACTGTTTAAAAAGACATTATGATTGGTGAATGCAAGAAGTAATGCAAGACCAGGGGGCATGAATTGTCCTCCTTATCATGAGGGTCCGAGCCTGGCATAGGGCGATCCAAGGGTGGAGAGTTAACGCCCAAAGTTCATTGAAAAAAGGAACTGTTTAGTCAATTTGTTGAATTCGATTTTGTGAAGGGTCTACGTTGAGAAGAAGACGACCCAGCGGTGAAGCTATCCCCCAAAGTATATGTGGAACTGAACTTTGTGTTTGTTTGTTGGATACACCAGGCCTCAAAGGCAAGGGATGTTTTATTGGAAAGAGACTTGGCCATCAAAGAACCTGATAGCTGGTACGGAACATTCGGCTCGTGCTGGGAAGGCTCGAGCGTGTGCTGTGCTCAGGACTTCCACTTTGTCCGGTGCTCAGTTTGCGGGAAAGAGAGACCCCTGGCAATCACATCCTGACTTATTTATTTTATTTTTAAAGTATTTTATTGGCATTTAACTTTGTTAACATTTACACAACAACCTGTTAAGGCTTGATTTCGATAAGGGGGGGACTGGGGAATACCAAAAGAAAAGGGAAAGAGAATGAACAGGAAAAGCAAATGTGATACACAAACAATAAACAAACTAACTAAACAACTGGTCTTTTTGCCACTTGAGTATGCTGGGGGTTCTGCCCCGGTTCATTTAGTCTTTTGTGCATCGGATTTCATCAGGTGTTGGACTGGCAGAGAAGTGCCAGGTCTAATAGTTCTGCGTGTGCTTTCATTGGGTATTGGCTTTAAGTCTGATTCAATGATGTTTCGGTGGACAGGGTATAGTACAGGGGGGTTTGTCATCTGACGGGTGAAACATGTTTCGTATTAGTGCTTTCCAGTCTTCAAATGTTGGGCTCGCCTCTCATCCTGCTGTCTACTCCATCTCCCCACACCTTTGTTTCGGCCCCTGACCAGTGCTCTAACTCTCTGTACCATCTCTCGAATTGTGTGGGACTTTCGGGGATTTCCATGCCTTTGCTATGGCTCTCTTGGCCAGCACGCACACCATGTCCATAAGTTTCACTTTGTGTCGTAGTTTGCTTATTCTTGGGTATGCGCAGAGTAGGCATTCTTTCGGGGACCATTTGTACCGTGTCACTCCTGCTCTTCTGCAGGTCTGTTGCACTCTGGACCAGAAAGTCTGGATATCCAGGCATCCCCAGAACATATGCATCATCCCAGCTCCCTCTGATTTACATCAAGGACATAGTGGGTTGCTGGTCTTGTTGATTCTGGCTATTTTCCCTGGTGTCATGTACATTCTGTATAATACTTGTAGTTGGATTAGCCTGAATCTGGCGTTTCTCGACACCTCTCTAGGGTATGTTAGGATTCTTTCCCATTCCTTTCCGGTGATTTCTTCCACCAGGTCCATCTCTCACTTTGTTTTCAAAGCCTCACTTTTGGGGTTGAGTCTGTCCGGCAGTTGGGCGTAGAGCCTAGATACTGGTTCCCAGCCATCCCTTAGGTTGTATAGCAGTGTGATTAGTGGGTCTAGCTCTGGTTCATCTGGCCACTCTTGCCATTGTAATTTGGCGCTTTCTCTGACTTTTCTGTACCATAGGAATTGGCCGGTGGGCAGGCCCTCGTTAGCCACCATGGTCTCGAATTCCCTGAAGGTTCCATCTTCGTACGTGTCTCCCCAGGTGTAAATGCCATACCTCTCCTACTGTCTCATTCGGGCTACGTCCGTTTTCCCTTTGCATACTCCTGCTGCTATCGGCATGTCCGCAGAGTAGAGGTGTACCCCTCTTGTGTGCCTCGGGGTTCTGGTCCAGACCCTCGTTCCCAGCTCTTCTAGAATCAGGGTTTCCCCCAGGCAATCTGCCGGGACCCATAATGTCTCCTTCAAGTTCACTGGGGCTACGTGTTGTCTGAGTAACCTGTTTCAGGGGTACATTCATGGGCCATCCATTTGGTCACGTGGCTTAGTTGTGCAGCCAGGAAGTATTTTCCTAGGTCTGGGAGTTGGATGGGAGATGGTAGTGTCAGTATATCCAGGAATATTTTATGTCTAGTGTTGTTCCACAGTAGCTCTCTCAATAGTTTTTCCAGTACTCGGAAAAAGGAGAGAGGGATAAGGTAGTGTATGTTGTGAAGGAAGTATAAGAACCTTGGTAGTACTATCATTTTAACCACTGCGGCTCTACCCATCATTGATAATGGTAGTTTTGACCAGAATTTCATCGATTTTCTAAGCCCATGTACCACTACCTGTGTGTTGCCCCCGTGTGTTTGTTCTGGTGTGTACCAAATGTTGACTCCCAGGTATCTAAAGGTGTGGACTTCCATTGGATTCCCACCGTTGGGAGATCAGTTTCAGTTCGTGCAGCTAGGTCAGCAAGAGGGAATATGCTGGATTTCTCTTTATTGAAGGAGACCCTGACACCCGGGCGAAGTTCTCTAGAAACTCTAGGATTGTTGGTAGGTTGAGGTGGGGGTCTCTCAGATATAGTAGGACATCGTCCGCATTTAGTGAAATAATATGGTATTCGCCCTCTATCCTGATGCCAGCATAAAATAATTGCTTCCTCATGAATATAGCTAGTTGTTCCAGTCCCAGGATGTACAACATAGGTGATAGCGGGCAGCCCTGCCTGGTGCCCCTCTGGATGTCCCATAATCCTGACACTGTCCTCCCAGTCTTGACTCTAGCCACCGGCGATTGCTACAGTATTTTTATCCATCTAATGAAGGAAGCCCCCAACCGAACTGTCTCAGGACCTCCAGCAACCACTCCCCGTATATGGAGTCAAAGGCTTTTGTGGCATCCAAGGAGAACACTGCATATGATTTGTGTAGCTCTTTAGTTTATGTTTATGTTTATTGAATTTATATAGCGCTTTACGCCAAAGCGCTTTACAGATAAACAACAAGATACAACATTTTGAGAAGCTTATTGCAAACGTGAAACAAACCAGACGTACAGTATACGGAACAATTTACTCAAGGGGAGGGGAGGAGGATGGAGAAGGGGGGAGGGGGAAGGTGGAGGGTTTGAGAATCAGGATCGATGCTAGCAGGGTGGGGGATGGGGGGAGCAGGGGGGGAGTCCCAGGTGGCCTCTTGCCCTCTAGGTGGCAGTGTCCAGTGAGTGGGAGGAGGGGGAGGTGAGTGGAGGGGGTTAGGGGGTTGGGGAGGAGAGAGGGGGGTAAGGAGAGGGTCAGGGAGGGGAGTGGTGAAAAGGGATATCAGGGAGGAGCGGAAGGATGAGTAGGTGGAGGAGGAACGGATGGAGAGAGGTAGAGAATTCTAGTGGAAGGGGGCCAGGAGTTGGAAGGAGCGGAAGCGCGAGGCGGCGTAAGGGGCAGGGGGTACTGTGAGAAGGTAGAGATCAGCGGACAGGAGAGAACGGGAGGGATGGTAAAATGAGAGGAGGGAAGAGAGATAGGGGGGGCGAGGTCATGGAGAGATTTGTAGACAAGACAGAGGAATTGAAATTTCAGTTGTGAGAGGAAGGGAAGCCAGCCGAGTTGAGAGAGAGAGGCAGAGATAGAGTCACGAGGACCGAGAAGACATAGTGTACGGATGGAGGAGTGGTAGATGGATTTTAGGGGAGTCAGGTGAGAGGCGGGGAGACCAAAAAGAAGAGAGGAGCAGTAGAAGAGGCGGGAGAAAATAAGGGAGGAAATTAGAAGTTTAGAAGCGTGGAAGGTGAGGGAAGTGCGGATCTTGCAGATGTTGAACAGGTGGTGCCGACAGGCGCGAGAGGTTAGGGAGATATGTTTAGAAAAAGAAAGGGAGGAGTCCAGGTGAAGGCCAAGATTGCGGGCGTGGGACAAGATGGGGAGATTGGAAGGGGGAAAGTAGATGAAAGGGGGGGGATGGGGAGGAAGGGTTAGGAGGGAAGAAAAGTACTTCCGTCTTGTCAGTGTTGAGGGAAAGAAAGTGGGAAGACATACAGTTTTTTATGGCCATGAGGCAGGAAGAAAGAGTGTGGTGGAGGTCAGCAGTGAAGGAAGAGAAGGAGAGGAAGAGTTGGGTGTCATCGGCGTAGAAGTGGTGAGAGATCCCAAAGGAAGAGATGACAGGGGCGAGAAGGGAGGTATAGAGAGAGAAGAGAAAGGGTCCAAGTACGGAACCCTGAGGGACTCCGTAGCTCAGGGGGAGGCTGTCTGAGGTACGGCCACCCCAGGAGACCGTGAAAGATCGGTTGGAGAGGTAAGAGGAGAGCCAGGAGAGGACAGTGCCTTTGAAGCCAAAGGAGGACAGAGTGCTGAGAAGTAAGGGGTGGTCGACAGTGTCGAATGCAGCAGAGAGGTCAAGGAGGATTAGAAGAGAGGATTGTTTGGCGTAGCGAGCAGAGAGGAGGGAATTACGTACGAGAGTGAGGGCAGTCACAGTGGAGTGTTTAGGGCGGAATCCAGACTGAGAGGGGGGAGGAGGGAGTGGGAGGAGGCTAAAGATGAGAGTTGAGAGTATGCTAAGCGCTCGAGGAGCTTAGAGATGAAGGGGAGAAGGAGTTTGTGCCACTATATGTTATAGTCGACGCAGGTTCACTGCCGTGTTTCGACCTGGTATATACCCATTCTGATCTTCATGTATTAGTGTGCCTATCACCTTGGAGAGTCTCTGGGCTAGAATAGTGGTTAGTATTTTTATGTCGTAATGAAGCATGGCTAGGGGCCTATATGATCCGCATTCTTCTCTGGGCTTCCGGGGTTTGGGGATCGGTACTATCAGCGTCTCCCTCATGCTTTTAGGCAAATTCCCTCTCTCATAAGATTCTTTAAAGACTTCCAGAAGGGTGGGGGCCAGGGTCTCATCATACGTTTTGTGAAACTCAGGGGGCAGTCCATCACTGCCCGGGGTCTTACTCGTGGACAGTGATTTTATTGCCTCGGTTGTGTCCTCCAACGATAGGTCTTCATTTAGGGTAGCTACCTGGACTTCGTTTAGTGTTGGGAGACCTATTTCTTCGAGGGTGTCTAAGATGTCCCTTTGCGGTATCACTATTGTGTGGCTATACAGCTGGGTATAGAATTGGCTAAATGCCTTATTTATTTCCGATTGTGATTTGTAGGTCACACCGGTGGGGGTTTTAATTTCAGTGATCGGGTATTTCGGGTGTTCTTTTTTGCATAGCCATGGCAAGAGTCTGCTTGGTTTATCAACTTCCACGTGCGCTATAGTGGCCCTGGTTATGTAATAAAATTTGGCTAATCTGGCCCGTGCGTTTTGGCAGCCATTTCTGACTGCGACAAGTTCCTCCTCTGCTTCCCTTGTTTTAGGCGCTGCGGTTTCAAGCTGGGTGATTCTCTCTTCCCCAGCTTCTAGTTCTTTCCGTAGGGTTTTCCTTATACCTCTGGCGCTGGCGATGACCTCGCCCCTGATCACAACTTTTAACGCTTCCCATATTGTGTCCCAGCCCTTTACGGAGCCTATATTGATGTCCAGGTATTCCTGTATTTTATCCCGGAGGTCCTCTTTGAAAGCCCCATCAGTGAGGGCTTCTTCCAGCATTCGCCACATTGGCGTGAGTGGTCTGGGCCCTCTTGTTTTTCATTCCATTAGGAGTGGGGAGTGGTCTGATATTGATCTTCCTAGGTAGGATATTGACTCCACTTGAGGTAGGTGTTGTTTGTCAACTAGCAGGTAGTCAATCCAGGTGTGTTGGGGAGATGAGAAGTATGAATATGCTCTATCATTCGGGTGAAGTTCCCTCCACACCTCGGCTAGGTCAAGATTCTCTAGTACTTTGTTCAGTGGGGATTGGGAAGGGGTAGTTGGTGATGTTAAGGGTTTAGACCTATCTAGCGTGCAGCCTCGTGTGCTGTTAAAATCGGTCCCCCACATAAAAAGACCATCTCGATAGGGTGTTAATTTGGCACTTATCTTAGACAGGTACGCTGAGATGCCGTTGTTGGGGAGGTAAGTGTTGACGATGCATATTTCCTGCTGTTCAATGCTGCCTTTTAGTATCAAGCACCTTCCTTCCGTGTCTGCTTCCTTCGAGTATAGCTTGAAAGGCACTGAGCTATCAATTCAGGTGTAGACTCCACGTGCATATTTAGAGTAGGGGGCACCGAAGCCCTGACCTCCCCACCATTCAGTCATTTTGGTATTGTCTTCAGCTGTTAGGTGTGTTTCTTGCAATAGTGCAAGGGAGACGTGTTTCCTTTTCAAGTATGATTTGATTCTGTTCCTGTGAATGTAGGAGCCCATCCCTCTGACGTTCCACGTCATCACCTTGATATTAGCCGCCATCATCGTGTTATATTGTCCTGATCAGTGTCTCCGATGTTCTTTGTTTCTGCGTGTACGTCATGGCAAAGAATAAAAAACATTTTGAATAGTAACTTGATAAACTCAACCAACTGCACCCAGCAAGCCATCCCTGGCGGGTTGTGATGCAATGGCAACAGGCCTGCATCGGTCCGTTCATGGGGTCGTGTCATTTTGCACGGGTCAGTCAGCATGGTGGCTCTCCCGCCCTAGTTGGCAGAGGCTTTGGCGAAGGTAGTTGCTTGTCATGAGTAAGATTTTCCTGTAGGGCCCTGTTATATCAGTGTTGTGATCGTGTTGCCATCCTGTCGTCATCAGCCATGTTGTTATGTTCGAGCCACATGTTTGCCGCTGCTGAAGTCTCTAGGAAGATGGCTCATCCTTTGTGTATGATCTTGAGCCTGGAAGGGTAGAATAGCATGTATTTGATGTCCAGTTGTCGCAGCCTGGCTTTTACTGGAATATAGGAGTTCTTCGCCTTTTGGACCGCCGGGGTATAGTCTGGGTATATTGTTATCTTTGCATTGTCCCTGCTTATTGCGCCTTCCTCGCGTGAATGTCGTGGTATAACCTCCCTGTCTTGGAAGTTCAGGATCCTAGCTATAATCGGGCGAGGGTATGAGCCGGGTGGTGGTTTTTTCTGGAGTGCTCTGTGTGTTCTTTCGATGGCAAACCCCTGTGAGAGTTTGCCAGCACCCACTTCCTGCTGCAGTAGTGTCTCCACGAAGTTTGTGGGGTTGCGTCCCTCGAGTCCCTCCGGAACCCCAAGTAGGCGAACGTTGTTGCGCCTAGATCTTCCCTCAGCGTCCTCAGCCCTTTCTTCCAATATTCTGTTGCATTTTTCTAGCTCCTCCACTTTGATCCGGACCTCTTTCAGTGTTGTGGCCATCTCTTGTTGGTTCGATTCCGTAGTTGTCACCCGTTCTGCGAGGTTGCGCATATCTTGGCACATTAATTGCATGTCCGATTTCACTTCCTCTATCTTGGTGTTAATGAATGAGCGGAGTCCTGATATTGCTTCTAATATCTGCTCGTCTTTGGTGTGCACCTCAGGGGTTGCTTGGGCTGGTTCAGAGGCTTTGGTTTCCAACCTTTGTTCCTTTGGGCGGGCTACCACAAAGGATTCCATGATGCTAACTTTGCCCTTTCCTTTTGGAGGGGACATTGCCTCGCCTTACTGACTGGGCCCTCCAGTGGTCGCCAGGCTGTGCCAATCCTCCCGGGTCTCGGGCATGCGTGTACGTGTGGTTCTGTGATTGCAACCCAGTATGTGTCTGGTTTACACTCTTCTTGTTCCCTTGGGTGGTTATGGACCACTCAGTTAGGTGGTGTCTTCCAGGCGATAAGTTGGTGGTGGCAAGCAGTTATTGATGTTGGAGCAATGGTGTCTGTACTGGGGGTCTGCGGCGTTCGAGTGTTGTGTGGATGTGAGCCTGTGCAGAGGCTCACTTCTTGTGATGCTGTGGCTTCTGGTTCAGCTGCCCCCTCAGTTGATCACGCTGAGTGTTAGCCTGCTCTAGCAGGGTTATGCAGTGCCTTGTCCCAGGTCAACTGATGCAGGCGCGCTCTTCCCCTGCTAGTGTTCACACTGTCATGTAGATTTAGTTGTGTGATGCCATTCCCAATTCTGCTCTTTTCAGTTCACTGCATGCAACTTTCCCAGGGATGGGATGTTCTGATCTAAGACACCCGTAGGGTTAGTCACAGGACAGCAGGGCATGGGGGTATTCCTCCCAGGCAAAAATGGTCAGGTCGTGCACTGATTCTGGAGTATTGTTTATGGTGCCATCAGTGCCCAAGTGCAACTCTCATCAGCTTCCATGGACTTTCCGCTCCTTAAACTCTAGGGCACGCGCTCACTGACCTGAATGGCGCTGGTGTCCTCAGCAGGCTGGTGTTGCAGACTTGCATGTCTCCTGTGCTCATTAGCTCTCGTGGTCTTGGAGGGGGCCTCCCGTGTCACTGCCAGAATCAGGGCCCAGTCACCTCACCAAGCAGTGTCGTACCCCAGCGGTCTTGGGGCAGTGGGGCTTCTACTCTAACTTCGTGGTCGCGCTAAAATGTTGCTGGCAGCGGGGGTGGGGTCTCTGGGCATCACACTTTGTCCACTCCAATCTTCATCAAGTCTGTATGCTCGATGTCGGGGTCCCGGAACCCAGCAGTGCACCGTCACTGCTCGCGACCGCGGCCCAACAGGCACACCCTCGGCAGGCAACGTGGGCGCCCTCCTTCTCTCCCGCCCTGCCTTGAAGGCTCAGAACATCCCAGACGGCACACCGTGCCTCTCATCATTTTCCCCTCCAGCAACGGGAGTGGACGAGTGCTCCAGGTCAGTCCCGTGTCACAAGTACCAGTGTGGGCTTGATCGTGCGTGCTGTGGTTGATCTGCAGGCTCAGTCCTCTTTCAGGTAGGCAATGTAAGCCGCTGGAGCCATTTTGAGGGTTGCAGGGACATCTCGATAAAATAAACGTTTCAGCAACTTGCTAGGTCCGATTCTCGTCGGGAAACAAATCGGGTGGCTGGTGAAGGGTTCATGCACCATTAACTGCGGTTTGTTATTGGAAATTCCACTTTTGTCTGCTGCAAATAGATCATACGTAGGATCTCAGACGGGAGCTCAGCCAGGCTGCTTCCTCACTCCATGCATGCTAGCCACGCCCCATCACATCCTGACTTATTATTATTATTATTTGTAAACACGGCTTTCTTTCTTGAAACCGTATCCCACACTTTTTCTGTAATTAGTTGTAAGGAATCGTCAATAGTTTTTTTTTTTTAGCATAGGCGTTTTTATTTTGACACGACTCAACAAGGACTGCCTTATTTTTCATTTGCTGGTCGAAGCTTGCTCCCATCTTAGATTTAGGTTAGACGTTTTTCCATCCTGCATTTATAGTTCAATAAACACCCTTAAATTGTGATCACTTGTGTCTGTCTTTACTGTTTCCACCATGAGTTCTTTACATATGGTGTCAGCTGTGGGATGCAATTCAATTGCTACTAATTGGAGAGCCCACGTAACTTATGAAGAAAGACAGTGTATAGATTTCCATGCTCCAACCTCAGTATTAGAGAAAGACCGGCTGAACATGTCCCCCCAATATGGCTCAGAAATATTGGAGTCAGGAAGCAAACCCTATCAAACCCCTTTTCCCCCCAATGGTGAGAAATCGATGGAGAGCATGTCACCTCCCTTCCAACCCTTGGAACAGAGAAAGGGAGTTAAATTCTTTCCCTTGACCTCTCAAGCTATTTCACCCATCCGAAAGAATGTGGGGGGCAATAGCTGCTATCTTTTTTGCCCTCAAGATTGCATATTACAGGGAAGGGACAAAACCTTAATTTCATTACAACTAAGAGTAGGGTATCCTTTTGGATGTTCCTTTTTATATTTTACCCTGTAAGGAGGGAGGCATAAAAATGATCCCTCTCTTTTCGGACAAAGACAAATTAACCTTCGTTCTCCTGAACTACTCTACAGAAAATAACACTGCAGCACCCCATCCTTACTATTCCAGGGGGACAGCCGGGGATGAGGAAGAAAGAGAGAAGGAGAAAACCCAGAGGGAGAAAATGCGAGACCAACGCTATATTAACCAGGTGGGCCAAAAACTAGAGAACTATAACACCCTGGAAAAAAAGGTTTAGCCCCCTGAATAAACGTAAGGGAGGATTAATATCCACTATATCTTATGACGCATCGGAACCCTCGCAGTTAGGATCATGCCTTTTCTCTGGCGAGAAGGGCCATGTTATAGAGGTCTGCCCTGAAGTCATAGAAGAAGAGTTGATGGCAGCTCAAGACAAGGAAAGAAAGATATAGAGGGAGAAAGAAAGGAGGGACCTCTTTAAATCGTTACCTGAACAAAACCTGAGCAACCAGGAAAGGGTTGAAGGGCCCAACAATACCAATCTGGGGAATATAGTAGATCTCAGGAATCCCTTATTCGGGTGGCCAGGGTAGGGCCCGGATGAACGATGGAGGATCACCTGCGTAGGGGAGCCCGGGGTTGTGCTCGGAAAAAGCCCCAGGTGAGATGCAGTATTATGCCGAGGAGATCCTTGAAACCTTTGTAGGTTGTACTACATGTATCTCCCTTCTTCCCACTGAAACTCCCTTATTAGAATCCCACCACCCATACACCTCTGCTAAACCAATTGAAAACCCAAGTCCCTTTCAAAATTCATTTTCGAATACCCAATCAACCTTGACAAAACACTACCGTTCCCACAATCCCCTCTGTTCAGCTCACAATCCCGGCTATTCCATTTACCTCATAAACCCTACCGATCCCGGCCCTGTGATTGTCATTTTCCGACTTCCCAGTCGAATGTGACCAACAATTCATTGCAAAACCCCAATAAAAACCACCCTTACGATTACCTCAAACCCCTCTGGTACGAGGGTGATAATCCGTACAACACCTTTTCCAACAAAAAGGGCCTCATTACAAGTTTGGCGGTAGCATTGCTGGTAAAAACGGCAGGCTGCCGCCAAACGTGCAATTTTTTCTGGTGTCGCAAATGGGCAATTACCGGGTCATTACGGCCCTGCCGGACCTGGTAATTGCCTATTTGCGGACGCCAGAATGGAATGCTCCCCATTCCCATTTGAGCCCCATAGGCCTCAATGGGAATTGGGAGGTCGGATGCACCAACACTATTCAGAATGGTGCCGGTGCATCCGACATACTGTGCTCGCGAGTGCCACTCTGCCCGCCAGGTTTGACCTGGCAGGCAGAAGGGCACCCACGAGCACAACTCGTAATTTGCCGGTCCGGGAATTATGGTACTGGCAAGCTTACCGGTACCGTAGTTCCCGGACCGGCAAACTTGTAATGATGCCCAAACACTTTTGCACAACACAGAAGACAACACACTTACGCCAGAGCCATTTACCTGACTTTTGCCAATACAAGGGTCAGGCAAAGTCAGACAATTGACCAGAATCACATACACCTGGCTGTCCTTTCCCTTCCCCACAGGGATAAAAGGTGGAGTACAAAAGCGCAAGGAGAGCAAGAGAGACCGCACGACATGAGAGGTAACTCAGCACAGCAGTTTAAGAGGAGAAGAAACACGGCGCAAACCGAGAGGGTGACAAGGAGAGAAGCAACCTTGTACTTCCCGGCCAAGACCTGTGAAGCCTCCCCAAAGGGAATTATAAGTCAGCGAATAATAGCCACTGTATGTTGCAGCACATGTCTATGGTACATGAGACGCTCGTCCGCTGATAACCAAGCCGGAAGAGATGTGGGTCTCTATGGTACCAACCTTCATTTAAAGGAGAAGAAAGCCAAGCGGTTCATCAGAGCCGGTGAGTCGAGAAAAGAGCCGATAAGAAACTGAACTGCGTTGAACGATAAATAGCCAACAGCTAATTTTAACTTTTGAAGAGGCTTAATGATACATTGATGAAAGAGGGGGGAAAACAAGCAATAGAGGGGTCTGGCACCATGTGGGTGCTCACAAAGGAAACTCTGTGTGATTACCTAAAGGTAGGAACTATCGTAACCAGAAGGCCTTGGGAAGAGGCGAAAAGTGTTCAAAGTGGTCATACAGGGGTCTTGTAAAACCCTCTGTACAATCGAATGGCTTTGACTGACAGATTATTATGAAGCTAAGGGAACGGAATCCCGCTTGGTGAAATGAGCACATGCACAGTGTATTATAAAGGTTGGCGGGAGTGAACCCGGTGGAGGGATGCTAACGAGAAGGGGCGAGGCCTGAAGTCCCATGAACAGTTTTTTAACCAAAGTAAACCCGACCGAGGGGTGTCCACAGTGAACTTGTCTATAAAATTTGGCAATAGTGAACCCGGCAGAGGGAAGCCGACAAAAGGGGGCAAAGCCCGAAGATCTGTTTAAAAAAACATTAAGATTAGTAAATTCAAGAAGTATTGGAAGACCATGGGATGTGAATTGTCCCCCTTGTCATTAGGGTCAGAGCCCAGCAGAGGGCGATCCAGGGGTGGAGAGTTAACACCCAAAGTTCATTTAAAAAGGGAACTGGTTAGTCAATTTGTTGAATACGATTATGTTGGGAAGAAGATACAGGGGTGAAGCTATCCCCCAAAGTAAATGTGGAACTGAACTTTGTGTTTCTTTGTTGGATACACTAGGCCTCGAAGGCAAGAGACTTTCAATGAAAAGACACTTGCCATCGAAGACCCTGGTAGCTGATACAGAACTGTCGGCTCTTGCTGGGAAACCTTGCGTGTGAGCTGTGCTCAGGAGATCCACTTTGTCCCCTGCTCGTGGGGAAGGGAGACCCCTGGCAATCACATCTCGACTTATTATTTGTAAACACTTCTTTCTTTATTCAAACCGTACCCCACACTCTTTCTTAAGTTGCAAGGAATTGGCAATCGTTTCTTTTTTGTGTAGGCCCTTTTTATTTTGACACAACGCGACAAGGACTGCCTTATTTTTCATTTGATGGTCGACGCTTGCTCCCATATTAGATTTAGGTTAGGTGTTTTTCCACCCTTCATTTATAGTTCAATAAACACCCTCGAACCATAATCACTCGTGTTTGTCTTTACTGTTGCCACCATGAGTTTCTTACACTGTGTAGTGTGACTTTGTAGTTGTTATCTAGCCAGGTTTCTGTGACAAATAGGATGTCAATGCCACCATGCTTCTGCACTTTTCTCCTGGAGTTCCTGTATCCTACCGGTGTGTCTAACATCTCTGGTGGTCCCCGTAGCGAGGTATGGTGTTAGGTATAATGATTTTGTCTTCTTGTTGAGTTTTTCTTTTTACAGTCACGCTTATGGGTATGCACTTCGTTACAGTGTTCGTATTTTGGTGCCGTGGTGGCCTGGTGTGGTTCCATTAGGTTTATCCTTTATCCTATTTTTCTCTAGCGTTGTCCTGTTCTCTGGCGTGGCATATTCTGTTCTCATAAGTCTTCTAGTTTTTTCACAAAGTTTATGTTATTGTGTTTGGGTCACAGGGGCTCTAGTCCACCACTGATGCTTTTTCAGAGTTTTTCTTGGGCTTGTTGTTGTCTTTCTTTTGCCGTTTGTTTAGTTGTAGGGTCCCCTTTTAGTAGCACATTTCTTGGTGGCTTCTTTTGTCTGGGGGTGTGAGTTTGACTCAGTCGGGGGCCCTTGGCTTGCAGAGGGTGGTCTCTGGTTCTACTGGCCGCTATGGATGGTGAAAAACCTGTGTATGAGCGCAATATAAATAAAATATCATGTCATATCATACTACCCCTGGGGTGAGAGAAAAGTCAGAATAGGGCAGAATGGTGGTTCCTGAATGTGCACTTTGGTGGACCTACCCATTGGGCTGCCTACAGAGTCTGCCTTCCACAGAATATTAGTCCGCCGGCATTTTACAGCTACCTTTCTGCCAGATTCCCCCCAGAAACCCGAAGATTCGAAGCACAGCGGTGGTGGTGGACCACCTAAAACTGGGGCCCTGTACAAGTGGGAAACCCTGTTCTGGAGCAGAGCGGTTATGGGAGAGAAAGCCCGGAACCCAAGCCCAGCAGTGGTGGGGGAAGCATCTAGAACTGGAACACAGTGCTAGAGGGGAAACACCTAGAGTTGGAAACAAGCACTTAGAAGTGGAGAAGTGGAGCAGAGCAGCTAAGAGAGGAACCTCTAGACTGGAATCCTAGGCGCAGTATGGAGACCGTTAGAACTGGCACATGGTGCTGGAGGGTCAGAATGCCTACATTTGAGATACAGTGGTAGGTAGAAAACAGTTAGATTTGAGACACCTGCTAAGTGGTAAAATGGCTACATTTGGGACACTGCAGCAAGTAAAGAAACACTCAGAGATCAGACACAACCCAAAGCAAAAAAGCCCCTTGGCAATCCAGTAGCAAAAATTATCCTCACAGTTTTATTAAAATGTTCTTTCTATGTTCCCTTTTTTGCACAGCTCCAGTTAAACCGTGGTGAAAGCATTTAGGTCCTGTAAATCACTAAATATTCTTTCCAAGAAGACTCATACCATTCAATGCAAGCCTGGGTGGCTGGTCGTCTACAGATTACTTTGTTATGATTTGGCGCCATCTAAAGGCAAAAGGTCGTAGTACTGATGGTCTCCTCTAACTGCAGAACGGCCGGCGGCAAAAAACCTTGAGCTGTTTCTTTTTCATTCTATATGTAGTGCCTCTGCCACAGGCCTCACCCTCACGACTACAGGTGTTTTTATTTAGAAATAGAAGTGTTAGTCAGGATCAGAACCGCCCTCTGTCTCCATGTGTTTCGTCCAGTGGTCGAAAGTGTATGAAAAGAAGTAGTGGAACTATGTTCCCTGCTTGCCTGCCCCCGCTCCCCACTAACCCCACCGCCCCATCCCCTCCCACGTGCATACCAAACCCCCAAACAAACGCACCTCAAATTTATCTTAACACTTTCATTTTGAAACTAAGCCATTCCGGAATGGTTTCTTTTGAAAATAAAAGTATGGGAACAGTAACCCTTAGTAAAAAAAAAAACGAAAGTAGAGGAGCACCGCCCACTTTGACCTCTGGATTCATCAGCACTTGCAGGTTCCCACACTGCTCACCCAGCGCTCCCTACCAGCGGCAGCACTTCCCGCCACCGCCTCCTCATCGCAGTGTCATATCATTTGGGCTCCCGCTTTTATGGGATTTATTTGTCCATCATTTCTGTCTGTGTTTATCCATATTTACCTTTTGGCTATTTTTCTGTATGTATCCACATTTATTATGTTGCATATAAAAAGACAACTTGCAACCGCTGTATTTCCGAATTTGTTAAATGAAAGAAATGCATTTTTTTTAAACGCACACAGCTACACAGGGCCACACATGGAACTGGATTATTCCATATCAATGCCGGCTCCATTTTCACGACGACAACAAATGGTTACTCCTGTGGTTGCTCCGGAACTAGGATATAGGTTATCTGCAATATGAAGAATTGTAATACTATTTTCCATACAATGTTTGTACCCGCCATGCTGCCAGTATGCAATGTGATTGGCCTGCAATGCATGATTGACAGCACTGGGAACCAAACATATGCCCGTATGCAATGTGATTGGCCTGCAATGCATGATTGACAGCACTGGGAACCAAACATATGCCCGTATACAATGTGATTGGCCTGCAATGCATGATTGACAGCACTGGGAATCAAACAGAAAAACCTCCTTTTCCATTTATTTCCCATTTTTATAAATGAATACAGACAGAAAACAGATTGATCTCCATCTGTATCGCTGTGTAAAAATCGGTGAAAAACGGAAGACAGGGTGCCTTACATATAATACAGACTCTGTGCAATGCACAACGGTAAAAGCTTCTCACACTTCCCTCTATGTCACTGCCAGTTCCTGTGCACACCAGAGTCATATCCTCACTCAGTCCACCAGCGAAACACCTCACAGTGCCCACCAGCGCCATCCCTTCACAGTGGACGCCGGAGTCCGCTTCTAGTGCCGGACTCTCACACTGATCACCAGTGACAACTGCTCGTTCTATCCACGGCAGCACATGAAACATGCTCAGGAGGGTTCAAGGGCATTTCAGATTTAAGACCATTCAGTCATTGGCCTCTCTGCAGAGATTGTCATAATCAGTGCTTCATTGGTGCCAGGATGTGCAGATTGTTTTACAGAAAGTGATATGCCAGAGAACTATGAAGTGCTTCTCTAAAATGCTCAAAATGCCTGGGGGTAGCTAAAAAAATCTAGAGATAATGGCATTACCTGTTACATAAATTATTCTAAATCCAACTAAGGGCTTCATAAAACCATTCATCTGAGGCAGGACATAAGTTGCACTCTTAGTACAAGGCTGTACCACGTGAGAATGTGGTAGCATGGACAGAGTCAGGCTTATCTTTGGAGGGAGGGAGGGCTGTAGCTTGGTACAAAGAAATTGTACCATACCTATGGTCCAAATAACACTGAAACATTATGTATTGTAAAAAATAAAGGGTTTATTTAAACACAAGTAGACCAAGATAATTCTTGGGTGAGTACAATAACATCTTATACACACAACCATAAAATCCAATTCAATACCTATGGTCTGCAAACCAAGGTATAACCTTATTTAGAGGAGCAAAAAGCACGTCAAGGTGAGTCAAACCTAAATTTCTACAATCAGGATAGTAATATACTCTTCTTGGGGAATAAGACCAGGTTAGATTTACTTTTAGAATACAATCAGTATTTCAAGGGTAGTTGACCTTGTCAATCATGCAGTGACACACCATTCTAAAATCCCATAATAAACCAACCCTGTTACAAGTATACTTCTTGCAACGTTACTTTTTAGAACTCAGTTCAGAGCTAGTGAATCAACTCACAGGGGCTCATTACGGGTCTGGAGGTAACTGTGCCGGTGCTACCGGCGGGTTGCCGCCAGACCAAAAAATATTTACTGGCGCCTTACTTCCCGGTGCCACCGGGAATTGCAACCCTGGCGGCCCGGAAAGTCAGGTGCCGGTAAATTGTAAGTCCCCATAGGACTCTACGGGAATGGGGACATGGAAGCACCGGCACCGCTGCTAACAGTGCCAGTGCTTCCGTGATGGTCTGCCTACCGTGGTCGCTGTGCCCGGCAAGGTCAGACCTGTTAGGCATGGCGGCTCCGGCAGGCAGACCTGTAATATGCCGTTCCAGGAACAACAGTGCCGTTAAGCTTACCAGCACCCTTCTTTCCGTACCGGCAGGGTCAGAATGAGGCCCATATACTTCCTGGAGAGACTTAAGCTACACAATGATAAATATGAACACTCAGCCATTTTAGAATGCACTAAGCACATTGGGGAAAGCAAAAGACACTTTAAGGAAGACACAATGGGCCTCATTACGACAATGGAGTAAGCCATGCAGCTATTTGCGGCATGGCTACCCCCATACCGGGTACCGGGTCATTTCTCCCAGGCGTCCTTAGTGGGTCCCGCGAGGAGACCTTGTAATGAGGCGGTAGGGGATTAACAGGGCCGGCAGCTCTAGCCCTACCGCCCGGGTCGCAATGACCCCCAATGTATTTCAAGGTCAGTAATAGACCCTATGACTATTTTAGAAATGTTAAGCAGTTTCAGCGAAAGACAACCCTGTGTTACAAGTTTAGAAGAGAAGCAGCTATTCAAGGTAAGTAAAGAACCATATACTTTTAATAGGGGCTTCAAGAAACTTACAAGACAAGTATTACATTTAAGTCCATTTTAGATCTGTATGAAGCAGGCCAGGGAAAGCAAACCCTCATACGATACCCTTTAAGAATGACACGGCAGAATCCTTTTCTTATCCAGTCCCTCCCTAGTCTATTGCACGAGTTCTCTCAGAAGCAGAAGAGGGACCCTTGTGGTCTAGGTGCCAGTTGTAGGTAGGTTAAGATAGGGTCCCATTACCGGAAAGTCAAGGTTCCAGGGGAGATCTTCTTAAACAAGTATTAACTTCAGAGTTAAAGTGTTCAGGGACTTCAGAGAAGGCTCTCTATACGTGTTCCAGCATTCGGTCTGGGCAAGTGGTATGGACAAACTCCCAACCACACAAATCACCCACTCAGTCGCACAGGATCCACACCAGTCATAAAGTCTTACCCATGCCCACACCGTACCTTAGGAGATAAGAAGAGCTTTGGAGTGGATGCCTTCAGGATGCAGCAGCACAGGGCCCTGTCCCTGGATTCTTGGTCTGGAGACGAAAGAACTGGACACTGGATGGGAACTTGCAGCAGCAGTCATCAGAGGAGGCTTCCAGCAAAGGTGTCTTCATGGATTCTCGTGGCTCTGTGGATTTGGCGCCTTTTTACAGCAGGCAGATGAAGAACGAATGTCGCCGCTCGTATTCTCTTCACTCTCTCGGTCTTGCACTCTGGTGAGGGGACTTCATGGATTCCAATTGTGTCTCTGAAGATCCAGCAGGAAGCCACCCAAGTTTTAGATTCATTTGGACTTTGGAAGACCATGCACTGCACTCAGGCTCGAGGTCCCCTGGTATAGGCGATTTGAAGCCCAACAAGGTCACAGCATGTCGTGGGATGGCTCAAAATGCAGGTCATCTTTAGTCTAGTGGATCTCCCCTGTCTCTGGGTAGGAGTCATCCTTTGCAGGACCACCAGGTCAATTGGAAGGAAGCATTGCATCAGGCTCCCGTAACACAGCAGGCTCTTCAGTCGGTGGAAATTGCTACAGACGTCTTTTCTTCCTCTTCGGATTCAGCTCCAGTGGTCGACTTGTCAGCAGCTTCCAGATTCAGAGCATTTATCGGCTACGACAGGACAACTTCTGCAATCTCTCCCTGCAGTTTAAAGAAAGGGGCGGTCTGGCTGTCCAATCAGGACAGCCATCCCCCGCTGCCCACTGGGAGTTGGTTCCTTTCAGGCATGGTGGAAAACAAAGGGTGCAGAGTTTTGGACTCCTCCCTCGCATCCCGTCTTCTCAGACATTCTGGAGACTAGGTGAGGAATAAATAGGATTCCCGCCGAAGGAAACGCTTGCACCGAGGTTGTTCCCACCTAGAATGGCAGGGGAAGACCTCAGAAACAAAATGCAAATGAGAAATGGTCAAAAAAGAAGGAGCCTACCATTCTAGCCGAATGGTAACCCTCCTGTGCATTACTGCGGCTGTTATGAAAGTATGCAAGTAATTATGACTAATGTCATAAGTAACTTCACTGCCACCGGCCATTCAAGTAAAATTGCAATTGTAACAGAAATGTGACCAGGTAAGTAGGAAAGGGGATACATTCTATCTGCCCAGCACCCCACATAAGGTGGGATGTGCTGGCTCACTATATAAAATGTAAAGAGGAGGAAAATCCCTCTTTACCCCTAGGGAACAGTAGTTCACCAAAGTACACTAAAGAGAAATTAACAGGGAAGCCAACGGGCCAACACAGCCATAGCCCAAAAGTTACAGGAAACTATAACTTCATCCATACACTATGGAGAGACATACAAATGTCACCCATAAAAAGAGTAAAAGACTAGGTGAGAGGGGAAAAAGATTCCCCTTCACCCAGGGACAAGGAAAAATAGTTACCAAGTCCAAAGCAAAAGGTTCTGGGGTTGACACAGGTCAGTAAGATTTATCACAAATATGAAAATCTTACCTAACATTACCCACCAGAAAAAGAAGGTATTACCTCAACTCCACCTTTCTGATTTCTGAGGCATTAACCACAACTCGTAATTAGGTGGAAATTCCACAGCTACCATTGGTGGAAACCACAATCCTGTTTGGAAGAATTAGTACCGCTCATACCTTGAAACTTGTAATGAGGCCCAGTGTGTGCTATGCAGGTTGCCGACTTCTCGTCTTTTCTCCTGGTAGGACATATTTAGCATTTTTCCACAACACTAGGTCAAGTTTGGTCAAAGAGTTGCAGCTCATAATCCTCGACTGTCAGGGTGGAAGGGCCAGCCTGCTTCTCTAGGCTGCTTGGTTCACCGCTGCGCCGCTTCTACCCTGATGCCCAGGGGACAAGTCGAGGGTACACGCAGGTGGACAGCGTTTGCCCACTTATTTCAGAGGCTGGTCACCGGCCTGCCCCCCTCCTGTATTTTTGCAGCCGAAAGTAAATACAAGTCGATTTGCTCTGTTTAGCAACTGTGCAGAACACTTAGCTGCTAGGCCTTACGACCAGACCAGCAGGTGCAGCAATTGGTCATAAAATGCCTCTTATTAGGACGTTGCTCTCCAGGGAATATTTTGGTATTGATGTCAGGGACGACATTTGGGGGATGCTGGCTGGCCTTGCCGTTGCGACCCCGGGCTAAGGATCGCGTGTGAGCCGGCAGCTTGCGACAGAGCCGGGCCTTCCTTCACTTCCTGCATGAACTCTCGACCTGAAAGCCTTTCATCTCAGAGCTTGGGTTGCTTGGCAACCCAGCGAGGGCTGGTGCAAGCATTACTTTACACATCATTTCTAATTGGTGTTCGCAGTTTACTTTTTCATTAAGAAAGAAAAAGCCCTTCATCGCTATATTTTCTTACAACATGTAGGGCAGGCCTGGGCTGCTTTTCGGTTTGCAAATGAGAATTAATTAGGCATCCTGTGTCAAGCACCCTGGGAGAGAAGACAAACTGACAAATCAATACATTCTGCTGTCAGGAGAGTGGGCGTAGACAAGGAGGTGCCAGGCAGGCCCACGGCGGTGCAGAAATCGCAGTTGCTTTTGGGATTACCTCTCAGCTCCTGCACAGAGTCCTCCTCGGCTGACGGGTGAAGGCACGTGCCGCACAGCGTTATGAATGTGTGCACATCTGGAAAACCTTCCCTTGCGCTGACCCAGCAAGGAAGACAGATCTTTTTGGCAAGGCAAACGTGGTAAGTGCTATTGCAGAAACCACCAACCTGCCCTGTAAACCCCAGCATAATCTTCCTTCTAAGCGCAACCGCGCGCCTCTTTGATCACAGGTACCCCTCACGCTATAGCGAGGCACTGCGTTAGGATCTCAAGGTTCATTCTGTGCAGTTTAAATTGGACATCACCAAATACTTGGGGTGTGTGTGGGGGCACTGCCCTGTGACTGGCAATTCAAGCTTAGCTTCTAGGTGGGCATAGGGCTTCAGAGTCCAATAAACCTGCCCCATGATTATCTGCAGTTACCTTCATTAACTTGATACTGCTGCTAACCTTGCACATTCTCACCGCCGGAAGCCCAGGATCTGCAGAGGGCCACATGCATTTTTCATGCTCCGACGTGGAGCTGCCGCACAATGCACCGCTGATGGGCCCAGGATCTGGAAGTGGCCGAATCATTTTCCTTGCGCCGACATGGAGTGCTGTTCCGTTCACACCACCGGTCGGCCCGGGATCTCTGGAGGGCCATACACATTTGTTTTATTTGCGCCAACGTACAGCGCTTCATTCTTTTTCACTGCCAGGTGGCTTGGCTAGACAGAGTGAGCTCGGGCAGCCGCCTTCTTCATTTTCCCACCGCCTGTCGCATGCGGGGCGGGGGGACAGAAGTACACCGTTGGCAGCCAGGGAATCGGGATGGGGGTGCACGGACATTCGTGTTGTTGATTCTACATTCTTGGCAATGAAGATACAATGAAGGCCAAGGGCAGCAGCCCACCCTGCAGACAAGCTTCACCGAAGACGGCTATGAAGATACAATGAATGCCAAGGGCAGCAGCCCACCCTGCAGACAAGCTTCACCGAAGACGGCAATGAAGATACAATGAATGCCAAGGGCAGCAGCCCACCCTGCAGACAAGCTTCACCGAAGACGGCTGTGAAGATACAATGAATGCCAAAAAGGCAGCAGCCCATCCTGCAGACAAGCTTCACCGAAGACGGCAATGAAGATACAATGAATGCCAAGGGCAGCAGCCCAGTCTGCAGACAAGCTTCACCGAAGACGGCAATGAAGATACAATGAATGCCAAGGGCAGCAGCCCACCCTGCAGACAAGCTTCACCGAAGACAGCTGTGAAGATACAATGAATGCCAAAAAGGCAGCAGCACATCCTGCAGACAAGATTCACCGAAGACGGCAATGAAGATACAATGAAGGCCAAGGGCAGCAGCCCATCCTGCAGACAAGCTTCACCGAAGACGGCAATGAAGATACAATGAATGCCAAGGGCAGCAGCCCACCCTGCAGACAAGCTTCACCGAAGACGGCAAAGAAGATACAATGAATGCCAAGGGCAGCAGCCCACCCTGCAGACAAGCTTCACCAAAGACGGCAATGAAGATACAATGAATGCCAAGGGCAGCAGCCCACCCTGCAGACAAGCTTCACCGAAGACGGCTGTGAAGATACAATGAATGCCAAAAAGGCAGCAGCCCATCCTGCAGACAAGCTTCACCGAAGACGGCAATGAAGATACAATGAATGCCAAGGGCAGCAGCCCACCCTGCAGACAAGCTTCACCGAAGACGGCAATGAAGATACAATGAATGCCAAGGGCAGCTGCCCACCCTGCAGACAAGCTTCACCGAAGACGGCTGTGAAGATACAATGAATGCCAAAAAGGCAGCAGCCCATCCTGCAGACAAGCTTCACCGAAGACGGCGATGAAGATACAATGAATGCCAAGGGCAGCAGCCCACCCTGCAGACAAGCTTCACCGAAGACGGCAATGAAGATACAATGAATGCCAAGGGCAGCAGCCCATCCTGCAGACAAGCTTCACCGAAGACGGCAATGAAGAAACAATGAATGCCAAGGGCAGCAGCCCACCCTGCAGACAAGCTTCACCGAAGATGGCTGTGAAGATACAATGAATGCCAAAAAGGCAGCAGCCCATCCTGCAGACAAGCTTCACCGAAGACGGCGATGAAGATACAATGAATGCCAAGGGCAGCAGCCCACCCTGCAGACAAGCTTCACCAAAGACGGTACTGAAGATACAATGGCTGCCAAGAGCAGCAGCCCACCCTGCAGACAACCTTCACCGAAGACGGCAATGAAGATACAATGAATGCCAAGGGCAGCAGCCCACCCTGCAGACAAGCTTCACCGAAGACGGCAATGAAGATACAATGAATGCCAAGGGCAGCGGCCCACCCTGCAGACAAGCTTCACCGAAGACGGCTGTGAAGATACAATGAATGCCAAAAAGGCAGCAGCCCATCCTGCAGACAAGCTTCACCGAAGACGGCAATGAAGATACAATGAATGCCAAGGGCAGCAGCCCACCCTGCAGACAAGCTTCACCGAAGACGGCAATGAAGATACAATGAAGGCCAAGGGCAGCAGCCCACCCTGCAGACAAGCTTCACCGAAGACGGCTGTGAAGATACAATGAATGCCAAAAAGGCAGCAGCCCATCCTGCAGACAAGCTTCACCGAAGACGGCGATGAAGATACAATGAATGCCAAGGGCAGCAGCCCACCCTGCAGACAAGCTTCACCGAAGACGGCAATGAAGATACAATGAATGCCAAGGGCAGCAGCCCATCCTGCAGACAAGCTTCATCGAAGACGGCAATGAAGATACAATGAATGCCAAGGGCAGCAGCCCACCCTGCAGACAAGCTTCACCGAAGACGGCTGTGAAGATACAATGAATGCCAAAAAGGCAGCAGCCCATCCTGCAGACAAGCTTCACCGAAGACGGTGATGAAGATACAATGAATGCCAAGGGCAGCAGCCCATCCTGCAGACAAGCTTCACCGAAGACGGCGATGAAGATACAATGAATGCCAAGGGCAGCAGCCCACCCTGCAGACAAGCTTCACCGAAGACGGCAATGAAGATAAAATGACTGCCAAGGGCAGCAGCCCATCCTGCAGACAAGATTCACCGAAGACGGCGATGAAGATACAATGAGTGCCAAGGGCAGCAGCCCACCCTGCAGACAAGCTTCACCAAAGATGGAAATGAATATACAATGACTGCCAAGGGCAGCAGCCCACCTGCAGACAAGCTTCACCGAAGACGGCTATGAAGATACAATGACTGCCAATGGCAGCAGCCCATCCTGTAGACAAGCTTCACCAAATACGGCAATGAAGATAAAATGACTGCCAAGGGCAGCAGCCCATCCTGCAGACAAGCTTCACCGAAGACAGCGATGAAGATACAATGAATGCCAAGGGCAGCAGCCCATCCTGCAGACAAGCTTCACCGAATACGGCTATGAAGATACAATGAATGCCAAGGGCAGCAGCCCACCCTGCAGACAATTTTCACCAAATACGGCAATGAAGATAAAATGACTGCCAAGGGAAGCAAGCCATCCTGCAGACAAGCTTCACCGAAGACGGCTATGAATATACAGTGAATGCCAAGGGCAGCAGCCCATCCTGCAGACAAGCTTCACCGAAGACAGCAATGAAGGTACAGTGAATGCCAAGGGCAGCAGCCCATCCTGCAGACGCTTCACCGAAGACGGCTATGAAGATACAATGAAGGGCAAGGGCAGCAGCCCACCCTGCAGACAAGCTTCACCGAAGACGGCTATGAATATACAGTGAATGCCAAGGGCAGCAGCCCATCCTGCAGACAAGCTTCACCGAAGACAGCAATGAAGGTACAGTGAATGCCAAGGGCAGCAGCCCATCCTGCAGACGCTTCACCGAAGACGGCTATGAAGATACAATGAAGGGCAAGGGCAGCAGCCCGCCCTGCAGACAAGCTTCACCGAAGACGGCTATGAAGATACAATGAATGCCAAGGGCAGAAGCCCATCCTGCAGACAAGCTTCACCAAAGACGACTAGGAAGGTACAATGAAGGCCAGGGGCAGCAGCCCACCCTGCAGACAAGCTTCACCGAAGACGGCTATGAAGATACAATGAATGCCAAGGGCAGCAGCCCATACTGCAGACTCTTCACCGAAGACGGCTATGAAGGTACAATGAAGGCCAAGGGCAGCAGCCGACCCTGCAGACAAGCTTCACCGAAGACGGCTATGAAGATACAATGAATGCCAAGGGCAGCAGCCCATCTTGCAGACGCTTCACCGAAGACAGCTATGAAGATACAATGAATGCCATGGGCAGCAGCCCACCCTGCAGACAAGCTTCACCGAAGACGGCTATGAAGATACAATGAATGCCAAGGGCAGCAGCCCATCTTGCAGACGCTTCACCGAAGACAGCTATGAATATACAGTGAATGGCAAGGGCAGCAGCCCATCCTGCAGACAAGCTTCACCGAAGACAGCAATGAAGGTACAGTGAATGCCAAGGGCAGCAGCCCATCCTGCCGACAAGCTTCACCGAAGACGGCTATGAAGGTACATTGAATGCCAAGGGCAGCAACCCATCCTTCAGACAAGCTTCACCAAAGATGGAAATGAATATACAATGTATGCCAAGGGCAGCAGCCCATATGGCAGACAAGCTTCACCGAAGACGGCTATGAAGATACAATGAATGCCAAGGGCAGCAGCCCATCCTGCAGACAAGCTTCACCGAAGACAGCATTGAAGGTACAGTGAATGCCAAGGGCAGCAGCCCATCCTGCCGACAAGCTTCACCGAAGACGGCTATGAAGATACAATCAATGCCAAGGGCAGCAGCCCACCCTGCAGACAAGCTTCACCGAAAACGGCTATGAATATACAGTGTATGCCAAGGGCAGCAGCCCATTCTGCAGACAAGCTTCACCGAAGACAGCAATGAAGGTACAGTGAATGCCAAGGGCAGCAGCCCATCCTGCCGACAAGCTTCACCGAAGACGGCTATTAAGATACAATGAATGCCAAGGGCAGCAGCCCATCCTGCAGACAAGCTTCACCGAAGACAGCAATGAAGGTACAGTGAATGCCAAGGGCAGCAGCCCATCCTTCAGACAAGCTTCACCAAAGATGGAAATGAATATACAATGTATGCCAAGGGCAGCAGCCCATATGGCAGACAAGCTTCACCAAAGACAGCTATTAAGATACAATGAATGCCAAGGGCAGCAGCCCATCCTGCAGACAAGCTTCACCGAAGACGGCTATGAAGATACAATGAATGCCAAGGGCAGCAGCCCATCCTGCAGACACTTCACCGAAGACGGCTATGAAGATACAGTGAATGCCAAAAAGGCAGCAGCCCATCCTGCAGGCAAGCTTCACCGAATACGGCTATGAATAGGCAGTGAATGCCAAGGGCAGCAGCCCATCCTGCAGACAAGCTTCACCGAAGACGGCTATGAAGATACAATGAATGCCAAGGACAGCAACCCACCCTGCAGACAAGCTTCACCGAAGACGGCTATGAAGATACAATGAATGCCAAGGACAGCAACCCACCCTGCAGACAAGCTTCATCGAAGACGGCTGTGAAGATACAATGAATGCCAAAAAGGCAGCAGCCCATCCTGCAGACAAGCTTCACCGAAGACGGCAATGAATAGGCAGTGAATGCCAAGGGCAGAAGTCCATCCTGCAGACAAGCTTCACCGAAGACACCAATGAAGGTACAGTGAATGCCAAGGGCAGCAGCCCATCCTTCAGACAAGCTTCACCAAAGATGGAAATGAATATACAATGTATGCCAAGGGCAGCAGCCCATATGGCAGACAAGATTCACTGAAGACGGCTATGAAAATACAGTGACTGCCAAAGGCAGTAGCCCATCCTGCAGACAAGCTTCACCGAAGACGGCAATTAATATAAAATGAATGCCAAGGGCTGCAGCCCATCCTGCAGACAAGCTTCACCGAAAACGGCAATGAATATAAAATGAATGCCAAGGGCTGCAGCCCATCCTGCAGACAAGCTTCACTGAAGACGGCTATGAAGATACAATGAATGCCAAGGGCAGCAGCCCATCGTGCAGACAAGCTTCACCGAAGACGGCTATGAAGATACAGTGAATGCTAAAAAGGCAGCAGCCCATCCTGCAGTCAAGCTTCATCGAAGTCGGCTATGAAGATACAATGAATGCCAAGCGCAGCAGCCGATCCTGCAGACAAGCTTCACCGAAGACGGTAATGAAGATAAAATGAAGGCCAAGGGCAGCAGCCCATCCTGCAGACAAGCTTCACCAAAGATGACAATGAAGATACAATCCCAAGGGCAGCAACCCATCCTGCAGACAAGCTTCACCGAACACGGCTATGAAGATACAATGAATGCCAAGGGCAGCAACCCATCCTGCAGACAAGCTTCACCGAACACGGCTATGAAGATACAATTAATGCCAAGGGCAGCAGCCCATCCTGCAGACAAGCTTCACTGAAGACGGCAATGAAGATACAATGAATGCCAAGGGCAGCAGCCCATCCTGCAGACAAGCTTCACCAAAGACGGCTAAGAAGATACAATGAATGCCAAGGGCAGCAGCCCATATGGCAGACAAGCTTCACCGAAGACGGCTATGAAGATACAATGAATGCCAAGGGCAGTAGCCCATCCTGCAGACAAGCTTCACCAAAGACAGCAATGAAGGTACAGTGAATGCCAAGGGCAGCAGCCCATCCTGCAGACAAGCTTCACCGAAGACGGCAATGAAGGTACAGTGAATGCCAAGGGCAGCAGCCCATCCTGCAGACAAGCTTCACCGAACACGGATATGAAGATACAATGAATGCCAAGGGCAGCAACCCATCCTGCAGACAAGCTTCACCGAACACGGCTATGAAGATACAATGAATGCCAAGGGCAGCAGCCCATCCTGCAGACAAGCTTCACCGAAGACGGCTATGAAGATACAGTGAATGCCAAGGGCAGCAGCCCATCCTGCAGTCAAGCTTCATCGAAGTCGGCTATGAAGATACAATGAATGCCAAGGGCAGCAGCCGATCCTGCAGACAAGCTTCACCTAAGACAGTAATGAAGATAAAATGAAGGCCAAGGGCAGCAGCCCATCCTGCAGACAAGCTTCACCAAAGATGGCAATGAAGATACAATCCCAAGGGCAGCAACCCATCCTGCAGACAAGCTTCAACGAACACGGCTATGAAGATACAATGAATGCCAAGGGCAGCAACCCATCCTGCAGACAAGCTTCACCGAACACGGCTATGAAGATACAATTAATGCCAAGGGCAGCAGCCCATCCTGCAGACAAGCTTCACTGAAGACGGCAATGAAGATACAATGAATGCCAAGGGCAGCAGCCCATCCTGCAGACAAGCTTCACCAAAGACGGCTAAGAAGATACAATGAATGCCAAGGGCAGCAGCCCATATGGCAGACAAGCTTCACCGAAGACGGCTATGAAGATACAATGAATGCCAAGGGCAGTAGCCCATCCTGCAGACAAGCTTCACCAAAGACAGCAATGAAGGTACAGTGAATGCCAAGGGCAGCAGCCCATCCTGCAGACAAGCTTCACCGAAGACGGCAATGAAGGTACAGTGAATGCCAAGGGCAGCAGCCCATCCTGCAGACAAGCTTCACCGAACACGGATATGAAGATACAATGAATGCCAAGGGCAGCAACCCATCCTGCAGACAAGCTTCACCGAACACGGCTATGAAGATACAATGAATGCCAAGGGCAGCAGCCCATCCTGCAGACAAGCTTCACCGAAGACGGCTATGAAGATACAGTGAATGCCAAGGGCAGCAGCCCATCCTGCAGTCAAGCTTCATCGAAGTCGGCTATGAAGATACAATGAATGCCAAGGGCAGCAGCCGATCCTGCAGACAAGCTTCACCTAAGACGGTAATGAAGATAAAATGAAGGCCAAGGGCAGCAGCCCATCCTGCAGACAAGCTTCACCAAAGATGGCAATGAAGATACAATCCCAAGGGCAGCAACCCATCCTGCAGACAAGCTTCACCGAACACGGATATGAAGATACAATGAATGCCAAGGGCAGCAACCCATCCTGCAGACAAGCTTCACCGAACACGGCTATGAAGATACAATGAATGCCAAGGGCAGCAGCCCATCCTGCAGACAAGCTTCACTGAAGACGGCAATGAAGATACAATGAATGCCAAGGGCAGCAGCCCATCCTGCAGACAAGCTTCACCAAAGACGGCATTGAAGATACAATGAATCCCAAGGGCAGCAACCCATCCTGCAGACAAGCTTCACCGAACACGGATATGAAGATACAATGAATGCCAAGGGCAGCAACCCATCCTGCAGACAAGCTTCACCGAACACGGCTATGAAGATACAATCAATGCCAAGGGCAGCAGCCCATCCTGCAGACAAGCTTCACCGAAGACGGCTATGAAGATACAGTGAATGCCAAGGGCAGCAGCCCATCCTGCAGTCAAGCTTCATCGAAGTCGGCTATGAAGATACAATGAATGCCAAGGGCAGCAGCCGATCCTGCAGACAAGCTTCACCTAAGACGGTAATGAAGATAAAATGAAGGCCAAGGGCAGCAGCCCATCCTGCAGACAAGCTTCACCAAAGATGGCAATGAAGATACAATCCCAAGGGCAGCAACCCATCCTGCAGACAAGCTTCACCGAACACGGATATGAAGATACAATGAATGCCAAGGGCAGCAACCCATCCTGCAGACAAGCTTCACCGAACACGCCTATGAAGATACAATGAATGCCAAGGGCAGCAGCCCAGCCTGCAGACAAGCTTCACTGAAGACGGCAATGAAGATACAATGAATGCCAAGGGCAGCAGCCCATCCTGCAGACAAGCTTCACCAAAGACGGCATTGAAGATACAATGAATGCCAAGAGCAGCAACCCATCCTGACAACAAGCTTCACTGAAGATGGCAATGAAGGTACAATGAATGATAGGGGCAGCATCCCATCCTGCAGACAAGCTTCACCGAAGATGGCTATGAAGATACAGTGAATGCCAAGGGCAGCAGCCCATCCTGCAGTCAAGCTTCATCGAAGTCGGCTATGAAGATACAATGAATGCCAAGGGCAGCAGCCGATCCTGCAGACAAGCTTCACCGAAGACGGTAATGAAGATAAAATGAAGGCCAAGGCCAGCAGCCCATCCTGCAGACAAGCTTCACCGAAGACAGCTCTGAAGAGACAATGAATGCCAAGGGCTGCAGCCCATCCTGCAGACAAGCTTCACCAAAGATGGCAATGAAGATACAATCCCAAGGGCAGCAACCCATCCTGCAGACAAGCTTCACCGAACACGGCTATGAAGATACAATGAATGCCAAGGGCAGCAACCCATCCTGCAGACAAGCTTCACCGAACACGGCTATTAAGATACAATGAATGCCAAGGGTAGCAGCCCATCCTGAAGTCAAGCTTCACTGAAGACAGCAATGAAGATACAATGAATGCCAAGGGCAGCAGCCAATTCTGCAGGCAAGCTTCACCGAAGACAGAAATGAAGATACAATGAATGCCAAGGGCAGTAGCCCATCCTGCAGACAAGCTTCACCAAAGACAGCAATGAAGGTACAGTGAATGCCAAGGGCAGCAGCCCATCCTGCAGACAAGCTTCACCGAAGACGGCTATGAAGATACAATGAATGCCAAGGGCAGCAGCCCATCCTGCAGACAAGCTTCACCAAAGACAGCAATGAAGGTACAGTGAATGCCAAGGGCAACAGCCCATCCTGCAGACAAGCTTCACCGAAGACGGCAATGAAGGTACAGTGAATGCCAAGGGCAGCAGCCCATCCTTCAGACCAACTTCACCAAAGATGGAAATGAATATACAATGTATGCCAAGGGCAGCAGCCCAAATGGCAGACAAGCTTCACTGAAGACGGCTATGAAGATACAATGAATGCCAAGGGCAGCAGCCCATCGTGCAGACAAGCTTCACCGAAGACGGCTATGAAGATACAGTGAATGCCAAAAAGGCAGCAGCCCATCCTGCAGTCAAGCTTCATCGAAGTCGGCTATGAAGATACAATGAATGCCAAGGGCAGCAGCCCATCCTGCAGTCAAGCTTCATCGAAGTCGGCTATGAAGATACAGTGAATGCCAAGGGCAGCAGCCCATCCTGCAGTCAAGCTTCATCGAAGTCGGCTATGAAGATACAATGAATGCCAAGGGCAGCAGTCGATCCTGCAGACAAGCTTCACCGAAGACGGTAATGAAGATAAAATGAAGGCCAATGGCAGCAGCCCATCCTGCAGACAAGCTTCACCAAAGATGCCAATGAAGATACAATCCCAAGGGCAGCAACCCATCCTGCAGACAAGCTTCACCGAACACGGCTATGAAGATACAATGACTGCCAAGGGCAGCAGCCCATCCTGCAGACAAGCTTCACTGAAGACGGCAATGAAGATACAATGAATGCCAAGGGCAGCAGCCCATCCTGCAGACAAGCTTCACCAAAGACGGCATTGAAGATACAATGAATGCCAAGGGCAGCAACCCATCCTGACAACAAGCTTCACTGAAGATGGCAATGAAGGTACAATGAATGATAGGGGCAGCAGCCCATCCTGCAGACAAGCTTCACCGAAGACGGCTATGAAGATACAATGAATGCCAAGGGCATCAGCCGATCCTGCAGACAAGCTTCACCGAAGACGGTAATGAAGATAAAATGAAGGCCAAGGCCAGCAGCCCATCCTGCAGACAAGCTTCACCGAAGACAGCTCTGAAGAGACAATGAATACCAAGGGCTGCAGCCCATCCTGCAGACAAGCTTCACCAAAGATGGCAATGAAGATACAACCCAAGGGCAGCAACCCATCCTGCAGACAAGCTTCACCGAACACGGCTATGAAGATACAATGAATGCCAAGGGCAGCAACCCATCCTGCAGACAAGCTTCACCGAACACGGCTATTAAGATACAATGAATGCCAAGGGCAGCAGCCAATCCTGCAGGCAAGCTTCACCGAAGACAGAAATGAAGATACAATGAATGCCAAGGGCAGTAGCCCATCCTGCAGACAAGCTTCACTGAAGACGGCAATGAAGATACAATGAATGCCAAGGGCAGCAGCCCATCCTGCAGACAAGCTTCACCAAAGATGGCATTGAAGATACAATGAATGCCAAGGGCAGCAACCCATCCTGACAACAAGCTTCACTGAAGATGGCGATGAAGGTACAATGAATGATAGGGGCAGCAACCCATCCTGCAGACAAGCTTCACCGAAGACGGCAATGAAGATACAATGAATGCCAAGGGCAGCAGCCCATCCTGTAGACAAGCGGCAGCAACCCACCCAGCCAACAAGCTTCACCGAAAACAGGCATGAAGATACAATGAATGCCAAAGGCAACAACACTTCCGGCAGACAAGCTTCATCAAAGCAGGCAATGAAGATACAATGAATGCCAACAGCAGCAACTCATCCTATAGACAGACTTCAACAAAGAAGGCAATAAATATACAATGAATGCCAAGGGCAGCAACCCATCCTGCCGACACACTTCACCAAAGACAGCAATTAATATACAATGGCCATCATTAAAACTTTGTCGGTACACAGTAAAAGTGCCGGTAATATTGTTTACCGGCACTTTTACCAGTCCTGCAAAGTATGAGTTTGTCGGAACACAGTTGCCGTACCAGCACTGACATCACCTCATCCAGAATTACTGGTGCCAGTAATACTAGCAACGGAAATACCGGAAATGCCAGAAAACTTCACCAGTAATACCGGCACAATGGTATCACCGGCATATCACGAGATTGGATTTGCCAGAAATACCGGCAGATGTTTTTGCTGGTAATGCCAGCAAAACCAAGGCAGAGATAACACCACCTCAGAGCAGCCGGTAAATGGACGCAGGTGAAGGAAATAAGGCCACAGGTGCACCCAATCCACACAGGTGCACCCAATCCTGTCCAAGTTGAATTTAGAAGTCTCCAAGTTGAACTTAGAAGTGTCCCTAATAGTGCAACTGTGGTCTCGATCAACTTGATAAGTTTCGTCCAATATCCGCATTGTGTCGAAGTTGAATCTAGAAAGTGTGCCAATAGCATAACTGTGTCACTGTTGGTGCAGTTCAATTTAGAGAGTGTGTCTAATAACCACATTGTGACAAAGTTGGATTTGAACCGTGCCTAGTAGCTTAACTGTTGATCTAGTTCACTTTAGTACTGTGTCAAAGCTTGAACTTAGAAATTGTGCCTAGTAGCACAACTATGGTCTAGTTCAATTTAAAAAGTGTCTAATAACCACACTGTGCCAAAGTTGGTTTTAGAAATGTGCCTAATAGCATAACCGTGATCTAGCTCAATTTAGAGAGTGTACCTAATAGCGTGAATGTGGACTCGTTCAACTCAGAACATGTGTCTGATAACCACATTGTGCCAAAGTTAAATTTAGAATTATCCCTAACAACTAACTGCGATCCAATTCAATTTCGAGAGTGTATCTAGACACCACACTGTGCCATAGATAAATTTAGAAAGTGTTCCAATGTTGTTCAATCTAGAAAGTGTACCTAATAGCGTAACCGTGGCCATAGTTGAACTTAGAAAGTGTTCCAATGTTGTTCAATCTAGAAAGTGTACCTAATAGCGTAACCGTGGCCATAGTTGAACTTAGAAAGTGTTCCAATGTTGTTCAATCTAGAAAGTGTACCTAATAGCGTAACCGTGGCCATAGTTGAAATTAGAAAGTGTTCCAATGTTGTTCAATTGAGAAAGTGTACCTAATAGTGTAGCCGTGGCCATAGTTCAATTTAGAAAGTCTGCCTAAAACTTAACTGTGGTCCAATTCTTTTTAGAAAGTGAGAATAATCCCGCCTAGAGCATAGCTGAATTTAGCAAGTGTGAATAATACCATCCCGTGGTATAAATGTCCTTCAATGTATGAATATTTTCCTGTGATACAACTGAACTTAGAAACTCTAAATAATAACAGCCAGTGCCACTGCCAAACTAGAAAGTGTGTCTAACTCTGGAAGTGTGAATAATACCCCCCTGTGGCTCAGTTGAACTTTGAAACCGTCCCTAACTGTAGTGTAGATAAACTTAGAGAGTGTGGATAATACCTTCCTGTGGCTCAGTTGAACTTAGAAACTGTCCATAACTTTGGTATAGGCAAACCTAGAAAGAGAAAATAACATCTTGCTGTGGTTTATGTTGAACCTAGAAACTATACCTAGCTGTAGTACAGGTAAACATAGAAAATGTGAACTATTAAAATCCGGTGGTATAGTTGAAGTTGGAAGGTGCAAACGAAATCATCCTATGCCAACTATAAGACTCTTCAAACTTATCCAGGCCATGAGTCAACCCAACCCTCCAAGGTCCACCGAAAATGACCCGCTTGCGGCCGCCTCCCTTCCCTCTCGTGCTACCTCCCATTCCCCTTGCCCCAAACCATCCCACCCTCCATCACACCATCTGCCCATCCCCTATCCATCTCCAAAGCCAGAAGAACGATCCCACGCCACTCCACCCCACCCTCCACCTCGCCCCCACCCCATCCCCTATCCAAACACCAAGCCCGAGGAGCACGATGGCGAGCCAACCATCCTAAGACCCCTGATCTTCCCATCCCCTCCACCCACCCACCCACTATCATCATACCCACAACCCCCCACTCCCACAACTAACGGCCCGCCTAGCCTCCCAAGCACACCCAGCCCCACAACCAAGCCCCACCACCCGCTCCCCTCATCAACTCCCACCAACATACCCCTCGAACCCCACTCCTTCCCCTCCCTAAAAACTGCACGCCTCACCCTGGCAAGAACAGTAGCCACATCCCTTTCACCCTCCGAACCCCCTACCCTCTCTCACACACCAACCGCAACAAAAACACTGAAGAGAAAACGTACCTGTCTCCCTCAATCTCTCAGAGCTCCTCGCCACCCCTGTCCTGACCCACCACCTCAATCTCCCAATCTCGATCATCACCACCCTCCCCCTGCCTCAGCCTGCTTGAAACCCCTCCACCTCGAATTCCCACCAACCACAACTGAAACTCCTAACCCCCACCACCCCACCTTCAAATCCTCCGACCCAAATCCAACCAACCCGACACACCAGTCCAGCCCCTCCCCCCACACCCACCACCTCAACTGCCCGTCTACTCTTCCCATCATCGACAACCAACCTCCTCCCATCGATGCACTGCCCCTTCCCTCCTACCCCCTACCTCTTCTTCTCCCTCACCATCCCCCTGTACAGTAGTAAGATGCATCCTTTTTAATGCCCGATCTGTAGCAAACAACAGACACAGCATCTTTGACCTCCTCGCCTCTGACAAACCGGACCTGGTCTTTATCACAGAAACCTGGTTCTCTGATGACTTTGCCCCTATCGCCAATGAAGCCTTCCCCAGACTACTCCCTCATCCCAATGAACTGACCCTCTATAGGAGGAGGACTAGCAATCACCTTCAAGTCACACTTCTCAGCCTCAATCATCGACAACCAGCCAACCATCCCTTCCTGCGAATCATTCCTCGTAAAACTATCCCTCCCCCCTTCGTTCTCCCACAGCTTCCTACTCAGCTACAGACCCCTTGGCTATGACAGACATTCCTCAAACAACCTCTGCGACTCGATTGCCACCCTCCAAATAAATCACCCCACCCTCACCCTTCTAGGAGACTTCAATATATGGCTTGACATCCCCAACAACCCTATGACCCACTCTCTGGTCGACTGCCTAGACAGGATTAACCTCCATTCCCACATTAACGGGCCAACTCACTATAAAGAACACAGCCTTGATGCCATCTTCAGCTCCCATGACCAGATACATCTAAACCCCCCCACACCTATCGTCTGGTCTGATCATTTCATTGTCTCTTTCACCATTCGCTCACCCACCCCGCTCCCCGTACCCGAACCAGAACCTCCAAATCTATGCAAATGCTGGAAGAAACTAAAAATCCTTCCAGATCTAGCTGATGCGCTCCTTCAGGCTCCTTCCCCTACCTGCCCACCCAATGAACACCTAACCTCCGACACCTTTGACTTATGGCTCAACACCTCATTAATCCCATTCACCCCCACTTGCAAACCATCAGCTCTCCATGGCCCTTTTCCTAGATGGTTCACACCAGAACTGAAGACCACAAAACAACTATATAAATCCCTAGAACGCAAATGGCGGAAAGACAAAGCCACCCTGAGCAGATCCACCTTGGCCCGGCATCATCGCCACTACAAGGCCGAAATCTGGAAAGCCAAAAAAGCCCATTACAACACCCTAATCCTAAACTGTAAAAATCCCAGCAAAGAACTTCACAAAATCATCGCCAAATTCACCAAACCATCATGTACCACCACCCTTCCCACCCCCTCACAATCACTCTGCGATTCACTGTCTCTCCACTTCTACACCACTGCTCTCGAAAGAACAAACTCTCTAACCAACAAACTAGCCCTCTTACATCCACCACGCAATCTACCGACCCTACCTGCCATCCCACCGCCTGCAACCGCTATTCACCCGACCTTCGACTCCTTCACTACAATAGCAACTGACCAATTTCTCAAACTTCTCTCTGCCCGCAAACCATCCCGCTCCCCGCTCGACCCCTGCACTGCGACAACCCTCAAAGAAATATTTGCTTCTACCTGCGCAGGAGAACACGCAAGAAGCATCATAAACGACTCCATCTCCTCTGGAAGTTTTCCCGATGCGTTCAAAACTGCTTATGTTAAGCCGCTTCTAAAAAAACCTTCCCTCGACCCTCTCTAGCCCAAAAACTACTGCCCCATCTCAAACACCAGGTTCCTGGCTAAACTCATTGACCGAACTGCCTTTGTCGAAGCCAACAATTTCCTAGATCCCGCTCAATCAGGTTTCAGACCCTGACACAGAACCGAAACCACCCTAACCTAAAAACACTTCAGATTCTGCGGGATGCGCCGCATTAATCTTTCTTGACCTGTCCGCCGCCTTCGACACAATCAACCACTCAATCCTCCTCGACCGCCTCCACTCCCTAGGAACCCATGGAAACGCCCTGAAATGGATAGCATCCTTCCTCAACAATAGGGACCAAATAACCCTACTCTCCGCCTATGCTTCCCACGCCCGACCAGTCAATACCGGAGTTCCACAAGGAGCATGCCTATCAGCCCTCCTGTTCAACCTCTATATGTCCACCCTCCCACGAATAATCCGCTCGCACAATATCCTGTGCTACAACTATGCTGATGACACACAACTAATCCTAAAACTCCTTAATTCAAAACCCAACTTCCAACCCAATCTCCCTGCCTGCCTCCTTGACATAGATCATTCGATGACCACAAACCACCTCTTGTTAAACCCCTTCAAAACCGAAATCATGGTATGTGGCAACACCGAACTTCTTCGGCACCCCCTACCCTGGCCATCTGCCATGGGCAATTCCCCGATACCTTCAAACTCAGTAAAAAACCTTGGATGCACCCTAGACTCTGACCTAACCCTCTCGCTCCAAGTCAACAGCGTCTCTAAATCCTGCCACTACCACTTCAAAACTAGGCGCATTCTTCCATACGTCTCCTTTCCCAACAGACTCTCCGCGCTCCAATCAATTGTTATGTCAAGACTGGACTACGCTAACCCCCTCTACCTCGGAGTCCATGCGTACCGCCTGACTAAACTACAAAGAGCACAAAACGCTGCAGCCAAGCTGCTACTAGCACTTGACCCAAGAGATCACTCCTCCTCAGCTCTCAAAACTCTGCACTGGCTTCCGGTTTTGCACTCTCACCGAGCAATGCATAAAACCGGACCTCATCATCTTCAGGACAAACTAAAACCCTACCATCCACCATGCACTCTAAGATCAAGCTCTGCTGGCTTCCTAGTCATACCAAAAACCAACTCAGGTTAGGTGGATCATCATTCTCAGCCCTGGCCCCACTCTGTGGAACTCACTTCCACCCCACATCCGATTTACCGAGGACCTCATGTCTTTCCGCAAATGACTTCCCCTAAAATTACTTCCCCTAAAATTGACTCTTAACTCAAACAGGATAACAGCAACAAAGACAGTAGCCCAAGGTTGCTATATCAAAAATAACATTTCAGCATCGAGACCCGAGCAAGAATAATTGAAAACTAAAAGTGCTAATGCCCTCTGCCCAATAGCCTCTCTGGTAAATTGAATTTAGAAGTGTGCCCAGTAACCTCTCTGGAAAATTGTATTTAGAAGTTCGCCCAGTACCCTCTCTGGGAAAGTTGCATTTAGAAGTGTGCTTATTGAAAGAGCATATAACCCATCACGCAAGTGCAGGGTTGCAGAGAGGAAATGGCGTGCTTCATGTTCATCCTCTGACAAACTGGCCTGCCGCCTGCTCCAAAGGCAGTACCGGCTCTCCGTTCTCACCAAGAAGAGAGCCCTTATCCAAGCCCGCATCTCTGCGGCATCAAACAACTCTGCCGAACTCTTTAAAATCTGCAAGGAGCTGGCCAACCCTGTTGCAGTCTCTACCTCTCCTGTCCCCTCCCAGGCCCTCTGCACTGCACTGGCCTCTCACTTCATCTCTAAAACTCAGGACATCCTGTCCTCGCTCTCCTCCTTTCACCTCCCTCCCTCCCTACCCGGCCCTTCCTCTGGCCCTTCTGCGGTCACCCCTCCTCCCTCTTTCTCTGCCTTTCCACCTTTCGCTGCTGACGAGGTTTCCAGACAAGTCCGATCTATGAAAGTCTCGTCTAAACAGGTTCACCCCTGTTCCTCCAAAACTATCAAGGACCACATCGACTCCCTGGCTCCTGCCCTGGCTGACTTTTGCAACCACTCCTTCGCCTCTGGAGTCTTCCCTTCCCCCCTCAAGCACTCCCTTGTGCACCCTCTTCTCAAGAAACCCTCTTCCGACCCCTCCTGCCCGGCTAACTATCGCCCTATCTCCATCACTCCCTTCCTGGGCAAGCTCCTGGAGAAACTGGCCATCTCCCAGCTTAACCTCCATGCTGAATCTGTTGGTAGTCTTCATGACCATCAATCTGGCTTCAGAGCTGCCAGAAGCACGGAAACTGCTCTCCTGAACATCCGTGAAGACCTGCTCTTGAACCTTGATTCCAACACTCCGTGTGTTCTCATTCTGCTCGATCTCTCCTCTGCCTTTGACACTGTCAACCATGCCATCCTGCTCAACCGTCTCTGGGAAAACCTGGGTATCACTGGTCAGGCTCTGGCGTGGTTGACCTCTTTCCTTTCAAATCGACCCTCCCAGGTCCAACTGGGGTCCTTCCTCTCCGACATCTTTTTCTCCACCTGTGGTGTCCCCCAGGGATCTAATCTCTCTCCCTGGCTGTTCAACCAGTATCTGGCACTCCTTGCCCACCGCATCGCCGTTCTCTGCCCTAATTTCTAGTGCTATGCGGACGATACCCAGCTCATTTTCAGGCTACCCTCAGCCTCCACCTCTCCTTCCCTCATCTCTGACTGTCTGTCTGCTATCCAAGAATGGTGTGCCGCCAATGACCTCTGCCTTAATGCCAGTAAGACTGAGATTCTACTCATCGGTACTCCCACTCCCTCCTTCCCTGTAGCTCTCTGGCCTGCCTCCCTTGGCCCCCTCCCTGCTCCTACCTACAAGGCAAAAAACCTTGGGGTCATCTTCGACTCCACACTCTCCTTCTCTCCTCATATTTCTGACGTCGCCAAGAGGTCACACTACCAGCTGCACCTCCTCAGAGGTATTCTTCCCTTCCTCTCCTTCCCCCAGAAGCTCACTGTCTCCCGAGCCCTGGTTCTCTCGAAGCTGGACTACTGTAACAGCCTCTATCTTAATCTGCCTGCCTCCACTCTCCGCCCTCTGCAACTCATCCAGAACAGAACTGCGAGACTTGTCCTTGGCCTCAAGCCCAGGGACCGTATCTCTCCAGGACTGAAATCTCTACACTGGCTCCCAGTGGCTGCGAGGATAAAGTTCAAAACCCTCTGCATTGTCCACAAGGCCTTCTGGGGCCTGGGTCCTAAATACCTTCAACTCTCTCTTCCCAAATATCTTCCTTCCCGAGCCCTTCGCTCATCCGCCTCCAACTCCCTCAGGGTTAGCCGCTTCTCGAAGCAACGAGCTGGGGGTAGATCTCTCTCCGCGGCAGGGGCCTCCCTCTGGAACAGCCTTCCTGCCTCCCTGAAACTTGAGGAGAACCATCTCCGGTTCCGGAAGCACCTCAAAACCTTCCTCTTTGCTTCTGCTTTCCCTCTCCCTCTCCCCTGCTGAGCGGCTAATTAATTTTCACTGAAGCTGCACTGATCCTGCAATTGGACCACTCTAAACGGCCTCGGTCCTGGGCCCTGCCACTCTCCACTTGCACTGATGCCCTGGAACCCCTTTGCACTGCGGGTCTGTCTCTGTATCCCTACAGCCCCCCCTCCCCCAGCACTTGTTCTGCACTTACCTCACACTTGCCACCAGCTGGCCCTATTTATTTATTTATTACGTACGCCTCTTACCTTGTACTGCACTTCCCCCCCTCCCCTTCCCCTTGCACTTTTCCCCTCCCCTACCCCTGCACTTGCGCGGTCTGAATGACACCTGGCCTAGTAGGATCGTTTTCTGTCTCCCCTTGTACCCCCCTCCCTGCCTCGTCGCGCCTTGAAACACTTGTGTATAGGCGCGTTACAAATACCATATCATATCATATCATATCATATATCACACCACCACGCTTACTCTCTCCTTTACATCACCACTCAACTAGAACACAGAGATACTATGACACCATTCGGTATAACTGTTCTCAAACCAACATCCGCCGCTAACTCCACATCATTCTATGTAAACACTGCTGGTTTCACACCCCCAGCCAGGTGTTTTCCTCAGGCCTAATGCAGCCACATCCGTTCCGGATAAATCCTGCCAGAACGAACACATTCTCCTGATCTCTCAACCACCACACCTACTGCTAAGAAGCAGCTATTACACGAGTACCGCACGAGCTGCACACATACCCGGTGCTTCCACGCACCTTTTGACTCTCTCTACTCTCTCTACTGATCTGAACTTCGGTTCCCAAGGGCGTTCAACCTACCAGCACCTTCAGACCATACCAATGGTATATAAGGCGCTATATTAGTGCAAAATAACATAACATAACATAATGTAAATTAAAATGGATAAACTGAATAGAACGAATGAAGTGGATCAAAGGAACGAAGTGGATCAAAGGAATGAAGTAAATGAAAGAAATTAAGTGGATGAGAGGAATGAAGTAGATGCAGTGGGTGAAAGTGATGGAGTGCCGTGGGACAGATGGAGTGCGTGGGACGGGTGGAGTGCGCAGGACAGGTGGAATGTGCGGGACGGGTGGAATGCGCGGGACGGGTGGAGTGCGCGGGACGGGTGGAGTGCGCGGGACGGTGGAGTGCGCGGGACGGGTGGAGTACGTGGGACGGGTGGAGTGCGTGTGAAGGGTGGAGTGGATGGAACGGGTGAAGTGGATGGATCAAATGGAGTGGTTGGATTGGACGGAGTGGATGGATCAAATGGAACGCATGGAGCAGATGGAACGCATAGAGGGGATGGAACGGATAGAATGGATGAAACGAATAGAGTGGATGGAACGGACAGAGTGGATGGAACGGACAGAGTGGATGGAACGGACAGAGTGGATGGAATGGACGATGCGGATGAAGTGGATGGAACAGATGGAGTGCATAGAACGTAGGGAGTGCATGGAATGGATAGAGAGCATAGAATGGATAGAGAACATGGAATGGATAGAGGACATGGAATGGATGGAACAGATGGAACGGATGTAATGGATGGAATGGATGGAGTGGATGGAACAGATGAGTGCATGAATTGGATAGAGTCCATGGAATGATCAAATGCATAGAATGGATGGAACGGATAGAGTGCATGGAGCGGAAGGAGTGGATGGAGTGCATGGGACGGACGGAGGGGACGGACGGAGTGCATGGGACGGACGGAGTGCAGGGGACGGACGGAGTGCAGGGGACGAATGGGATGGATGGAGTACATGGAACAGATGGAGTGCATGGAACGGATAAAGTGCATGGAACAGATGTAGTACATAAAACGGATGGTGTCAATGTGACAGATGGAGTGAATGGGACGGATGGAGTAGATGGAATGGATGGAGTAGATGGAAGGGATGGAGTAGATGGAAGGGATTGAATAGATGGAACAGATGGAATAGAAGGAACGGATGAAGTAGAAGGAACAGATGGAATAGAAGGAACAGATGGAGATGGCGGAACGGATGGAGATGGCAGAATGGATGGAGATGGCGGGATGGATGGAGATGGCGGGATGGATGGAGATGGCGGAACGAATGGAGTGGGTGGAACGGATGGAGTGGGCGGAACGGATGGACTGGATGGAACGAATGGAGTGAATTAAATACACGCAGCGGATGTAACAGCTGCAGTGTGTAAAACGCATGGAACAGACCGAATTAATAAAAAGGATAGAACAGACGGAACACACTAAACAGATGCCAAGGATGAAACGGATCAACAGATTGGAGTGAACAGTTTATGTAGATGAATGATCGCATGATGGAATTAATGAAAAGACTAGTAAACTTAATGGAGGAAACAGATCACCAGATTGGAGTGAGCAGTTTATGTAGATGAACGATCGAATGATGAAATTAATGGAAAGACTAGTAAAATAATTGATGAACCAGACGAAATGTATGAACAGACGAAGCTGATTGAAAGGACAGAGTGAATAAACTGGATAGAATAAATGGATCAGATATGCGCTCGATCTCAAGAACCTTACCAAAAACCACCATATCACATCACCACGTTTACTCTCTCCTATACACCACCACTCAACTAGAACACAGCAATACTATGACGCATTCGGTATAGCTGTTTTCATACTAACACCCGCCACATGCTCCTCATCATCGTAATTAAAGACAGCTGGCTCAGCACACCCGCTAGCCTATGCGTCTCCTCAGGCCTAACGCAGCCAAAATCAGTCTGGATATCAACCCACCTGCATGAACACATATTTCTGACCTCCCAACCACCACACCTAGAACTACGGTTCCCGAGAGCGTTCAACCTACCAGCGCCTTGAGATCATACCAATGATACATAAGGCGCTATATAAATGCAAAGTAACATAACATAACAATCCACACAAAAGAGTACAAAAGGGCCTACTCAGAAACACTTCCCCACACAATCATGCTTCCACTCATTGCTTCAAACCTGGGGCTGGAGGAGCTTAATGCCATTCTACAGCTGCAGGGGCTGGGGGACCAGCAGAGGTAAGAGTAGGCAAGGGAGAGAAGGAGGAGGAGGAGTAGGAGGAGGAGGATGATGGGGACGCAGGTGGAGAGGCAGAGGTGTGCAGGATTCCCTGGACCTTCACTGACAGGCCGATATTAACCCTGTACCGCCTAAACAGGGAGACCATACTTGACCTCCTGACCCACATCCATGAACACATTGAGAGCAGGATAGGCATCAGGTCAGCCATACCACTGCTGCTAAAGCTGGTGTCTGTTATGCACTTCCTGGCCAGCGGCACGTTACAGCACTCTGTGAGCCAGCAGCACGGCATGTCACAGCCTGCCGTCTCCAGAGTGCGGGAGCAGGTGCTGGAGGCCTTACTGCCCCATGTGGGCCAGTACATCACCCTCCCCACCAGCCAGGCACAGTTCAACGCCACCGAGGCCCGCTTCTATGCAATTGAGGGTATGCCCAATTTAGTAGCAGCATTTGGCTGCACGCATGTTGAGCTGGTGGTCCCTCACGCCTCTGAAGGCGTCTGCAGGAACCAGCAGCAGTTCCATTCTCTGAATGTCCAGGTCAATGTTAAGATGGATTTCGAAACTCTGACCTGGTGGGCAGATGTTCAGAAGGCCAACCTAGTTTCTTGGAACAGGGTAACCTCTGGACAAGCCAGACCAATCAAGGTAGCTATGGCAGGCGGTCAAGACTATGGGCATCATTACACGGTAGGTGGTAGGGATTTTACGTTACCGGTAATGGAATACCGGTAATGTTAAATCCCCATGCTAATTACGACCCAGCTCACCGCTATTAGCGGCACCGCTAAGTACGGTGCCACTAATAGCGGCCAGTCACGGGCGCGCGACCCTCCATCCCGTAAATAACGCCATGCCGCTAATAGCACACCATCACAAGGCGAGCGGACATGCCAATAGCGGCATGGTAAAGCCCCCAAAACCCCTCACCGGCATGCCGCTAATACCGCCATCGCGAACCACCCGTTAAAATAACTGTGCAGTGTTACCACCTGCCACAGGTGGCCACAATCAGCACAGGTGGAGGCAATGGAGACTGTGGCTGCTCAAAAGGAGCACACCACACCCCTTCCCACACCCCTTACCCTACCAAGATGGTTCCAATACTAGCAGCATTACATGGCCTGGAGGACCTGATAGCAGCGCAGCTGCAACAACAACAGGCAGCACAGAGGAGACGCAGGAGGAGGAGGAGGGCAAAACAGGCACAGCAAGCACCACCACGGCACCTAATCATACCACAGAGGCACCCACCAATTCCCAGGATCAGAGCCAGTCCATTTAACCTAACACCTGAGCAGATACACACCCTGTACCGTCTGGACCGGGATACCATCACCAGCATCGTGGACATGATACACAACGACATTGTGAGCCTCATAGACATAAGAACTGCCATCCCCCCTCTACTGAAGGTGGTGACTGTGCTCCACTTCCTGGCCACAGGCACCTACCAGCATACAGTGGGGCAGATGCATGGCATCTCACACCAGTATTCTCACGCACGCTGAACCAGGTACTTGATGCCCTCCTGAAGCATGCACCTGAACACATAACCATGCCACGGACTGCACAGGAGATTGCAAACACAAAAGTTGGATTCTATTCACTGGCAGGCATACCAAGTTGCATCGGGGCCATCGACTGTACACATGTGGAATTGGTCGTCCCACATCACAATGAAGTAGTGTACCGAAACGGCCCCCACCCCCAGTGCCAGCCTCTGTCCCCCCCTAGAAAGGAGGCCATGTCAGTGGTGTTATACACCACTGGTAACCAAGGGAGTGAGGGGTGGATGTCACTCTAAACATTCAGCAGTAACCTCAGAGACATCATTCTGAAAGGCTGAATTTCAGGAGGCCCATCCAGGATTTGTTTTCTTGCCCTAGACAATGATTTATGACCCACAGCTATAAAAGTACAACTGACCAGGGAGATGGGAGGGCCAGTCACACCTCTAAGTGAGGTAGCACAATTATTCAAGCAGGCTGCCTACAACTTTTTTCTCAAACCTAAAATCACAATGTTGGTTTCTGTAATTTAAAGTGTGTTTATTTTTTGTGGGAATATAGTGTTTTTTCACATCATGCTTAATAAAATGGTTAACTATATCAAACAATAAATGACAGGTAATGTTGCTTGAAGACAGATTTCAGCAGAAGGTGCGTCAACTGACTGGGGGCCCTGACAAATTCCATTCAAAATATATATTCTGCTACATTAACTACTTGAGTATAAGTGAAAAGATAAGGTTGGTAGTAACAAAAATGTAATTCTGTAGGGGAGACTAGTAAAATCAAAAAGTGATAGATGCAAGGCTTTGAAGTAAAAATGTCCACTTCTGTTGCTCTTCGCAACATTCCATGCCATCATTCTGTAGTATGTCTGTGCGATTAGAGAAGGGGACAAGCCATTAGCAAATGGCTTTTGGTGCTGCCACCAAAAGGTGCAGTTCAATCTGAATTGCCAGGCCATGTTCCCTCTCCACTGAAACAAAGGAACCACACACATTTTTAGGCCCTGTGGTCTAGCAGTTTGGGAATGGCTTTTGACATTAGTGACCGGGCTAAGGCTGATGTGCATACAATGGTATGGACAGCTGGCCAGAGCAATGACGGGGGTTCTAATTTATTCAGAGACTTTTTACCTATTAGATACAACCAGAACGCAGAATGTGGAACACAGATAGGATGGCAATAAAATGTGAGGAGAAACACATCCTATGGGTGTGTCTGGTCATTTACCCACCTAACGACTAGCCATGGCTATGTCAATGCCTCACCACCAAAACCTAACCTTTCTAGAACTTTTTGAGCAAGCTCTATCACAATGTAACACCAAACGTGTTGCTGTTTAGGGCCTGCCAGTGTTCTATCTAAGCATTCTTTTGAGTGTTTAATTACTTAATTGCCTCTGTAAATGAGCTCCTGGTGTAGTACAATTATCTTTATGTTTTCATCTAGTTGATTTTATAAGCAATACATTTGCCAATGCCTCTGTGACTTGCACTGAAGTCCTGTCTTAAACAAGCAATCACAAACCCAACGGTTTTGGCTTGCGTATATGTATTAGCAGGCATTTGCCAGGCAATGCCATCATATGCCCAGTTACTGGCACCATTTTCCAGCAGTTCCATTTTATGGCCAGGTGGTACCCTTATGGCAGTGCTTGGCAAATGCCTATCAAAAGCCCAAGCTGTGGGCTTTGCCAGTGCATGCTGGCTTCCGTTTGTCTCCCTAAGTAAATGTGTATATGCCCAGATGTGGGTGTCTTGCTTGCTACACCGAGGGAATCAAGCTGCACCTCACTGAGCTGGTGCAACAAGGTCTTACCTGAAAATAAGGCTAGGTTGGCAAGTATTGACCAGTTTCAGATCTTCTCATGCATACTTACCAGTGGGGCTATGTGATGTTCTACAAGTGTTGTGTTTTAAAAAAAAAAACGAGATCTTAGCCAATAAGTAGTTTGTTTGGACTAAAGGAGAGTCTAATTATTTTATTGTTCATAAATATGGGTTTTTCGTTTATTTAGGTAACATGAAAAAGGATACATCTTCTTCAGCTTCCCCCGAATCCAGGACATAACTCATGTCAGCGTGGTATCAAGCTTGATGCAAACAGGTAAGTCGCTAGGGTAAGATTGTTCTTTCAAATTGTGCTCTCTCTCTTTTTTTGACTCTTTTGTCGTATTTCTTCTCAATAAATAGTTCTAGTTCTTCCCTTCCTTGGTGTTTGGTTCTCAGCTGTCTTTAAAGTATATTTGGTAATTCACTTGTCTTTATCTTTCTTTCTTCTCTTTATCTTTCTTAATAAGGAACTCTACTCTTTCTACTCTTTCCTACTGTAACAAAGAAAATGTTCAGGCTTTAAGGAGTTTGGTCGCTCTTATCCTCATCATTTAGATGATATTGTTTATTTCTAAACATTCTTCTTAGTTAACAGGATATCTGGGACCACCTCTTTGGCTTGGCACTCTTCCTGTCAAGTCCTTTTTTATTTTTCTCTCCACAGGTGCTAAATTCGGTATATCTCATTCAGCCACGTACCTCCATTCCGCCAGGGCTCACTCAGCGATCCCTCTTTCGCCTCTATGTAGCATCGGAAGGGAAATGCTTTACTGTTCTCTGCGGCGCAGCAGCTGGCTCGTTTCCCCTCTTACGTCCGACGACTGCCGATGACTCCGCCCGCCTCTCCTGAGATCGCGTTTTCCTTCTTTGAAGCTACGGGTTTTAGCACACCCGTTCTTAGTTCGGGTGTCGCCTCCGCTCCCCAGTTTCACTCGCTCAACTCGATACAGCCTCCGTGCGAGTGGGTGCGTTTCTCCCTCCCCTTCGGGACTCGCGACAACGGTCGCCTTCTCCTCACCACCTCATGGAGAGCAACGGCGCTGTTCGCTTTGTTTCTTTTGGCAGCCTTACCCAACTGCTAATATTAACCTTTTAAACATGAACTTCAGAGTTAACGTATGTGCAACGGCACAACAACAGCCCAACAGCGGCCTTCGTTTCTTAGCTGCTCAATATGCCCAGCTGTAACCGTTGGGTTCCCCGTCCTCGTCATCACCCTTCGTTTCCTAGGGAACCAAAACAGAGACCTCGTTAGAGGAAAGTACATACACAAACTACTTCCTGGTTTCATCTGAGATTTGCTGGTGCTCCCCTATCATACATTAAAGGTATGATTTAGATGTATAATCAACCCAGCATTGTCACAGGCTCTGACCTAAATAGAATGTATCTTTGTTTGGAAGTCTAGTCTACTCTGACAGATCGTTTCATTATTCAAACTGATAAGTACTGACTTGATAACCTCATTCTGTTTGAGTAACTTTACAGTATTTGCATGCAAACAGAATGTGTGTTGTGGGGTTTGTTTGGAAAGTAAGATGTAAATCCTGGGTGCTGGGTGTTTAGGCAGTGCCGGAAGTGAAACATGAACACCCGTAAAATAACAAAAAAGAAGAGAGTTTTCTATAATCTTGTGTGCAAAGTATAAAAGGTGTACATCTTTTATAACTAAAAGCAGTATTTAACTATTTTCTAGATAGTGCAATCAGAGGTGGATTTAACATTTGGACAAAGGACACGTGTCAATGCCCCCCCTGATCCCACTGCTCTACTCTCCCCCCTCAAATACAAGCAGCCAGGGCTGATCAGGCCCTACCAGTGAGATCTTATCTTTTTAACGCGTCTCAGAGGAAGATTATTTACAACAGGAAGTGATTAGAGATGGGAAAAGGTAAAAAGGCAGCGACCGTTGCTGTGCTACTTTACATGCATTTCATTTCACTTTGTGTATGTATAAGATTTTTTGTAAGTTCTCATTAATTGTTATGCTGGAGCTTGTAGGCTTCTATTCAGGATGGGGAAAATTACGTTACAGTCATAGGGGATCTTTTTCCAGGTCAAGTGGAAGAAGTGGCGCTAAATGCATGTAACTCCACTTTTTTTGAGCTGCATGATTTGTATGATTTGACAGGTGAAGTTGGAGAGCAGATCGGACTTCACAAGGTCCCCCTACCAAATCGGATTGGTATTCCACCAGCATGTATTTTTACGTTGACAGAAAACCAATTGATTCCTATGGGACCTGCTTGACTTTTACACCTGGAATAAAAGCGTGCAGAGTCCAAACAAATCCATTGTGGATGGCTCCCACAATCATTCATTGTAGAAGTGATTTGGACTTTTCCAGACACGTAGTGGTAAAGTAAAGAGCAAAGGTGATTTTCGGCTTTGTGTTTTACTCTTTACTCGTCCAGCACTTGGTGGAAACAATTAAAATTAATGAATGGCCCCTTTTGCAAAAAAGTGCAAACATGAGAATTCTGATCTGTGCAATTTAGGATTCAAAACAAAATGCCCCCCCCCCCGCCCCTAATCTTTTCATCAACATGTTTCTACAATGATGAATAAATCGTCAGGCTGGTGTATCATGTGACTTGTGCATTTTGAAAGTAATCTGTATAAAATGTAGTATTATTTTAGGTATTCAAAGCCAAACTTCAACACATCTTTGTACCAACTTGAGTTCGGAAGATGTGTGGTGAAGTAGCTACATTTCCAGCTAGGCTCAAATTATGGCTTTAACACTTGACCAAAGTGTGTGATCCTGGGCATATATTTTAATTTCACTATGCCTTATCTGTAAAAATTAAGTGCCCCTAGAAGTGATTCAGTTCGCATTATAAGCTATTCCAAAAAGCCTCACTCATGGTTTAATAGATGGGCAGCACAGGGATTAGGACACACACACATCTAACTTTGAAAATAGCCGGTCCACATTTATTGAACACAATTGTATAATTCAATAGGAAATCAAAGTAAACACATCAAACAAATAGTCATCATGGACAATTGCATATTATATAACCAGTATGTAAACAGTATGTACCAAACAATGATGTACAGGGGCACACCCCACAATGAGCGATACGAGGTGGCCACACACCCCTCAACCAGCCCTGTCTGCCTCCTGATGAAGCCCTTACAGCCCTAGCACCCCCTTGCACTCTCAACTCAATTAAAATGTGCTTCAAAAAGGCAACAAAAAAGAACATTTTGTGTTTAAAATGTAATTTTGGACATGAACCATTGATGGGAGACATTCAGAGTGGGACTACTGTAGGGGTTCAGCAGGAAAGGAGGGGGGGTTGTGGAATGGGTGGGTGAAGGTAGGATTGTATACATGTGTATGTTATTGGAGGATATGTTGTTGTGCTCGAAATATTGTTAAGATCAACAAGACTACCTGTATTGATTGGATATGGTATGTTCTGTTCTTGAAATTTAAAGAAGTTGGAAAAAAATGTAATTTTGTAGGAAACAAAATATCCCATTCCTTGCCTCAGTATTCTGGGTGGGGGGGTCTATCTTTCACAAGAAGGAGGGACCACAAGCATCTCATCAGGGGCCTGCCGGGAGTAGCCACAGTGCTCAGGGAGATATTGTTGGGCAGACACCATCTGAGATGGTACAAAGACTGGAGACCTCACTGCTCAGCCCTCTCAGAGGAGGAGGAAGAGGAGGAGGAGGCGGCATCACCCTCAACTCGCCCATGCCAGTCCACGAATGGCATGTTGGGTGCTGGTGTGAATGGGTGGGAGGGGAGGTAAATGGGAACGTGGCTAGGGCAGCTGAAGAAAGGACACTGGACGGTGGAAGGTGAAGGAGGATCAGATATAACAGAAAGGGGAGAGCAGATGGGAAGGGAAGATCGGTAGATTGATGTTGCAACACTATTTTCCTTGCTTCTCTTTTGCTATGTACAGTTTATCTGGGAAGACATTTTTTGCTGTATCACGGATCTGGGAAATTTGGATCAACGGCAGCACTTTGTTGAGGGTACTCCTAGACCTACACCCAATGGAATGTGGGCCCCCCTGATCACAACCCTGGCCCACCCAGATGAAAATTCCTAGAGCCGGGCCTGAGTGGCAGACTGTCCTGGTGCTGGTGGTGGTGGAAATTGACGGTCCATTGCATCCGCAATGCGTGTGAGTACCTCACGAACTCTGATGAGCTCCCCACACAGCGTGTCTGTGCAGGTCTCCATACTCTCCCTGCAGTGCCTGGATGTCTCCCCAATCTCCGCCTTGAGACGGGCAGCCTCCGCCACATGCTGACCAACCAGCACAGTGAGACCTTGTTGCCGCTGGATGATGCTGGCCAGGTCAAGGGCAGTGTCCGCCTCTGGTGGTGTGGCTGCTGTGCATTGTGATGCTGGCAGGTGTACAGATGGAGGCACCGGCGGGCTACTGAAGGATCCCATGGTCTCGTCACCAGTGATGTTGGAGCCAGGTATGTGATGGGGTGATGGCTCGGGGGTTCCAGGTGGGCTTGGGGTGTGCATGCCCAGCTCGAATTCAGTTGGGTCCTCCATATCAGTTAATGGTGCGGTGGCTGCCGCATCTCCTGCCAAACTAGCAGTAGCTGAGGGTGGTCCCTCGGTGGCCGTGAGTGGTGGTGGTGAGTGAACCTCGTGAGGTGGGGCTGTTGGGTTTGGTGTGGCCTTGGCAGTGGCGCTCGAGCGATGTTTGGAACTCTGCAAATGGAGCCTTGCGCCGTATCCCCTTGGTGTCGTGGGGGTGTCCTCGGTGGGCTGTGGCCTTTTCTTCTTCTGCGCAGGGGGTGCCTGGGATGCATCCTCACTGTCAGTATGTGACCCTGTCGGAGACAAGAAGGGGGATGGCATTGGTTAGGGTTCGATGTACTTAATGCAGGATACATCATCATTGCAGTTGTGGGCATTTGCAATTCATTGTGAAGGGTGCAGGTGATGTGCCAGTTCAGTGGCTCATCCATGCAGTGTTGTGTGTGGCACTTGGCTCTGTTGATGTGTGCATGTGCGTGTGTTTGGGTCTGGCACTGACATGGGCAGGGTGGGATGCATGTGTAGATGTATGGCCATCCATGAGGTGAGCCTGGGCTGACATTTGTGGGGACCTGTAGATACACATTGCATGCTTCCATCAGTACACTTACCTCCATCCGACGAGTCTGCCACGCCATGCTCCATCCTCCCGACTCCCTCGATACATTCGACTCCGATCAGGTTGGCGCATGTCTCCTCCCATTCCTTTAGCTTGACTGGCGACCCAGATCTGCCAGCGGTGGTAGTGTTATGATTCTCTGTTATCATTCTGACCGAAGTCTCAGGTCATCCCATCTTTTCCTGCACTCACGTACATTGCGGGTGCAGGTGCCCACAGCACTTACTTTCATTGCCACTTCGGCCCAGATAGCCTTTTTCTTAAGGAGGGTCTCCCGCCGCATGTCGTTAGCAAAGACCACTACAGCATTGTCTGCTAAGGTTTGGGTCAGCATGAGTAACTCCTCATTAGAAAACTTTTCTTTCCGCTGGCGGTCAGTTGTTTTTTTCAGTGCCTTGGGCATGGTAAGGGTATTCCAGTGAATCTCAGACAGCAAAGTACCACAAACAGGTCCAGGGGGCAGAGGATGGCAATGGATTGTGTATTTAAAGATGGCCGTCGTGCTCTTTCCCGTTCCTGTGCGATGACGCTATTTCCGGTTCCGCAATTTAATGCAGCGTGAGGGCGGAGGTGCTATCTGCACTTTCATCGAGGGCGGTAAGTGACTTTTTGGGGTCTTTAGCAGCATGGCGTTTGGGTCATTACCGGCATGGCGCTATGCTCGTGTCCGCGTACTCGTAATGGTGCGCTATTAGTGCCCTCTTGCGAGGGCGGACACGTTAAGAGCGCCATGCCGGTAATTGTGGATTTTTAACGCACAACGTGTAATGAGGCCCTAAGTCTCAGGAGCGGTGAGGGTGACTGAAAGACCTCAATGAGCACACAGAGCAAGGACACTTACAAATTATGCCAGACAGGTGTTATATAAAAAATATAGACACATTTATTATAAGGCCTTTTTAACATAGACCATAGCAAAAGAATCACAGTCACAGTAACACTAGGTAAACCAATACATCACAATCAATACACATTAGGGTCTAAAGGGTTAAATGCACGAAATATGTCGACAACCTAGAGGGGAAGGAAACAGGCAGTGCAGATAGTCTTTAGGCCCAGTTCAACATCAATAATACACCTATCTAAGAGGCAGTCCAAGCCCTACGAAGAGAAGAGCCTTGGGCTCAATAGTACATGCAATGCAGGTGCACGCGCTTGTGCCAATGGGCAGAATAGGGTCTCTTTAAGGGTCTCTAGCACCTCAGGAAGGTGGATGAGGCGATACAGAACAAGTTCCCACTATTCAAGAAGGACCTCCACTTTAAGACAGAGGCAGTTCGAGAGTGCGGGATGAGTCGCTATTTCATGATAGCAGTGGAAAGGAGAGGGAACCCCAGGGGCCACTCGTGCTTAAAAATGGGCCCTTGTGCTAGGGGCCACCAGTTGGGGTATAGAGTACTCACCAGTCCCCGACACAAGCAGACCCAAACTTCGCCAGTTCAGTCCACTTCGCTGGCTGGTTCGAATGTGGCAAAAAGGACGTCTCGGCACCTTTCAGTTCCTGAGATACAGCAATGATTCTCAAATGGGACAGTGGCGATTTCTCTGCTCCGGGTGGATGAATTGACCCAGTTTCACTGCAGCAGGCTTCAGGGGCAAGAGGTTCACAAATGCAGTGAACTTGCACAGGACATTGCTGCGGCAGGGACACTACTCCGGTCCTGGCGCACTTGTCTCACTTCAGAACTGGGAATGCCAAGGGTACAACATTTGGTGTGAGGGTGCCGGGCACACAGAGCTAGCAGTATACCAAGTTTCGAGGGCCTCTTCAAAACGGCGGCGGTGACAGAGCAAAGCAACTGGGTAAGATGGTCAGTCCATTGGTTGACCCAGGGACACTTCCGAGAAAGCTTACTTGCAGGGTTTGATGAAGGTGCCGAGAATAGTTGGTCTCACTATTCCATTGGGTCAAAGCGTCTTCGCAGACCTTCTAGGACGACCAGATGCAGAGGGGTCCCACGGGGCGACAGCGGGCTCAGGGTACCAAACCTTCCAGCGGGTCACCAACGGTTTCTCGACTCGGCTTCGTGTTGCAGGATACTTGGATCCTATCCTTTGTTCAGTGAGAACTCAGGAGATCGACATGGTAGTGGTGTTTTCAGCCTCCTCTTATCCAAAGTTCCCTTCGCGCAAAAACGGAGAGGACCCAATGGAAGATCTGCTCACAAACACAAACTCTATACGTGGACCAATCACGGACCACAGTGGTCCCAGGCATTCATGGCACTCCAGACTCTCTGGCACCCAGGATCTGTATTGGAACCAGACGTTCCAGCCCACATCCTGGAGGCACACACAAGGCATGCAGAAGCCCACTAAAGCATTGGGATTCGCAGGAAAGTGCATGATCAAATAAGGACTGATCTGGGGTGACTAGACCTGGGGAAGGTGAAGTGGCAAGGTGGCCAAAGGACAGGACAAAGAACTTCGTGGCATGGCCATTTTGGAGCCAGGCCACCTATTCGTGCCTGTCAGGAATAAGGGTTGGTGTAAGAGGGGAGTGTGCAAAAGACTCTAAAAAGGGCTGGAGATACGAATATATGAAAAAACTACAATTCCCAGCAGCACTTGGGAAATATATAGTTGTGAATCCATGCGTGCGTGTGACCAGCTGTTAGTGATTAAGAACAGTTTATTACGGGTCAACGGCGCACAGCAATTTTGATTGCAGCACGGAGCGGGCGTGAAGGAAGATCGAGAGATGCAGCCGCGTAACCCCTTGCATCGTTTCTGACGCGGCAGGATCTGTTTTCAGTGGTGGCGGGCGAAGAGAACGTTGCAGGCGGTCTTCGGCGTTCAAGACTTCGTCCGGGTAGGCTCACGGGCCTCCCGGACATCAGATAAGTGTGGGAGGGGCTGTTGGGGTAAACTGAGTACGCTCGTGAGCGCTTCTCCCTATGATGAACTGTCAAACATGACATGGGAGCAGGGTGTTGATTCCTAACCGTCTCCATTAGCACACGAACTCAGCGCGGCTTGATTAAAAGTTTGAAAGCATTGGAAGAGAAATGCAAGCATGTTGGTTATTTGCTCAAGCAACGGTGCTCAAAGCGGATGGGCTGCTATTTATCTTTAAAATCAGTGCTGTAACTGGTTTTGTGTGGGGTAATTTGCAGGACAGGAACAGGCATGGCAGCACATGTTTATGTTTAGTGTCATAATCATGTTATGTGTTGATATTCTTTGCTTCTGCTTTCCCTGAGGGCCATGTGCATCATTCATCATTGTGGGAATCTTCCCAATTGTATGTGTCCATACTGCTTGCTACATATGTTGTTATATGTGTTAAGGAAAAGACAGTACACGTATTAAGGTGTGCTTATCAGGTGTGGGACTAACTAGGAATTGCATGATGTATGTTCATGGCATGATGTATTTTTATAAGCAGGAAGTACTAAGGTTAGCTTAGGGAGGCTAGGGTTTTTATCCTGTTACTTACCCCGTCCTCTTCCCCCCATTGGCTGCCACGTGGTGACCTGTGTTATATCTATCAGGTACCTGTGCCAACCACGGTGGGAGGGTCGAATTCATTCGGCTTCTGTGGTTCGGGGGAGAGTGTTGAATTCTCTTCCCCCATTATTCTGTATTATTGGCATAATAAGCCACCCCCATATTGGGATACTTACGACCATTCAAGCCAAATGGAAGCGACTCCTCTGCCTTTGGCCGATGTGCTAAAGGCTCTTCAAGATATTCAAGTTGAATTAGCACATGCTCGGCAGGAATCGGATAACTTAAAGACACAAGTACAGAGTTTGGTAGCACAGCGTACCCCTTTGGAGGGTGCCAGTGCAATGGGAGCTGCTGCAAGTCAGAATCCCACAGTGATTGTTCAACCTCCCAGTAGTGTACCTTTAGCTGCACCTGAACGCTTTTCAGGGGACCCTTGGAAATATATGATGTTCCTGACCCAATATAGGCTTCATTTCTTGTGTAAACCCACAACGTTCGAGACAATCCAAGCTATAACGGCCTTTGTAATTTCATATTTAACAGGGGATGCAGTGGCCTGGGCTTTGCTGTTGGTGCAAAAAGATTACCCTTTGTTATACAATTGGGATGGTTTTCTAGCTGAATTTGTCAGGTTATTTGACCGACGGGAGGTGTCTTTATCCCAGGATAAGGAGTTGTTGGGATTGAAACAGGGGGCCAGAGACTTAGTCACATATGTAACTCAGTTTAACAGATTGGTGCTCGAAACCAAGTGGCCAGTTGCCAAGCAAACAGTATTATTTTATCAGAGTTTAGGGGAGGAGCTCAAGGATGCTATTGCTCAAGCAGAGCCGCAACCACGGACTTGTACTGCAATCATAGATTTATAATTAAAGTTGGATCTTCGAATGATGAGCGGAAAGGGGACAAAAAAAGACCGGAAGCAGTTCCATTTGTAAGATTGGATAGGAGTAGGGGAGGAAGGAATAGTGAAGCGGATCCTATGCAGACTGTCAGTGTAAGAGGTCCATTATCAGTGGCAGAAAAGGAACAATGTAAGATTAATAAATTGTCTCTCTATTGTGGGCAGGCTGGACATTGTATACGTACATGCCACAATACAACTCAGAAAAGTGCGGGAGGAGAGAGGAATACAAGGGATGCGGGAAAAGAGATGGGCTGGCCTTAGGGGGAACACAGGTGACTGGTCCAAACGATTCAAGGTTCCCCAGATGGGTGGCAAATACGGTGGGGAGTAAGACTTCTCATTTATACTTTTTGGTGACCTTATGTTTTGCGGTAACTAAATGATAGGTCATGGCAATGGTGGACTCAGGGGCTACAGGCAACTTTGTGGATATTACTCTTGCAGAACAATTGGATTTACCATTGCTGGATAAACAGAAGGTAGAAGGAGTGCAATCTGTAGATGGTTCACCATTAGTATCAGGGCCAATAAGGAAACAGACAAAATAATTGGAAATGATGTGCGTATCTGGCCATAGGGAGGAAATCACGTTCGATTTAATAGCAGCACCTCAGTTTGGGTTGATTTTGGGAATACCTTGGTTGGTACTTCATAACCCCAGAATTGATTGGGTAAGGCAGACAGTGTGGCTTGAGGAGCAGGGGTGTCAGGAATATATAACACCAGTAGAGGGGCCGGTAGCATTGCTAGTGGAAAAGGGGTAGAAGATCAGATTGGGGGAGCAGTGGGAGAAGGAATGCCCGTGCAGTATATGTAGTTTGCTAAAGCCTTTAACAAAAGAGGAGGGGAGCAATTACCTCCTCATCAACCATATGATTGTGTTATTGAATTGGAGGAAGAAGCAAAGCTGCCTTCAAGTAGCATTTATGCTCTTACAGAAAAGGAAAATAAGTATCTACGGGAATATTTAGATGAGATGTTGGCTAAGGGGTTTATTAGACACTCTACTTCCCCAGTCTCCTCACCTTTATTCTTCGTTCCCAAGAAAGAAGGGAGGTTACGAACATGTATTGATTATTGTGCATTAAATAAGGTAACTATAAATAACCGATTCCCATTACCTTTGATTTCAGTTTTACTAGATCAAGTGAGGGCACTAAGGTCCATACTAAGCTGGATTTAAGAGGTGCTTACCACTTGATATGAGTAAAAGAGAGAGATAAGTGGAAGATGGCATTCAGGACGAAGTTTGGGTTGTTTGAGTACCTAGTCATGCCTTTTGGTTTATGTAATGCCCCTGCGGCGTTTCTGTTCTTTATGCAAGAGGTATTGCACGAGTTCATTGATGTTTTTGTCATTGTCTACATTGATGACATTTTGATTTATTCAGATTCCCCAGAGCAGCATGTAAAACATGTGAGGGTAGTGTTGCAGTGGTTACAGGAGTATCAATTGTGTGTGAAATTGGAGAAACGTGCATTCCGTGTTGAGACATCCCGACACAGGGAGGGCATTTCTGGTGGAGGCGAATGCTAGTAATGTGGCCGTAGGAGCAAATTTATTGTAGAGATATGAGAAGGGAGAATGGCATCCAGTAGCATTCTATTCTAGGAAACTGTCTGGTTGTGAGCAAAATTACTCTATTACCGATAAGGAATTGTTGGCCATTCAGTCAGCATTTCTTGAGTGGGGACATTACTTATTCGGAGCAAGGCATCAGGTGGTGGTGGTAACTGATCAAAAGAATTTGCAGCACTTCAAAACTGCCCAAACCCTTAGTCCAATACAACTATTATGGTCCCAGTACTTCAATGAATTAGATTTTGTGGTGACCTTTAGGCCGTGGAGTAAGAATGGAAAGGCGGATGCTTTATCCCGGCAACAAAATCTGGATAATGTAGTTGGGGAAGTGAAAGCAATCATTCCTCCAGGAGAATTATTGGAGCTATTACTAAGCAATTTATTGAGCAGGTCAAGAAAGCCTTACCATCCAGGCAATTGCAGAAGTGGCGGAATAGTCATCTGACACGAACGGTACGGGAAGGGCTACCTTATCACCAGGGCCGGTTGTATTTACCAACTAAGGAATTGCAGGATAAGGCTTTATACTGGTGTCATAAGTCGCCTTTGGCGGGACATGCAGGTCAGAAAAAGATGCAAAAGATGTTGGAAAAATATTTCTGGTGGCCTACACTAAGGCAGGATATGGTAACATATTTAGTACGATGTGAGAATTGTGTACGTAACAAAGCAGATCATGTTAAGAAGAGAGGGTTGTTACAACCATTACCCACACCTGAGAGACCATGGACTCATATTTCAATAGATTTCATCACGGATCTGCCCTCTGATCAGCATTGTGATACCATCTTGGTAGTAGTGGATTTCTTGTCTAAACATGTCCACTTCATTCCTTGTGTGGGAATACCGGAGGCGGGCAAGTTGGCAGAGTTATCTTTACAACATGTAGTGAGACTGCATGGTTTGCCGAAGAGTATTGTATCAGACAGTGCTTCACAGCTTACCTCCAGGTTTTGCTGTGCTTTCTGTTGGCTGTTGATAATCAACTGTGATCTATCCACCAGCTATCATCCCCAAAGAGACGGTCAGACGGAAAGAGTGAATCAAACATTGGACAAATATTTGTGAGGTTATTTGGGAGATGGCAGAGACTCTTGGGTGCAAGCCTTATGGTTGGCAGAGTTTACATACAATAATACATTTCATACCTCATTGGGAATGGCACCCAATGAATGTCTATATGGACATGAACAGAATATGATACCGGAACAGCTGCCTGAGGTTGAAAGCCTGCCAGTGTTACAAGAGCGTAAACAGTTGCTTCTGGAAGTCAGGCAGAAAGCACGAGCAAATTTGGAGCAAGCCAAAACACAATACAAGATACAAGCTTATAAGCACAGACAGGAAAGTCCTAAATATCAAGTGGGGGACAGGGTGTGGCTGTCAACCAGGAATTTGTTATTGGTAGGATCACGAAAATGTATGCCTCGATACATTGGGCATATCACATTATTAAATGCGTGTCTACAACTGCTATGAGATTGCGTTTGCCTAAGACTTTATCTATACATCCCGTATTCCATGTATCTTTACTTAAACCTGCAGCTCCCGGAATGACTACCAAACGGCCTCCAACGATCATGAAAGAAGGGCAATTGAATATGAAGTGGAATGCATCCTGGATGTCAAGAAAAGAAACCAGAGGTTATGGTATTTGATCCATGGAAAGGGTTTGGTCCCGGGGATTGTTCTTGGGAACCGGCAGGAGCTGTGCATGCTCCCAGGTTGATTTCACAATTTCATTTGCGACTCCCGTCTAAGCTTGGACTTGGGAGAGGAGGTAATGTCAGGAATAAGGGTTGGTGTAAGAGGGGATTGTGCAAAAGACTCTAAAAAGGGCAGGAGACACGAATATATGAAAAAACTACAATTCCCAGCAGCACCTGGGAAATATGTAGTTGTGCAGCCGCATCCGCGTGCGACTAGCTGTTAGTGATTAAGAACAGCTTATTACGGGTCAACGGCACGCGGCAGGTGTGGCTTATTTTGATTGCAGCACGGAGCGGGCGTGAAGGATGATCAAGAGATGCAGCCGCGTAACCCCTTGCAGCATTTGTGAAGCGGCAGGATCTGTTTTTAGTGTCGACGGGCTTAGAGAATGTTGCAGGCTTCGGAGTTGAAGACTTTGTCCGGGTAGGCTTGCAGGCCTCACGGACATCAGATAAGTGCGGGAAGGGCTGTTGGGGTAACCTGAGTACGCTCGTGAACACTTCTCCCTATGTTGAACTGTCAAACATGAGATGGGAGCAGGGTGTTGATTTCTAACCGTCTACATTAGCACACAAACTCAGCGCGGCTTGGTTAAAAGTCGGAAAGCATTGGAAGAGAAATGCAAGCATGTTGGTTATTTGCTCAAGCAACGGTGCTCAAAGCGGTGCTATAAAATCAGTGCTGTAACTGGTTTTGTGTGGGGTAATTTGCAGGACAGGATCGGGCATGGCAGCACACGTTTATGTTTAGTGTCATAATCATGTTATGTGTTGACATTCTTTGCTTCTGCTTGCCCTGAAGGCCATGTTTATCGTTCATCATTGTGGGAATCTTCCAAATTGTATGTGCCCATACTGCTTGCTAAATATGTTGTTGTATGTGTTAAGGAAAAGACAGTACACGTATTAAGGTGTGCTTATCAGGTGTGGGACTAACTAGGAATTGCATGATGTATGTTCATGGCATGATGCATTTTTATAAGCAGGAAGTACTAAGGTTAGCTTAGGGAGGCTAGGGTTTTTATCCTGTTACTTACCCCGTCCTATCCAAACTAGGTGTTCCCTTACCCTCTATCCGGTGTTCATAAAATCCCCTACTCTATCCACAACCTCTCCCTAACTCCTCTTCCCCCCATTGGCTGCCACGTGGTGATCTGTGTTATATCGATCAGGTACCTGTGCCAACCACGGTGGGAGGGTCAAATTCATTCGGCTTCTGTGGTTCGGGGGAGAGTGTTGAATTCTCTTCCCCCATTATTGTGTATTATTGACAGTGCCAAACGTGGTTAACATGGCAGGAAAGGGTTAGAAATAATGCGAAAACATAGCTGCCACCAGTCCTGTCCATGACACATATGCACAGTTCATAAAAAAGTCCAGCAAGAGTATCTAGGGCCTTTGGAAATGATATAGACCCAAGTGTGCTGTATTGTAAGTTACATTGCACACTTGTTACATGTTGCACAAAAGTTCCAACATGAGGAAAGGACTAAGGGAAACAAAGTCTCCCAGTACTGACCGTCTTCAGGGCATGTCAGTTTTCCCATAAGAAGTGAGCAAAAGCCCAGAGGAGTGCAAATGAAGGCTGTGCTTCTCTGGCAAAGTCAGTCAATGGTGGCTAAACAGCAGCAAACAGTTTGGGAGTTGACACATGAAGGGAAAAGTACATATAATTATGAAATCTTTCCTAACACTCGCCCCTCCCAGACTAAGGACAGGGGGAACTAATCCACCCCTGGATGAGTTTCTTGTTCAGGTCGGTTAAACATTCTGGACAAACAATCAACATTGCTTTGTTGAACACCTGGCCCATGCTTAATAGTGAAGTCAAAGCCTTGCAGACTTATGGACTACCTAAGCAACTTTGGATTCTCTCCCTTCATGTTCATTAGCCACTTTAAGGGCTAATGGTCAGTTTGCACAGTGAAGTGGGTCCCATAGAGGTAGGGCCTAGGCGTCCTTAGGGCCCACACAACAGAGAAACATTCTTTCTCTACTGTGGACCATCTGAGCTCTCTGTCCTTAACTTGGCGATTAATGAAGCCAATAGGGTGTTTCGTACCCTTCTCATCTACTTGTAATAGTATAGCTCCTATCCCAGTGTCAGAGGCATCTGTCTGCACAATAAAAGGTCTTTGGTAATCAGGGACCCTGAGAACAGGTGCCTGGCACAAGGAGTCTTTTAATCCATTGAAGGCCTTCCCACACTCTTCAGACCAAGTTACCTTCTTGGGTTTCTTTGGAATAGTGAGAACAGTCAGAGGGGCAGCTATGGTACCATAGTCTGCCATGAAATTTCTATAGTACCAAAAAGGCTCTCACTTGGGTCTGTGTAGTGGGGGTAGGCCAGTCTTGTACTGCTTGTACTTTACTGGGTAGAGGCTGTATCCTCCCTCCACCTACTTCATGTTCAAGGTAGACCACTGATCCTTGTCCATTCTGGCACTTACTGGCCTTTATGGTCGAGTGTGCCTTCTGAAGAGTCTGTAACACAATCCCAAGGTGTTTCACATGATCTTCCCAGGTGGTACTGAAAACTACTATATCATGCAGATATGCAAGACAGAATTCATCCAACCCATTCAACACATGGTTCACAAGCCTCTGGAAAGTTGCAGGGGCATTCTTCAACCCAAAAGGCATTACCCTGAACTGGTAAAGACCCTCTGGTGTTGAGAAAGCTGTCTTCTCCTTGGCATGTTCTGCAACGGCTATTTGCCAATAGCCTGCAGTGATGTCAAATGTGCTGAGGTACTGGGAGGCTCTCAAAGTATCCACCAGCTCATCTGTTCTAGGCAAGGGGTGTGCAGCTGTCTTGGTGACAGCATTCAGAGCTCTGTAATCCACTCAGAACCTCAATTCAGAAGTACCTGCCTGTGGAACCAAAACCACTGGGCTGGACCAAGGAATACTGGAGGGTTCAATCACCCCCAGATTCAACATTTTGTTGAGCTCTGTCTTAATGTAAGACCTTACTTTGTCCGACATTCTGTATCCCCTACTTTTGGTAGGTACACTGTCTCCTGTGTCAATGTTATGTTTGCACCAAGGTGTCAAACCAGGGGACTGTGAAAACAAGGGAGAAAATTGCCTAAGCAAACGTTTCACCTCAGCCTGTTGATCAGAAGTCAGATGAGGGGCCACTTGGACACCCTCAATGGAGCTGTCTGAAGGACTGCTTTGGAACAGGTCAGGGAGAGGTTCGAACTCCTTTTCCTCAACATCTGAAGCCAGCAGCAGTGAAGCGATTTCAACTCTTGGGATGTAAGACTTCACCCTATTTACATGGAACACTTTTGGAGCCTGACCAGCCCTTCCAAGGTCCACTAAATAGTTGACCTCACCCAGTGGCTCCACCACTGTGTAAGGGCCTGATCATTTGTCCTGTAAAGCTCTAGACCTTATAGGATTCATGATCAGGACTTGCTGACCAGGTGTGAAATTGATGAAGGCAGCCTTCTGGTCATCCAAAGTTTATGCACATAGTCCACTACGTTGGTAGTAATGGGGGGAGTGGGCATCTCCCATCCCTCCTTGACTATGGTAAGGGTCCCCTTACAGGGTGACCAAACAGAAGTTCAAAGGGAATTAAGCCAACACCCTCTTGTGGTACTTCTCTGTAGGCAAACAGTCAGCATGGCAACAGAAGATTCCATGTTCTTGTTTGAGGTTCATCCGGAGCCCCAATCATGCTTTTCAAGGTCCTGTTCAACTTTTCAACCAGACCATTGGTCTGTGGGTGGTATGCGTATGAAAACGTATAGGTGACACCACATTACTTCCACATGGCCTGCATATACTATGACATAAAATTGCTGCCCCAATCAGACACAACTTCTTTAGGGAAGCCAACCCTGGTAAATATGCCAAGCAAATCAGCTGAAGATGAACATAAAGACATCAGTTATCTTAATATTGAAGTCGGCTCGGGGACAAAAGTAAAAAAAAAAAACAACTTTGTGTGGTCCATTGACAACCAAAAACTGGACATAGTAGATTCTACGATCTACCTGGGAACAAGAATAAACAAGAGTGTAAATGAACAAGCCCAATATACTTTTATCAGAAAAAACCAAGGGAGAGCTCTCCATCGAAGATACGGGACATAGTCAATGATGCCAATACTGACATTTTCCAAGCAGAAAGTGGTGGCGGTTCTGATTTATGGGGCAGAGTGCCTGCTAAATCTTCGATGGGAAACCTGGGACATAGTCGAAGCTTTCTTTCGGCAGGAAACTCTAATACTTCCTAATTGCTTGTCTATATCGACAATAAGGCAGGAACTCAGGCTCCAGTCCATAAGAGCGACAGTCCTGTGGAAGACCATTTCTTTCTACAGGAAACGCATCCTGGATACGCCACCACCCCCTTTTGAGATCTTGGCAAAAACGACGGCAGGGAAGCAGGATAAAAATCTCCAACTTTGGAAAACGAAATGTCAGGAGATTATATTGCATTACAACATCAAAGAAGAGATATTAAGAATGAATCCTGATAAGGCAAAGAAAATCCTGTGAGAAAATGACTGTAACGAAACGAGTACGCTAAAGCAAGTGAACAAATTGTGTCACAACATCATTTGGGAGAGTAAAGCAGTGAATGACCCGCCACCATATCTGAGGAAATATCCTTCATCCCGCCATAGGAGTTTGCTGAGGAGATGTAGGTTAAATATCCTGCCAACTAAAGAAGTACAATTCCAAAGAAAACAAATCCTGCGCATAGATGCAGAATGTCGATATTGTGGAAATGCCAATATTTTAGAAAAAAACAGGCATTTGGCATTGTCCTGCCCAAAATTCCTATCCCAAAGGAGAAAGTGCATGGGAAACTGTCTGTTTAATCAACTCAAATACGGAGGAGGAATACTGGGAAAGGTTGATAACAGTGGAAAAAATTGGAAGGACACTCGACACCCTCAAGTTCATAGATCAAATCTTACTGTGGAATATTCTCTAACGGACTAGAGAGCATTTGAAGGTAATAGATAGGGGTCTCGGACCATTTGGGGTGTCAGGCAGGGCATGAACCTGTCCGCAAAGCTCCCATTTCCTTCCCCTTCCATCCATTTCCCTCCCCTTGCTGCTTTCATTTCTCTAATTCCAACACGGAAGAACAGGGTCATCAGTGTGGCCTCCCAAGACTGATACCTCAGACTAATATTTCGTTATGTCTCATAGGATTTATGTTATGTTAAAGGTTTAAATTTCTTATTATTTAACCAATAAAACATGTACATTAAAAATACATTTTAAAAAAGCTTTTGCAACTGACTTGGCAGTCACAGTTTTTACTGGGATGGCCTCAGGATACCTGGTGGTGTGGTCAACCAGCACCAGGATAAACCCATTGCCTGAGGATGTTTGGGGGTCAAGGGGACCAACAATGTCGATCCCTACCCTCTCAAATGGTACCCCCACAATTGGGAGTGGTAACAATGGAGCCTGGATTGTTGAGCCACTCTTACCAGATAACTGGCAGGATGCATAACTCCTGCAGTGACTTTCTACTTGCACCCCCATCTTGGGCCAGTAGAAGTGCATGGATAACCTTTGCTTGGTTCTCTTGATACCAAGGTGGCCAGCAAGGGGCACTTCATGCACCAGCTGCAGGAGGAATGGTCTTAGAGCAAGGGGAACCGCCAACCTCCTATGGTTGCCTTCTGTAGACTCTGTGGGATCACTATACAAGAGTCCACCTTCCAAATAAATCCTGTGCTTCCCAGGAGGTTCACCCTCAAGCTGGGAGCAGGCCTGTCTCCTTAGGCCTTCCAGAGATGGGCACTCACGTTGGCCCTTACTAAATTCTTCCCTATCAGGACCACCTTCTACTAACAAATCATTTAGTTCAGGATGGTCATGTGGGTCGATTACTTCAGGTATTACCACCTCCTCGCCAGGTCCTGGTGATTGACCAACTACCTCCACCTCAGTGGTAGATGAGTTAGGGGGAATGTTTTCTTTCCCTCTTTGGATTTTCTTACTCCTTTAGCCTTGGGTTTTCTCTTTGGCTGGGGCATAGCATTGATCTTGGCCAGTGCTGACCTTGTTTGAGACCTTGTGCACAGTCTTTCAGCTGTATCTCCCACAAGCCTTAAAGCTCTGAGATCATTTCCCAGCAACACCTTTCCTGGGACACTCCTCCGTATGCTCACTGGAATCCTGACTGCTGTACCAATGATAGTAAGAGTTACAGGTATTACTGGGAACATGAAAGGTGGGCCATCAGCCAACTTAGTGGGTACCAGGGGAGCTCTGGCAACCAATGTAGAATCCACTACTGCTCGACTGCGCCCACTATCCCTAATAGCTGGAGTATCTACTGCATTGATCAACACACTGTCTTTAAAGTAGTGCTTGGTATTATCCAGAATCCTAGCATAAACCTCTGAGACTTTAGCTTCCCAGGAACCCAGGGAAACTAAAACTACCTCAGCTTATATCCCACTGGGGAAAGAGTCTGAGGAGAAGGATGCCCCTGTAATCTCTTCTTCCTCCTAAGAGGAGAAGGCCAGATTAGCAGAGTAGATTCCCAAGGTTTTGACCGTACATCTGGGATCCCCTTCACATGGTCAGTTGCTCCACAAGCAAAACAAGAACCACTGGGTCTGTTTACATAGGGAGGCTTACTATAACCAGAGTTCTCTTTTGGAGGCTGACCTCCAATGCCCCGTGAGTTCTCTTGTGTCTTACCCTTATTTTTCCTTTTGTGGACCTTCTGGGAGGAAGTGTTATCAGATTCCCCCCCCCATCCTTATCTTTGGACTTTTTCCCCTCCTCCTGCTTCCCAGGATGAGTCTTGTCCTTATTGGACACTCTATGTGACACCCACACATCTGCTGCTATGGCAAGCTTCTTAGGATCTATCTCCTTTGAATCTGCCAAATGCTGCTTAAGCTCAGGGGAAGAAGATGCAAGAATGTGCTCCAGCATGACAAGACATATCATACCTTCAAAAGTAGAAACCTTACAACCTTCAACCCAGCCAGTCAAGTTTTTTAAGGATTCAGTTACATAAAATACCCAGGTACCACCTTCTTTCGTTTTGTACTCTCTAAATCTTTTTAAGTATTGAGCAGGAATCTTTGCGAACTTTAAGATGACAGTTTGCTTCAACATTGCAAAATCTGCTCTCTCAGCCTTTGACATTTCCATAATGGCACTGCAGCCAGAATGGGGCAGTCTGTTAAGTAACCAGTCGATTTTATCATCATTGTCAACTTGTTAAACTTCACATGCATACTCAAATGTATTCAGACAGTCCATATTGTCAATCTTTTCCTCATACACACTGCGCAGATCCTTAGGAAACCTTGGATGAGCGGAGGCCCCAGACCCATGTTCAGGACCCATGGATCCATTGGCAACCTGAAGCTTGGCCAGTTCCAACTGGTGATCCCGGTCCTTTTGTTTTTCTGCCTGCTCTATCTTCAGTTTGGTCATGTTAAATTCAAGCTCTTTCTGCCTAAACAGCAGTTCCTGCTTCTCGAATTCAAGCATGGCCTCACCTTCAGCACTGGCAGAGGAAACATTAGACATTACATCCTCCAAATCCTCATGGTCTCTATGAATCAGTGCAGCGGCTGAACATCCAGTTCTGCCAGTGAGAGCAGCTCCACCTCCTTCTGCACTGTCCCCAGAAGCTATGGCACTAAGCTGAGCTTCTTGCCAATCCATGATTCTTTGGATCATTTCCATTTTTGTGCCTTGAGCAGAGACACCTCTCTCAGCACACATCTTTCTCAATGTTTCAGATTTAGAAGCATTTAAAGTTAACAAGGTACTTGATTCCATATTGTTAGATAGGACTGTGGCCTTTTTCAGTTATACTACAACAATTCACTATGTGTCCTGGTAGGAATAACTCGAAATGCCCTCACTAGTGTGCAACACTGGATACCTTCAGTCCTATCCCACCGCTGTACACCAATTTGTTAAGATAGATTTCTAAACTCTGACCTGGTGGGCAGATGTTCAGCAGGCCAACCTAGTTTCTTGGAACAGGGTAACCTCTGGACAAGCCAGACCAATCACGGTAGTTATGGCAGGTGGTCAAGACTAAGGGGGTCATTACGAGGTTGGAGGTAATGGAAAAATGATGCCGGTAAAGGATTACCAGCATCGCATACCGCCCCGGGGTATTCCGACCCAAGACCCCGTATTAGAGGCACCGCTAATAATGGTGCCTCTAATAGCGGCAAGGGCACGGGCACGCGGTCCATCATGCCGACAATACCGGTATGCTGCTAATGGGGGGACATCACAAGTCAGGCGGACATGCAAATACCGACATCATGAAGGTGCTAATAGGGGATACCGGCATGCCAATAATAACGGCATCACAAACCAACCGTAAAATGCTATGTGCAGTGTTCCCAACTGCCACAGGTGTACACGATCAGCTCATGTGGATGCAATGGAGTCGGAGCCAGCAGAAAAGGAGCACACCCACACACCACACCCCTTCCCACACCAAAATGATTCCACTAGTAGTAGCAATACTGGGGATGGAGGACATGCTTGCATTGGAACACCAGCAACAGCAACAACAACAGCAGGCACCACAGAGGAGACGCAGGAGGAGAAGAAGGGTGAGACAGGCCCAGCATGCCCCACCAGTGCAGCCAGTGGTACCACGCAGGCAGCCCCCAATCCTTATCAAACCAGTCCATTCAACCTAACCCCTGAGCAGATCCACACCCAGGACCGTCTGGACCGGGACACCATCACCACCATCGTGGACATGATACACAACGACATTGTCAGCCTCATTGAAATACGCACCGCCATCCCACCTCTACTGAAGGTAGTGTCGGTGCTCCACTTCCTGGCCACAGGCACCAACCAGCACACAGTGGGGCACATGCATGGCATATCACAACCCTTATTTTCTCGCATCCTGAACCAAGTGCTGGATGCCCTCCTCAAGCACACAAGGGACTACATATCCCTACCACGGACTCTGCAGGAGATCTCTGACACAAAAGTTGCCTTCCATGCACTGGCAGGCATGCCGAATTGTATAGGTGCCCTCGACTGCACCTACGTGGAGTTGGTGGTCCTGCATGCCATGGAGGTGGTGTACCGCAACCGCAAGCAATACCACTGCATCAATGTGCAGATGGTATGTGACGCCAGTAAGATCATCACACATTGTTGTGCCCAATATCCCGGATCAACTCATGACTCAATGGTCCTGCGCAACTCCACGCTACCACGCTACATGGAGCGACATGCATGACGACGTTCCTGGCTGCTTGGTAAGTTGCATGACAGGCACATGGCAGTGAAATTGGGGGAGAGATGCACACACCACCATGGTGTCAATTTTGGTGTGACAGCACAATGTGCACATCAGTAAACAGTGTGCCCCAAAGCATCCCAAACAGAACATGACAATCAAATCCCATTGGACTGAAGTAAGTTTGACACCTATCACAACATGCCAAACAGTAAACCACCCCACATCCCACAACACATGCACCACTCATCAACGGACCTCACCCTCCGTAACACCATCCAGCAACATGCAGTGAATATGCACTATGTTGCTGTCTCCAGCAAATCACCACAACGGACAAGCATCCATGGGAGTGCATTGAACAAAACCACCAAGGGAATCCACTGTCTGTCACAAGGCCACCACAACCAAAGGAGTACAGCATGTCACCAGGAAAAAAATCAGTGCTGAATGCCTAATATTGTAGAGCCTATTGCCAACGCTACCAGTCAGTGAATCTTACAGAACACAACACATCACAAATTTGACACAAACACAGCTGTATGCATCCACAATGCATGAGCAACATCAAGGCAGTGCACGCTGTGCATCATCTTGAAGATGCAAC